>NW_022987912.1:0-62867 GCF_902827165.1 Trematomus bernacchii
ACATACACACAAGCCTGATATTTGCATATAGATAGAAACACAGGAAACCATTTTTAATACAAGAATAACCAGACTGAGAAGTTTTCAGGAATGTTTGCGTCAGTCTTTAGGGGCTGGACGAGCAGAAACAGCATAAAAACAGACAGAGCGAGACACAGCGCAACATCAGAGCTGCACCTGCAGGACCAGGACCTAAACAGAAGCATCAGCTGCCCCGAACCTCCAGGACCTCCAGACGGTGAGTCTCCACTTATGTTTCTCCTCACGGTCCTGCATCTCCGTCAGGAAGCCTCCTGTGACTCGGTGCAGGGACCAATCCCCTCAGAAACACAGAGAATCCTGAAGAGAGATCTGTGTGAATGCTGAATGCTGAGCTTTCTGAGTAACGTACGGGGAGCGGGTAGCAGCTGAAGTCTTACCAGTTGACTTCTGTAGTGAAATGTGGAGGAATTATGGTGAATATTATTCATAGCATTCCTAACTGAGATTAACGTTTTGATGTTTGAACCGAGTTTGTGGATTGAAGAGGTGGAAGTAGTTAAGGTACAGAAAAGTGTACAGAAGACTAATAGAGGTAAAGACTTTTTGCTGTAGAAGAACGTACATAGTAAAACTTAATAAGTTGTGGTAACTTTAAAAAAGTACGCAAACTCATTGCCTCACAATAACTAAGGTAAGTTAGTATGGTGAGTAGGAACAACTTGTTTATTAAGTACTAATACAACACTTTTAAGTTGTACAAAAACATTCATTACATTAACTTAAGTGTGTGCATTTGTAAAGCATTGAAACAGAAACATACTGATTGTATAACTATTAACGCTAACGACACAGAAAGAAAGTTACATCTCCACATCACGGTGGAATTGGCATTATTCCTGAAGTTACTCGTGCACAGTGCTGCCCCTGACAGAGTTGGCCCGTTCTTTACATAACGTGTGAAAGTGTGTTCATTGGATGACAATAGTGAAGCTGAGGGAAATGATTTCCAGATATGTGTTCAGTTAAAAACCACCAGTACGTCTTCTTATCTCAATGTCTCAGTTTTGCTCACAGCCTCTTTGCATCACTAAACTGGTGACATCAGGGAATCAGTCAGGGAGCATTTGACGGGTTTAGAGAACATTGTTTTGAATCTTCAGGAAGTGTATGAACCACTTCCTGCCGAGGACCCTTCATTGTGTACGCTGTTAATGTGTGTTATCGTGCGTTAACCCGGTGTTTGTGCCTCTTCCTCTGTGCAGAGTCATGAAGCTGCTCCTCCTGCTGGCAGGTAAGCAGCATCGCAGGCTTCACTGTGACAAACAACATGTGTTTGAAAGGCATTATGAATGCATTTCAAAGTCAAGTCCTCTGTGCATAGAGTCACTGCGAGTGTGTAATAGCCCCGCACTACTCTACTGTCTTCTTTGTGCAAATAAAACAAGATAATGTTTGAATGATAGACTTTTAAAACATGAGCTCATCCATGAAATCAATATAAATCTGAACGGGTAGCTCTTATTCAACATGTTGATGGCTTCAGTTAATGAGGGGGTTAGCCTTCAACCACTTGTATTTATGAATGAAACAGAACCCAGATACCCTGTATACATTCACCCTGAAGGAGCACATGCTTTACAGAATAAATAAGTATATCATTATTCACTCATTGCACTGATGAGTGTCACTTCAAGTCAGAGGAGAGACTTCAGGGAACGATGAGTGTTCAGGTTGTTCTTGATGGATGTGTTTCTCCTGGAACTCCTGCAGTTGCTGCCAGCCAGATGGAGCTCTCTGCCTCTCAGACTGTCACTCTGTATGTTCCTGGTGGAAACATCAACATCAGCACCATGCCCATCACTTTCTATGGAAAAACATACACATGGGTACACGTGAGTACAATGAAACCCTGCCTGTGTTTCCTGTGATCATCCAGCACACACACTGACTGCTGATGACTGGTGTTATTACACATGTTACACATACTACACATACTATACATACTACACGTACTACACATACTACACATACTACACATACTACACGTACTACACGTACTACACATACTACGCGTACTACACATACTACATGCACGTACTACACATACTATACGTACTACACATACTACACGTACTACATGCACGTACTACACGTACTATACGTACTACACGTACTACACGTACTACACATACTACACGTACTACACATACTACACGTACTACATATACTACATGTACTACACATACTAAACGTACTACACATACTACACGTACTACACATACTACACGTACTACACATACTACCCATACTACACATACTACAAGTACTACACATACTACACATATTACTCATAATAAAGGTATTATAGATATTACAGATATTACACATAACTCACTGTTTAATATGTACTAACTCACTTCAGTGGGGTCTATGGGGTCTATGGGGTCTATGGGGTCTATGCAGTCTATGGGGTCTATGGGGTCTATGGAGGTCTATGGGGTCTATGGGGTCTATGGGGTCTATGGGGTCTCTGGGGTCTATGGGGTCTATGGGGTCTATGGGGTCTCTGGGGTCTCTGGGGTCTATGGGGTCTATGGGGTCTCTGGGGTCTCTGGGGTCTATGGGGTCTATGGGGTCTCTGGGGTCTATGGGGTCTATCGGGTCTATGGGGTCTATGAGGTCTATGGGGTCTATGGGTCTATGGGGTCTATGGGGTCTATGGGGTCTATGGGGTCTATGGGTCTATGGGGTCTATGGGGTCTATGGGGTCTCTGGGGTCTATGGGGTCTCTGGGGTCTCTGGGGTCTATGGGGTCTCTGGGGTCTCTGGGGTCTATGGGGTCTATGGGGTCTATGGGGTCTATGGGGTCTCTGGGGTCTATGCGGTCTATGGGGTCTATGGGGTCTATGGGGTCTATGGGGTCTATGGGGTCTATGGTCTATGGGGTCTATGGGGTCTATGGGGTCTATGGTCTATGGGGTCTCTGGGGTCTATGGGGTCTATGGGGTCTATGGGGTCTCTGGGGTCTATGCGGTCTATGGGGTCTATGGGGTCTATGAGGTCTATGGGGTCTATGGAGGTCTATGAGGTCTATGGGGTCTATGGGGTCTATGGGGTCTATGGGGTCTATGGGGTCTATGGAGGTCTATGAGGTCTATGGGGTCTATGGCGTCTATGGGGTCTCTGGGGTCTATGGGGTCTATGGAGGTCTATGGGGTCTATGGGGTCTATGGAGGTCTATGGGGTCTATGGGGTCTATGGAGGTCTATGAGGTCTATGGGGTCTATGGCGTCTATGGGGTCTCTGGGGTCTATGGAGGTCTATGGGATCTATGGGGTCTATGGGGTCTATGGGGTCTATGGGGTCTATGGAGGTCTATGAGGTCTATGGGGTCTATGGCGTCTATGGGGTCTCTGGGGTCTATGGGGTCTATGGAGGTCTATGGGGTCTATGGGGTCTATGGGGTCAGGCACTGATCAGATCAGTTGAATGGAGTGGGGACAGATCATTACTAGAGCCAACAGGAAGTGGTTTGGAGCAGCTGGACGCGTCTCTTTGATTCCACATGTGTCTCTGTATGAAAGGAGACATAAAGACTTGTTGGACAGTGGCTTGTAGAAAGCTTTTTTCCAAAGTGAGAGAAATGTTTTGATCTCATCATTGATCCTATCCTTTTTCTCCGTAGCTCAAAGCACTCCTTGCTGCTCAGACATTTGAGGAGATGAGACGATGCTGTTCTGGAGCGAAAGCCTTCATGACCCAGTACTACACATACTACACATAATAATAATAGTAATACATTTGATTTATATAGCACACTTTAAAAACAACGTCATCTCAAGGTGCTTCACAAAGCTATAAGGAACAATAAGTAAAAAGTTATCTAAAGGAGCATATTGGATAAAATATGGCAATATAAAAATAAAAATAAAAGGTTAAGAGCATAGAAGGTTTAAAAAATAAATAAAGTAAAGGACAGTCAGTAAAATGCGGTGTGGAACAGGTGGGTCTTGAGGCATTTCCTAAAAACTGAGAGTGATGCTGAGGTCTGTATGTTCTCTGGAAGCTGATTCCACAGACGTGGACCCAGGGAGGAGAAAGCACGGTTTCCCATGCTGACCAGTTTTGTCCGCGGGACAGCCAGGAGATTGGAGCTGTCTGAGTGTGCGTGAGGTATGGGAATGTTTTCTGGTGAGCAGGTCCTGTAGGTAGGTGGGGCCCGTGTGGTTGATGGCGTTGAAGACCATTATTGATTGATTGATTGATTGAAAAGTTTATTAACAGCTTGTATATTGGGTACAGTACAGTACAGCTCAAAACATACAATTGTTAAGGGGATGCAGACCAGAGAAAGACTTTCGTCTTGTTTACATCAGGGTCCCCCATTTCCAATTCATCATATCATTTAAGACATATAAGACATATTTGACATACAGATGGCTTATTTACAATTTACATACAGGTGGTTTTTTACATACAGATGGCTTATTTACAATTTTCATTTTAGATTTCGTTCTAATACATCCTAACCGGACATTTAAGACATACCAAGTCTACAGATATACAGTTAGTAACAGAGTCTAAAATGCGAGTATATACATAGATGGGGGGGGGGAAGCTGTCCATTGTACGACAGGTTGAGATTTGTACCATTACCGGGGCCAGTTTTGCAATGCTTTCCCCCGAAGGTGCTCTTTAAGAGAGGTTTTGAAGGTAAGTATAGTTTTACTTTCCTTTACAGTTGTGGGAAGAGCGTTCCACCTTGATGTGGCATAATTGCGAAACGTGTATTCCCCTTTTTTTGTGCCAAATCTGGGTTTTACATGATTTGTGGAGCTCCCTCTGGTGTTATGATCATGGTATTCCTTGACCTTTGGGAAGAATTTTGACATGTACATGGGTACCATAGAGGTGTAGTGGATCTTGTAGACCAGGCCCATTGCAAGTAGCTGTACTCTGTCGTCTACTCTAAGCCATCCTAGGTTGTCAAAGTGGGCAGAGGTGAGGTGGGTTCTAGATGAAAGGTCAAGCAGTAGTCTGACCAGTTTATTTTGCGATGTTTGAAGTTTTATTTTTAGCGCCTTGGAGGTGCTATGGTACCATGACGTGCAAGCATAGTCATAGTACCCTTGAATGAGTGCTCCTGCCAGAGTTTTCAGGGTGTTTTTGTTTACCAGAGAGGAGATCCGGTATAGGAATCTAGTTCTTTGATTGACTTTTTTTATTACATTGGATGCCATTTTGTCACAGGAGAGGTTTGCCTCAAGAATAGATCCTAGGTATGTAATTTCCTTCTTACTTGTGACAATAATGTCACCCACTGCAACTGAGAAGTCGTCGGATTTGCTGAGATTATGTTTCGAACCGAAGAGAATGGACTCTGTTTTACCCAGGTGTAATGATAATTTATTATCGGCGAGCCAGGTGCAGATTCTGCCGAGCTCGGAGCTGAGGGTTTTTTCAACCTGCAATCTGCTCCTGTCAGAGACCAGCAGGGCTGAGTCGTCCGCGAACAGGAACAAGTTGCAGTCACATGCTGATGACATGTCATTTGCATAAATTAGGAACAGTAACGGACCTAATATGCTTCCTTGTGGAACACCACAGCTCACTGGGAGGGGGGGGGACAGAGTACCGTTTACCTCCACCATCTGTTCTCTCCCCTCCAGGTAGGATTGCATCCAGCTCACCGATAGTTTATCAAAACCAATTGCTTTTAGCTTGTCAATCAGAATGGGGTGATTGACAGTGTCGAAAGCCTTTTGTAGGTCCAGCATCACCATGCCGCAGTATTTACCCTCGTCCACCTCTTGTTTGATGTGGTCGTTCAAATAAAGAAGGCATGTGTCAGTGGAGTGGGATGTTCTAAAGCCAGATTGAAATTCATAGATTAGTTTCTTTTCTGCGAGGTACTTTTCGACCTGTTCATATACTATTTTTTCCATGACTTTCGAGATGGAGGTAAGTATAGAAACAGGGCGGTAGTTGCCTGGGTCCAATTTGCTGCCCTTTTTGTGCAGGGGGGTTACTCTTGCAATTTTGAAGTCTTTGGGTACTTTTCCCTGTTTTATGGAGAGGTTAATTATGTGAGCTATGACTGGTGAGATGGCGGTTGCTGTGTCTCTGAGGAATTTGGAGGGGATATTGTCGTGGCCAGTGGCCTTGTTAGGTTTGAGGGCGCTCAGTTTAATGAGTACCTCTGCTGTTGTTACCCTTGCTAGACTGAAATCATCTTTGCGTACCCCTAGGTTTTTGTAGTAGGTCATGATGTGATCTACTCCAAAAAGCCCTGAGTGGGAGGGTAATTTATTTACAAGAGTTGTGGCTATGTTTGTGAAAAAAATGTTCAAGTACTTGGCCACATCCAGTTTGTCTGTGATGAGCCTGTTATCTGTCTTTATGTTTAAGTTTGAAAATCTCGTTTTGAGTTTTTTACTGCAGCCAAGCTGGTTATTGAGTAATTTCCAAAGTTCACGGGGTTTATTTTTGTTTTCCTCAGTTTTGTCATTGATGAAATTCTTTTTGGCAGTTTTGATCATGGAGCTTACGTCATTTCTTAGTCTGTTTCTTTCAATTTTTAGTTCAGTCACGTGGGCCTGGAGTTCACTGCTCGTGCTTTTGGAAAGCATTGACTGACTTTTATGAAACTCAGAGCATTTTTTGTCTCTGGTTTTCATGGCGGTCAGTATGCCGGAGTGCATCCACGGCTCAGCGCGATTTTTTACCCTGGTTGTTCTTAGGGGGGCCAAATCATTGAGTATTGCAGAGAATTTGTTTTTGAAACCAAGCCATGTTTCTTCAACTTGTGTACCACTGAGCTCATCTGACCAGTCCAGGCTCTCCAGTTCTAGGTTAAAGGCCTCGCTAGAGTAGTTTTTGAGGTCTCTAGATATGACTGTTTTGTGACAGCCGGCCTTTTGTTTTAGCTTTTTGCGGGTACAGAATATCATATAATGATCACTTAAACCGCATGCTATAACCCCTTTACTGGAGATCCTGGACCTGTCAGAGGTCAGAATGAGATCAATGGTAGTTTGTGTTGTTTCACATACCCGGGTGGGTTGGGTGATTAGCTGGCTGAAGCCGTGCAGATCACAAATCCTACTGAAGGACTTGAAGACGGACGTGTCTTTACGTTGCATATCCGTGTTCCAGTCTCCAATAATAATTGTCTCTACATCCCCCACATCAGCCAAACACCCATCTAATGTATCATAAAAGTCACTCTGTTCCGGTGGTCTATAGATTGTCCCGACTATTACAGATTTAGCATTGTCAAAAAGAATTTCAACCCACACAGATTCAATATTTTCATGATGCAGGTCAGTACGGTTTTTGAAATTGGTGTCTTTATGTATGTACATGCAGACACCACCTCCATTCACGTTCCTGTCCCTTCTCACTACAAGATAATCTTCAATTTCAATCTCTGAATCTGTAATGGAATTGTCCAATTTGGTCTCAGAAAAGCATAATATGCTTGCCTTACCGTTCATGAACAGTTGCCTGAGTTCAGCCAGTTTGTGTCTCAGGCTGTTAGTGTTCAAATGAAAAATATGTAGTCCATTTTTGTTGTTTAAATGCATAATGTCGTCAGCTTGAAGATATTTGTCTTTGTCCGTTACAGCAAACGGCTTGCGGCCTGCCGTGGTGCTTGGAGCGGTGGGGTGGTGGGGGGAGGGAGGCTCCGTTGTAGCTTTAGCCGTCGATATGCTAGCAGGGTGGCTAACAACATGGTGGATATTTGTTCCCTCGGATCTCGGTTCTCTTCCTCTCGTCACTGCCTCATGCGTGTCTGTCTGCCGAGGCGTCCCCGGGGGAATGTCGAAGTCTCCGTTGATTCCTCGGTCTCCGCTGTCTCCATGGTCTCTGTTGTCGTCGCGTAGTTGTTGCTGTAGCGGAAGAGATGCTAGTTGTGATGCTAGTTGTGATGCTAGCTCCTCGAGCCTGCAGGAATGGCTTCTTGTCTGCACCGGGCCCGGATTCAGATGGATGTCTCCCGCTAACAATAAGACCAAGACGATCATACTTCTTCGGTCTAGTTTGCCTGACGGGGGGTAAGTACTTTCGCGTCGGGTTTGCAGTTAATAATGCATGAATGCTTGCACTTCCAAAAGCGAGGTGTTTCCTTTCCCAGCCGTTGAGAAGGTAAAAGTCATTGTGGTTCATTTTATCCCTGCTTTCACTACTCTCCTTCTCTAAGTGATGTTGCCTCATTGATGAGTTGAGGTAGGAGTCCATAATCCATATTGTCAGGAGGATGAAATATGTAAAAAATCGTGAGGAATAACCTCCAAAGCGGGAGCTCTCGAAAATGCGACCACTCATAGCGAAACCGGAAGGTAAAGTGATTATGAGGACTTTGTAGTTGATCCGGTGTGTTACAGGGAGCCAGTGGAGTGAGTGAAGGATGGGGGTGATGTGCTCTGATTTGCGTGTTTTTGTGAGTATCCGGGCGGCACAGTTTTGTATATATTGCAGTCTCTGAGTGGTTTTTGCTGGAATGCCTGCAAGCAGAGAATTGCAGTAATCAAAGCGGGAGGTGATGAAGGCATGGACCAGTTTTTCTGCATCCGGTTTGGTGAGGGAGTGTCGCATTTTGGAGATGTTTCTTAGGTGGTAGTATGAGGCTTGGCAGACCGTCTTTATGTGTGCTTGGAATGAAAGGGATGAGTCCAGTTTCACACCAAGTGGGGAGAGGGGAATGGAGTGGCCATTGATGCTGATATGAGGGATATCAGTTTGTTGTGTTTGATGTGGTGTTCCAATCAGAATGGCCTCTGATTTGCTGCTGTTTAGTTGGAGGGAGTTGTTGCTCATCCAGTGGTGTATGTGTTCCAGGCATCTTGAGACATTTGAAAGTGCCAGATGTTTATCCGGGGCAGTTTGGAAATACATCTGTGTGTCATCAGCATATGTGTGGAAGCTGATGTTATGGCTCCTCAGTATTTGTCCCGGGGGCAACATGTAAATTAAAAAGAGCAGTGGCCCAAGGACTGACCCTTGGGGTACACCAGAGGTGACACAGTGTGTGTCGGAGGTGCTTTTTCCAAGACGGACATATTCCTGTCTTCCTGTGAGGTACGAGTGGAAAAAGTCCAGAGCCTTGCCAGCGATTCCCACCTCCTGGAGTCGCCGACACATGATGCGATGGTCAACAGTGTCAAATGCTGCACTTAAGTCCAGCAAGATGAGTAGGCTTGGGGAACCAGAGTCAGCCGCCATCAGCAGGTCATTTAGAACCCTGACCAGAGCTGTTTCAGTGCTGTGAGCTGGTCTGAAACCAGACTGGAAGGTTTCATAGAGCTCATGAGTATGGAGATGTTCGTGAAGCTGAAGGGCAACAACTTTTTCCAGAACTTTTGCTAGAAAAGGCAGGTTTGAGATGGGGCGGTAGTTTGTGAGTACCTCAGGATCCAGATTGTGCTTCTTCAGGACAGGTGTGATGGCTGCCAGCTTGAGGGGGGGGGGACCTCACCACTCAACAAGGATTTGTTAATTATGATGGTGGCAGTTGGAATAATGGATGGAGAGCAGGCTTTCAGTAGGGAGGTGGGGATAGGATCAAGGGCGCAGCTAGATGAGGTCATAGCTGAGATAATTTTTGAAAGCTCAGCTTGCGTGACCTCCGTGAAGCAGTTTAGGATTGGTGCATTTGGTGGAGCAAGTACAGGATGTTGGGGAGAGACAGGTTGGTTTGAGGAGGCTTTGGCGATGTTAAGCCTGATGTTTTCAATTTTTGTTTTCAAAACTTCCATAAAGCGGTTGCAGTCATGAGTTGTAGGAGTGGTTGATGAGGGATCACTAGGTTTGAGCAACCGATGTATTGTGGAGAATAGGTGCTTGGGTTTGTTTCGATTAGTCTCAATCAGATTGGAGGAGTAGGCTGACCTGGTTGCTCTCAATGCCGAGGAATAGGCCTTCTGGTGATCTCTAAAAGAGGGCAGTTTTTGCGTCTGGAGAAAACCCGGTCCACTCTGAAGGGATCTACTGATAGATGTTATAAGGCCTGGCAGCCATTGATCACACACGCAGACAAGTGCAAGCTGGACTTAACTCTTTAAAGAAGAGTGTGTATAGGTTTGAGTGTTGCTGAATCTGAGCTGCTACCATTTCTAAAGCATATTGTAAATGTTGTATATATTTTGTCTTTTTGTTTGTCGTTTGCTTTGTATGTTTTTATTTATTTAACTGTTGTGTCAATCGTGAGAACGTGTACACTTATCTCATTTACTCTGTTTTTTATTTATATATTTTTCTTTCATATTGGGGTATATTTGATCTGCTTTTTGGCAGTCTGGTTTAAATGTGCACTGTTGCATCTACGGCAGGCATCCTCAAAGTCCGGACTCCGGTCCGGATCCGGACCGAACCACTACTGTCTCTGGACTCTGAGCAAATTATACTTTTCATATGTATTATCTGTGTTATCTGCGAGACATCGCCACAACGCAACGAGTCAAAATTCTCCGCTATGTCCACTGCAAACAGCGCTCTGCATGTACGACTGTTCCACTGTCTGTGTGTGTCTGTCAACGCATTGGTCCAATCACATTCAGCATCCCGTCAGCGTTTTTTACCCCACCAACAGTCTGCGAATCAGAGGCACAGTAGGGCGGGTCTTCGCGGAATGCGGGTGGGAAAAATGCGTGTGTTTAAAAAAAAAGTCAGAGCGAGAGTTAACAGCTCATCTAGTTGCATCTGTACTGTAGCTAGTAGCCTAGTTTCACCTACCGGGGTGGCATGGGGTGGCAACTGCCACCCTAAAAATAGGCCTTGCCACCCCAGCTGCCACCCCAGTTGGCAGCTTTGTTTTGAAAGAAAAGTTGTGGCTCATCGGACATATGAGAGAGAAAATCTCTAATGTCCGAGTGCAAGTGAATGCAGCACAAGACGCACGTCTTGTAACCCCTCCCCCGGCCCTGATTTCATTTGAACTGGACGGCGCAAAACGAGAAGCATTCGGACCCAAGTACTGAAGGAATGAGGTATTTGCAGTCTACAATGACAGAGAAGAGACTGTCAGTGTGGCTGTACTCAGCATTGAATCAAAACGCACTAAAGCTGTTGATCTTAATAAGTTTGTGAGGCGTTTTGCTGAACAAGATGGTAATCGCCGCATTCAGCTGTAATAGACATGTCAACATGATGCTCTGCTCATGGATGAGCATACAAAACTGTTAAGATGATGACCTTACGTGTGTAATTATATATTTGTCTTTGTGGGGGTCTGCCCCCAAAAACAGTTTTAAGTCCTGAGAAAGTCAAATAAGACGGTGTGTAAAACTACACTGCCCAGAAAAAAAAAAGTAACCACTTTGATTTAACTAGGCCAGTAGGTAAGGACTCTCCACTGGATAATAACTGAAGTATAAAAGAATGCATGACTGAAGTGATGGAGACCATGTTTGAAGGCAAACAAAAAGAGGAAAGAACAGGTCAAATCAAGCAAAGCCCCCTCTCAGATTCCACAGCAACCAGAAGAACATAAATACTGGCTGGTGATTTGATGAATCAGCTTTGTGATGGAATAAAAAATGCACAGTGCATTTCCTTAGCTGTGGATGAGTCCACTGACACCACTGACAATGCTCAGTTGCTGGTGTTGGTGAGTTTTTATGATGAGGCAAAGGGGGAGTTTGTTGAAGATGTGTTGGGCCTGACGAACCTCAGTGGACACACAAGGGGGCAAGACATTTATAAAGCAATAATGGGAATGCTGAATGAAAGAGGGTGCAGCTGCCTTTATTCATAACTGTGCAGCTCTCACACTGCGACTCTGAGGGATCAAGCACAGACACAATAACAATGAAAACGGCTGCATACAGAGACTTTTTGTTTTTGCAACCTCGTGTTAAGAATCTTGTTGCAATTGTTTAAAAGACCGTAATAAACGGACCTTTGTCTTATTGAAACCATTTTTTTGGACCTTTAAGATTTGTATTTGAGTACCCCTGATCTACAGTATGTATTTGACGGCTCAATGACATTCTGTAGGATTTTTCTTTGTAATGAAAAGTTTCAAAAATAAAGTGTTAAAAAAAAAGAATGGTTCTGTGTTTATTTATAAGGTAAAACATAGTGAACTAGGGGTGGTACATTTCCAGATATTAAAGCTTTGATTGTGCTACAGTCATAATACATCAGATCAGACAGATGTTTAATAAAAAGCTTGTAAATCACTTTAAAAAGCGCTTATTTCCACACACTTTTACGCTTGTTATTGACCTATTTTCTGCCTTTTAGCTCAACGAGGAGCCTCTAGCGATGAACCAGGAATCCCCCTCTGAGGAGTTGGTGCCGCTGAAGAAGCTGCGGACACACATTTCAGACAAACCCAACTATTCTCTCAATCTGTGGAGTATCATGAAGAACTGTATCGACAAAGAGCGGTCCAAAATGTAAGAGGTTACTCCAGATCAGATGTCCCTTACAGGAATTATGTTTGTTGGCATGAACAGAAAGGACTCCACCTTTTCTTTTTCAATTCTTTGTTGCAAGAATGCATTCAGTCAAACAAGGTAACAAGTGTGTTTTAAGATCGCACTGATTGACTTCTGGCACCAAAACATTCATGAGATGCCAGGTCAATCAAAAACACAGATCGTCTTCAGTTCCTGTTGGACAACATTCTGCCAGAGCCATCCAAGTTTCAAATGGCTCTATTGACAGATGAATGGGACCAGTGGTGAACAAGTTGTGGTCAGAGGTCAGAGTGAAACCTACCGATTGATCATCAGGACACATCTCACTGTTCAAACCGCTGATATTACTGCTTGACCTTCTGTAAAGAAATGCAAAAGGGTGAAGAGTATCTGTCAGGGTCTGGGAGGTTTCTGGTTTCAGACACTTCAACATACAAGGAAATAGAGATTGAATTACTTCAACTGATACTAACCGATCCAAATAAATCAAATGTTTCACAGTTAAGGAAGTACCAAGACATCAACCTGAGTGACATACAAGGAACTGAGTTAAAAAAACAGAAGTCTTAAGAGATGAGACAAGGATTAGGGGAATTCTGAGTCACACAAGGTGATGTGTTTCCTTGTGTGACTGTTGAGTAAATAACAGTGTGTTATTTAGAAAAGAATGACAAATTACAAGGAAAACAATATTTAAAAAATACAGATTTCTGTATTCTGAGGCTCTGAGCCATTTATTTTCCTCACGGACGGCAAAAAAAGTCAGACATTATAGAATTTAAAATAAAAACAATATCGTGGCTTGATATTGAGTAACAAAACATTTTAATGAGCCACACAGCTTCTGGTCTTCCAAGACCCGACCGGACAAAAAGACGTGGTGCCGGCACGAAACATACTACCAATAGAAATACATTGCTTTTAAAATCGTTCTGTGTGACACGAAAAAAAGGGGAGAAAAAGGACACCACTTGATGGCTGTATGTTCAGAAACTTTCAAAACCAGAAACAGTACGTATACATCTGTATTTGAATAAAGACTTTCAGCCTATATTTCACTGATTAACACTCATCAAGCATTTCCACTGAGCCATTTTGGTTCTTGTAGTTTACACACACACACACACACACACACACACACACACACACACACACACACACACACACACACACACACACACACTCTCTCGCACACACACACACACACACACACACACACACACACACACACTCTCTCGCACACACACACACACACACACACACACTCACACACACACACACAAACACACACACACACACACACACACACACACACACACTCTCGCACACACATACACATACACACAAGCCATATAGATAGAAACACAGGAAACCATTTTTAATACAAGAATAACCAGACTGAGAAGTTTTCAGGAATGTTTGCGTCAGTCTTTAGGGGCTGGACGAGCAGAAACAGCATAAAAACAGACAGAGCGAGACACAGCGCCACATCAGAGCTGCACCTGCAGGACCAGGACCTTAAGAAAAGCATCAGCTGCCCCGGACCTCCAGGACCAGGACCTAAACAGAAGCATCAGCTGCCCCGGACCTCCTCCAGACGGTGAGTCTCCACTTATGTTTCACCTCACGGTCCTGCATCTCCATCAGGAAGTCTCCTGTGACTCGGTGCAGGGACCAGACTGCTCAGAAACACAGAGAATCCTGAAGAGAGATCCGTGTGAATGCTGAATGCTGAGCTTTCTGAGTAACGTACGGGGAGCAGGTAGCAGCTGAAGTCTTAAAGGTGGGGTAGGTAATTTTGGAGAAACCGGCTCGAGTGCGCTAGAATTTGAAAATACACAGCCGGAGAAAATCTGCCACTTCCTCACAGAGCCCCTCCTCCAAAACACATGAACGCGCACATGACCAATGAGGGCACGAGATAAGTTTGTGCACAGATGGAAGGCTGACAGGCAGGTAGGCCATCCAGTCATTTCAGCCGGGCCGGCTCAGATGATTGGTCGTGCTCTTTACAGTACTACAGCTTCCACAGATGATATTTCTTTATGGATTTCTTGTCAAAGCACTTCAGATATTCATTGCTATCTGGATGTTAAGAGCATTCCATGGAATATAACAACAAGTGTATCTCGAGCCAGTTTCTCAAACTTACCTACCCCACCTTTAACAGTTTCTCCATTGACTTCTGAAGTGAAACGTGGATGAATTATGGTGAATATTATTCATAGCATTCCTAACTGAGATTAACGTTTTGATGTTTGAACCGAGTTTGTGGGTTGAAGAGGTGGAAGTAGTTAAGGTACAGAAAAGTGTACAGAAGACTAATAGAGGTAAAGACTTTTTGCTGTAGAAGAACGTACATAGTAAAACTTAATAAGTTGTGGTAACTTTAAAAAAGTAAGCAAACTCAATGCCTCACAATAACTAAGGTAAGTTAGTATGGTGAGTAGGAACAACTTGTTTATTAAGTACAAACACAACACTTTTAAGTTGCAAAAAAACATTCATTGCATTAACTTAAAGGTCACCTATCATGCTTTCATACATAAATATGTGTCCCCGTGTGTCAGGAGACTCACAAAGGGGCGTGGCCAGCAGCAGCTCAGGTACGTTGGAAGCTACTGACCCAGAATCAGCTCTTTAGTCACAGGCCTGAAATAGAGGGGGATGAGGCTGCAATGATCTGTTTGGGCTTTGGAGCAAAGCACTTCAGAGACATGTTTTTTATATCTCTGAAACCTATAATATATGCCTAAAAATAGTATAACAGGAGACCTTGAACATATACCAAACAGTTGGCTTTATTGCTAGGTTCAATAAGTGAACAAAATGCACTTTAAACATGTCATGCAGGAGTAAGACAATGATTTAAGTAGGTACCTCCATATGATTATTGTGAATACATGATTAAAGGTTTTAGCCTAACTCTCTGAAACATGATGTCACACATCACTTGTGGATTGTTATATTTTATAAATCTAAAAGTGTTCATTCATCTGAAGCACTTTGAGAGCATTATCAATAGGATATAAATATTGTGTGCTCTTGTAACAAGTGTGTGCATTTGTAAAGCATTGAAACAGAAACATACTGATTGTATAACTATTAACGCTAACGACACAGAAAGAAAGTTACATCTCCACATCACGGTGGAATTGGCATTACTCCTGAAGTTACTCGTGCACAGTGCTGCCCCTGACAGAGTTGGCCCGTTCTTTACATAACGTGTGAAAGTGTGTTCATTGGATGACAATAGTGAAGCTGAGGGAAATGATTTCCAGATATGTGTTCAGTTAAAAACCACCAGTACGTCTTCTTATCTCAATGTCTCAGTTTTGCTCACAGCCTCTTTGCATCACTAAACTGGTGACATCAGGGAATCAGTCAGGGAGCATTTGACGGGTTTAGAGAACATTGTTTTGAATCTTCAGGAAGTGTATGAACCACTTCCTGCCGAGGACCCTTCATTGTGTACGCTGTTAATGTGTGTTATCGTGCGTTAACCCGGTGTTTGTGCCTCTTCCTCTGTGCAGAGTCATGAAGCTGCTCCTCCTGCTGGCAGGTAAGCAGCATCGCAGGCTTCACTGTGACAAACAACATGTGTTTGAAAGGCATTATGAATGCATTTCAAAGTCAAGTCCTCTGTGCATAGAGTCACTGCGAGTGTGTAATAGCCCCGCACTACTCTACTGTCTTCTTTGTGCAAATAAACAAAGATAATGTTTGAATGACAGACTTTTAAAACATGTGCTCATCCATGAAATCAATATAAATCTGAACGGGTAGCTCTTATTCAACATGTTGATGGCTTCAGTTAATGAGGGGGTTAGCCTTCAACCACTTGTATTTATGAATGAAACAGAACCCAGATACCCTGTATACATTCACCCTGAAGGAGCACATGCTTTACAGAATAAATAAGTATATCATTATTCACTCATTGCACTGATGAGTGTCACTTCAAGTCAGAGGAGAGACTTCAGGGAACGATGAGTGTTCAGGTTGTTCTTGATGGATGGGTTTCTCCTGGAACTCCTGCAGTTGCTGCCAGCCAGATGGAGCTCTCTGCCTCTCAGACTGTCACTCTGAATGCTCCTGGTGGAAACATCAACATCAGCACCATGCCCATCACTTTCTATGGAAAAACATACACATGGGTACACGTGAGTACAATGAAACCCTGCCTGTGTTTCCTGTGATCATCCAGCACACACACTGACTGCTGATGACTGGTATTATTACACATGTTACACATACTACACGTACTATACATATTACACGTACTACACATACTACACATACTATACATATTACACATACTACACATATTACACGTACTACCCATACTACCCATACTACACATATTACACGTACTACACATATTACACGTACTACACATACTACACATCCTACACATATTACACGTACTACGCATACTACACATATTACACGTACTACACATACTACTCTTACTACTCTTACTACACATATTACACATATTACACATAATAAAGGTATATCTGTGGTTTAGATAAGGTATAGATATTATAGATAACTCACAGTTTAATATGTACTAACTCACAGTTTAATATGTACTAACTCACTGTTTAATATGTACTAACTCACTGTTTAATATGTACTAACTCACTGTTTAATATGTACTAACTCACTGTTTAATATGTACTAACTCACTGTTTAATATGTACTAACTCACTGTTTAATATGTACTAACTCACTGTTTAATATGTACTAACTCACTGTTTAATATGTACTAACTCACTGTTTAATATGTACTAACTCACTGTTTAATATGTACTAACTCACTGTTTAATATGTACTAACTCACAGTCCTCAGAATCAGTCCCTAGTGTGTTTGTCTTGATCTTATTTATATATAGATGTAAGCGGTTTGTTACCTTTCAGCGTGTCAGCCTGTAAATATGGGAGCAAATGAATAATGACATGTTGCTAAAGGCAGAGAATGAATTGAGTATTACACACAAAGTTTAAAGTGTGTGCTTTTTGTGCCAGCTGTTATTTTGGGTATTATAAAAGTTTCCCCTCATATTATTCAATATCAGACGCACTGAGACAGGCTTGGTCCCAGAATGCATCACTGTGAGTCTGGTCCGGAGCTGGAAAGTGAGCGTAACATTTCCCTCTGGGGTCTATGGGGTCTATGGGGTCTATGCGGTCTATGGGGTCTATGGGGTCTATGGGGTCTATGCGGTCTATGGGGTCTATGGGGTCTATGGGGTCTATGGGGTCTCTGGGGTCTATGGGGTCTCTGGGGTCTATGGGGTCTATGGGGTCTATGGGGTCTATGGGGTCTATGGGGTCTATGGAGGTCTATGGGGTCTATGGGGTCTATGGGGTCTATGGGGTCTCTGGGGTCTATGGGGTCTATGGGGTCTATGAGGTCTATGGGGTCTATGGGGTCTATGGGGTCCATGGGGTCTATGGGGTCTATGGGGTCTATGGGGTCTATGCGGTCTATGGGGTCTATGGGGTCTATGGGGTCTATGGGGTATATGGGGTCTATGGGGTCTATGGGGTCTATGGAGGTCTATGGGGTCTATGGGTCTATGGGGTCTATGGGGTCTATGGGGTCTATGGGGTCTATGGGGTCTCTGGGGTCTATGGGGTCTATGGGGTCTATGGGGTCTATGGGGTCTATGGGGTCAGGCACTGATCAGATCAGTTCAATGGAGTGGGGACAGATCATTACTAGAGCCAACAGGAAGTGGTTTGGAGCAGCTGGACGCGTCTCTTTGATTCCACATGTGTCTCTGTATGAAAGGAGACATAAAGACTTGTTGGACAGTGGCTTGTAGAAAGCTTTTTTCCAAAGTGAGAGAAATGTTTTGATCTCATCATTGATCCTATCCTTTTTCTCCGTAGCTCAAAGCACACCTTGCAGCTCAGACATTTGAGGAGATGAGACGATGCTGTTCTGGAGCGAAAGCCTTCATATTGTAGTTCCTTTTTTTGTTTTTGCAGGTCAAGATGGGCAATAAGGATGAAGTTTGTTTAAAAAATGACCCATCTGAGGACGACATTGACTGTGTGGTGACCAGCGACGGGGTGGCTTCAGACAGAGTGATCTACAGAATAGTAAAGACACCAGTTACCCCTCACTCTTCTCTTGTTAACATCAAAACCCAGGGACAGGGTTACTTTTATCTCGAGTTCTATAATGGTTCTACATGGAATGTGAGTCCTGATCCGATCCCTGTTACACACTGACTGGCTGTCCAGCTGTTTGTACAAAATGAACATTTCAAAGACATTGTGTGGCAAAGACAACTTCAAATCAAAGTTTATTTGTAAAATGTTGGAAGCATTTCCTAATATTTCTCTCTCTGTTCCTGCTTTCAGATGTATTGGGAATTCATCAATTATGGGTTGCAAGCTGCTTGCAGGACATATCATCTTGCTCGCCGTCCGTTTTCTGCTAGTTTAGTAAGTATGACATGAGGCTGTTACCTAACCCTAACCCTTCAGCCTCACCGATGTTTAGAGTTACCATTTGTCAGGTCCCGATACCAATGCAATGTTGTCCTGTTTGTTTCTGTGTGCCAGGGAAACTCATATCCTAAATGCTTTCTGTTAGAAAGCTGCTGTCTTCCAGCCTTCCTCACACTCACTCTGAATGAGAACTGATCCCTGAGAAGACTTCTGTACCCTAACCACCCTGAGAAATGAGAACTGAGGCTGTGTGTGATCCATTATTCCTTTGTATCACTATCAGACATCATTCATATGAATACAGAACCAGCTTTCAGTTCAGCATGGATAGGTGAATGGAGAAGATCAAGTGCAGTCTGTTTGCTCCTCTAAGCCTCTCCTTTGAAAACTCTCTTCTTATTTTCACTTCTAAACAGAGATAGGTGTCAGAAATAATGTCATACACAGCCTTAGAGTTTCAGGAAGCAGAAGTCACTCAGCATCATGTGTCTGAAGACAAAGAGAGTTCTTATCAGTGACACATGTAGCTGCTAGCATGCAGAGCTAACGGGGGCTGGACTCACAGCACCAGGGGCTGGTGGTTCTGCTCCTTCCTGCCCTCAAGTGGACAAAGGAGTTCATTAGAAATATCAATCTGGAATAATGAAGGAGCTCACCACTGCTCTCACTGTTACTTCATGTCCTAACATCGGAGGAAATATATCAGAAGTGGCATCTATAGAACACTTTCATTCATGTGTACAGTGTTGAGGTTACCTTTGTTTTCACTGATTGTATTTACTTGTTATTTTAAATGTGTTTTTAAGGTTCAAACATCTGTCCAGGGACTACAGCTGTAAAAGAGCCTCTTGGCTAACTCTGGCACATTTACAGAGATGGTTCTTAGTGTGCAATGTCCCTGTTAAATAAATAATATGCATACAAATACATTCTGTGTAATCCTTTACTAGAACATTTCTACAACAGTCGGTGGCACAGTGATGGATACCTGGGAGCCTCCTGCAGGAACTCATACTTATCGAGACCTGAGTGGATGCAGAGGCTCAGGTAAGCTGGTCTGGGGGTTCCCAAAGAAAGGGGTCCTCCAAGTTAAATGTGATATTAAAACATGTCTGTTGTTTCCCTATCTTAAATTCTGCCTGTAGTTACTGAAGTGTAATATCATTACCTCCATTCTCCTCCAAGGTGGCGCTGTAATGCCGGGTTCAGAGATGCCCAACTTAGGGCCCAGCGCAGAGCCCTGCTCTGTTGAACTCTGTTCTCTGTCTGCAGTCCTCTCTACTGTCACTGCATGTGGGCCCGAGGAGGTTTGCCAAGCGGACAACACGTAAATATGTGCTCTTTATATCAGAACCAAGAACCAGATCTGTGTGGAGGCTGGGTCAGATCACTAGAGCCGTAGAGATACGTTCGCTCTCACGGCCCGTTTTGAGGAGCAGCACGACCCGTTCTCCTGTTGTTTTCATACCAGCTTTCAGGTGTGATCACTACATACTGTAGGCTACACAAGTTTTCATATCAGATCACAAGTGAAATCCTATTGAAAGAGCGCCGGTAGAAAACGGAAAATGACTCAATGATAGCAACATGTACTCATACAAAGCATTTATGGTGAATAATTAAAACGCCGTAACCATCTAATGTTCATATCATGTGTTATATATTTTAAATAAGTTTAATTTAGTTTGTTGGCTCTTAATCTGGTTATTGCTTCTTCAGACTGGCTATGCTAACATCATCCATATGATACAGGGAAACGTTTGGCAGTTAACGTCAAACATTGTACATTAAAACTGAACAAAATATGAATCACTGGGGAAATCTGCATCTGTTGCTTTAGTGACAGTCAGCAGTGAATTACTGACTGTCACTAAAGCAACGGTGAATGCCTCTGAATCCTAGTGGGAACAGTTCAACCTGGATCTGAAGAAGAGCACCGAGAGCACAGCTCCAATGCAGCAATATCATATTCCATTTACATGTATACAGACTTTTTGCATTACTTTTTATTTTTTAATTTGATTATATATGTTGCATCGTTGGAGGAGCTCAGGTCAGAAGAATGTCATATGACAATGAAACCTTTGAATAGAATGTTGAATTGAATGTCCATCAGGTGCGCTGAGGTTCCTAAGGCTCCGGTGGTGTGCACGGTGACGGGCTCCACGGTGATCGGTTTCCACGGAGCAGTGCACTCTGTCCAGGATCGCTGTGCCTACAGTCTGATGGAGCCTGAAGGCAGCGCCAGCTTCAACCTCATGGCCGCTTTCAGGGAGCGCCGGCGTACAGATGTTCCTCTTCTGGACCACCTGATCCTGTCGCTGCCAGGTGTGACCATGTATCTGGAGCAAGGAGGAAGAGTTCGGGTACGTTAGCACGTTGTAGTTATGGGGGTGTTTGCTCAAGCAATGCTGATCATTTCCTGCTAGGAGTTACTTTGTGGTGGTGTATCAGCAAACTTCACGATGGTGTTGGAGCTGTGTGTGGCCACGCAGTCGTGGGTGAACAGGGAGTAGAGGAGAGGGCTGAGCACGCAGCCTTGAGGGGCACCGGTGTTGATAATCAGGGTGGAGGATGTGATATTTCCCACCCGCACTGCCTGGGGTCTGCCCGTCAGGAAGTTCAGGATCCAGTCACAGAGGGCGCTGTTGAGCCCGAGGTCTCTGAGCTTGATGGCCAGCTTGGAGGGCACAATGGTGTCAATCTGTTTGGTATTTTGAAAAAAAAACTTCACAGACATGTTTTATATAGGTATGGCCCTACAATATATTATTCAAATATAGCATGATAGGTCCACTTTAAATCACAGGCTCCTCCAACAGTGCAACATGAATATATATAGGACATATAACAGATACAAGTGCAAGAAATACCAGAATATAAAACAAATAGTGCAAGGTAATGATATGCTTATAAGATATGATACAGAAACTAACCCTGTGTTGTGCAGTAAGGGAGGCAGTATCAAGAAGTTCTCAGTTCAACAGAAAGTGAAGGTCATACTGCACATAGAGTGTAACTAAGAACATCACAACAGATCTTCTTAATAAGGACATTTACCAAGCTTAGCAAAGATGTGAAAGAGATAAACATTACTGTAGCAAGTAAGAAGAAGAAGTAAGTGAGTGAGTAACCATCTGAATACTTCTTGCACCACTGCTAATGCTCAACGTTTAACTCTGACCCTGTTGCTGCTATAAACGCCTGCATTTCCCCAAGGGGATAAATAAAGTTCCATCTTATCTTATCTTATCTTATTTGAAACGAATGGTAGTGACTGAATGACATAGATAATCACCTGTTAGTATGAGTGTGTGTGTGTGTTTGTGTGTGTGTCTGTGTGTGTGCAGCCTGAGTCTTCGATCAACAATCTTTTTATTGCGTTTCGACAATGCATAAGTAATATTTGTCCTTTAGAAGTGTAAAGCAAAACATATGCATACAAATGAAACAATAGTCTGTACTGATTGTATGTACAAAGAGATGCAGCCTGAGTCTTGAGTGAAGTCTAATGTGCAGCGCTCTCCTTGTCAGGGAGTTGTGTGTGTGTGTGTGTGTGTGTGTGTGTGTGTGTGTGTGTGTGTGTGTGTGTGTGTGTGTGTGGGTGTGGGTGTGGGTGTGGGGGTGTGTGTGTGTAGGTTGGTGGTGAAGCCCTGGTGCTCAGCAGCACAGCTCAGCTGATGCACGGCGTGGAGCTCTCCAAGGACCAGACTGGAGTCACTGCTAAGTTCCCGTCCTCCAACATGACTCTCTTCTTTGATGGCAACAGCGCACATGTGACAGGTACAGAGCAGTACTTCCAAACTGAATATTACATATTTATTTCTGAATAACAGCTTTAATTCTACCCTCACATCCACCAGGACTTCCTGAAGCTGTAGAGGGTTTGTGTGGCAGCCCCTCCAACTCCAGCTGGACCACCACCCCGACTGCAGAGAAGTCCTCTATCAGCCTCCCTGGGTACCGCTCAGTCCGACTGATATGACCTATTTGTCATAATGTGGATTAGGGTTCAGATGTAATGTGATCTTTGTCTCCCTCTAGCTGTGAGATTCAATACCAGGACTCAGTCGACAGCGCCATCAACTGCAACCGCTCCACCGACCAGTAAGAGCTGAGCCATGAACACCCTCGTCTTGTCATGTCATATAAGCAGCGTTGTTTCTGCAAGATCAACCAATGTAACACGGAAAACTCTTCCCTCTGAACAGCTGTAATCTCATGAGGCAGCCTCCCTTCTCCGCCTGTCACGAGCACACCGACCCAGAGCCGTACATCAGCGCCTGCACACACACTCTGTGCAGATACCCGTCAGTGGATGGGGTCGACTGCCACTTTTTGGAGGCTTACGCCAAGACCTGCAGCCTGGAAGCCAACGTGACCCTGGAGGACTGGAGGTCAACTTCTGGCTGCTGTAAGACCCTCTTTCACTTGAATATTCACAGTCGTTGTGGTTTAATACACAACTGGAAGTCCCTGTGTTTGTATAGTAGCCTGAGTATGGTCACATATACAGGATATATGTAATATGGATAGTGTGCAGTGTTTGATTCCACTTCATTCTAGGTTTATTACTTCATTCCTAGTAATAGTTTGTATAATCATTGTTATTAGTGATATTATTATGATAACTATTTAAAACTGTGTATGAAGGAAAAAATGGAAATTAAAGTAAATATAATAAAAGCATAGATTTTGTAAAATTAATTATTTTTATTTCATTTTAAATATTTTAAACTCGTCTAACTGTCATAGTTGGCTCCTCATGTTGGATGTTGTATTACGGTGTGTGTGATATCTCCTGTATAGATAGATGTTAATACATATATAACTTTTATCAATATATTTTAAATATATATTATTATAAATTGTTATTAATACTATCATGAGCTTTAGAATCCTTATCTGAGATCTGCTCACTAAGTGTGTGTGTGTGTGTGTGTGTGTGTGTGTGTGTGTGTGTGTGTGTGTGTGTGTGTGCGTGTGCGTGTGCGCGTGCGCGTGTGTGTGTGTGTGTGTGTGTGTGTGTGTGTGTGTGTGTGTGTGTGTGTGTGTGTGTGTGTGTGTGTGTGTGTGTGTGTGTGTGTGTGTGCAGCCCCCCCCCCTCTCTGTCAGCAGCCCTGCAGTAATCATGAGTTCTGTGGAGCAGAGATCTGGTCGTCGTCTCGCTGCTTCTGTCGGGCTGGGTTCTCCTCCAAGTACAGAGCCACCAAGTCTTTAGGTACGGAGCTGGAAGAGAGGCGCTCCTGAACGCATCACATGTTTCTCTAGAGACATTAGTAGTTATTCATATCATACATCTAATATCATTATATGATAGGTCATCCTGACCACAGCCCCTGAATGTACTTTTCTTTCTTTGGACTTTTGGAGCTAACCATCAGTTGGTTATTTTAGCTCGTCTTCTCCCTGACAACGGTTAACTTGAAGTGTTGCTGTGTTTGCAGGCGAGCCGCCGGTCTGCAGGCAGGGCTCGGCCACTGTGACTCTGGCTGGATGTCTGCTGGCTGACAAAGGCATCGACTTCTCCACCTTACACCTGAAAGACCCCAGCTGCAAGGGCCACATGGACCCCCAAAGCCACCTGGTGACCTTCAGCTTCGACAGCAGCAACACCTGCGGGACGGAGGTCATGGTGCGTGCTTTCCTCACAACTTAAAACCAGTTCTGGTGTCAACCTCTTTCTAGTTCAGGGGCCACATACAGCCACATGTGATCTCCAGTGGGCCGGACCAGTGAGATCACAGCATAATGACCTATAAATAACCACTACTCTAAACCGTTCCCTTTTGGTTCAGTCCAACAAAGTGTATTCTTAAAATGATCACATTTAATGAACTATCTTTTTACAAAACATTAGGAAGTAATAGAAAGTAACAAAATACTGTTTCCGTGTTTATCTTGCAGCGAGTAACCCTTACAAAAACAACAGAGCAACAAGAAACACTGACAGGTCCTAAAAGTGCTTTAGTGCCAGGAGGTTTCCTGCAGTGTCATCCTGAACATCAGTCTTCTCCACACTTCAGGAAACCAGTCGTTATAGGATAACCCTTTATCAAAGCTTCAATGCCACACTTTCCATTACAGGGCTCATCACTTCCTGTTGTCCTGTAGAGGACATGTCCCACTAGTTTCCTTTATTGATGAAAGAAGGACACACGTGATCCATGAACTGGATGATAAAGATATGGCCGTCTGGAGGGAAATGTTCGGGAGTAATGTTTGAGCTGTGATCAAATGAACTGATTACTTTTTCTTTCACAATGCAGAAGAACGGCAGCCAGACCGTCTACGAGAACTCCATCGTGTCGAGCAACCGCTCATCGGGCGGCGTCATCACGCGCCAAGACCAACTCAAGATCGACTTCTCCTGCTTTTACAAACAGCCGGAGGTCAAGAGTGTGTCCTTCACTATCAGAGACAGGTGAGGGTCCTCCTGGTCCTTAATGCACCACAGCTTAACATTCACAATGCTGAAGAGTGTGTGTGTGTGTGTGTGTGTGTGTGTGTGTGTGTGTGTGTGTGTGTGTGTGTGTGTGTGTGTGTGTGTGTGTGTGTGTGTGTGTGTGTGTGTGTGTGTGTGTGTGTGTGTGTGTGTGTGTGTGTGTGTGTGTGTGTGTGTGTGTGTGTGTGTGTGTGTGTGTGTGTGTGCAGCTCTGTGGTGCAGCACATCGTATCTGGAGAGTGGAACTACACTCTGACGATGAAAGCCTTCAGTGACGCCGGCCTCCTGCAGAATGTTGGGCCGAAAACAGAGATCAAGCTGAACCAGAAGGTCTGGCTGCAGCTGGAGGCGGGGGGGCTGGACGCCAACAGGGTCGCCATGGTGACAGACTCCTGCTGGGCAACCAATCAGGCGTCACCTGATGATTCGCTACGATACGACCTCATCATCAACGGGTGAGGAAATAAACTCTGACTGTTAGAACAAAATAAACTCTGACTGTTAGAACAAAATAAACTCTGACTGTTAGAACAAAATAAACTCTGACTGTTAGAACAAAATAAACTCTGACTGTTAGAACAAAATAAACTCTGACTGTTAGAACAAAATAAACTCTGACTGTTAGAACAAAATAAACTCTGACTGTTAGAACAACATAAACTCTGACTGTTAGAACAAAATAAACTCTGACTGTTAGAACAACATAAACTCTGACTGTTAGAACAAAATAAACTCTGACTGTTAGAACAAAATAAACTCTGACTGTTAGAACAAAATAAACTCTGACTGTTAGAACAAAATAAACTCTGACTGTTAGAACAAAATAAACTCTGACTGTTAGAACAACATTTTACATTTTTTTATTACATGTTACTTGTTAGACGCTTTTATCCAAAGCGACTTACAAATACAAAAAATAAACTCTGAGACTTCATCTTGTGTATTTCCTGTCTCCGGGCAGATGTCCGAACCCTGCTGATGATACGGTGCAGATGCAGGGAAACGGACAGGGAACGTCCAGCGTTTTCTCCTTCAACATGTTCGAGTTCTCTGGAGGAAGCAGTGAAATCTACCTGCACTGCAAACTGGAGCTGTGCCCCACACAGGGCCAGGCCTGCACTCCGGTACACACAGAGTACTAATACACAGAGTACACAGAGTACTAATACACAGAGTACTAATACACAGAGTACACAGAGTACTAATACACAGAGTACTAATACACAGAGTACATAGAGTACTAATACACAGAGTACACAGAGTACTAATACACAGAGTACTAATACACAGAGTACATAGAGTACTAATACACAGAGTACACAGAGTACTAATACACAGAGTACTAACACACAGAGTACTAATACACAGAGTACATAGAGTACTAATACACAGAGTACACAGAGTACTAATACACAGAGTACTAATACACAGAGTACATAGAGTACTAATACACAGAGTACTAGTACACAGAGTACTAACACACAGAGTACTAACACACAGAGTACTAATACACAGAGTACACAGAGTACTAGTACACAGAGTACTAACACACAGAGTACTAATACACAGAGTACTAATACACAGAGTACACAGAGTACTAATACACAGAGTACACAGAGTACTAATACACAGAGTACACAGAGTACACAGAGTACTAATACACAGAGTACTAATACACAGAGTACACAGAGTACTAATACACAGAGTACTAATACACAGAGTACTAATACACAGAGTACACAGAGTACTAATACAGAGTACACAGAGTACTAATACACAGAGTACTAATACACAGAGTACACAGAGTACTAATACACAGAGTACTAATACACAGAGTACACAGAGTACTAATACACAGAGTACTAATACACAGAGTACACAGAGTACTAATACACAGAGTACACAGAGTACTAACACACATAGTACTAATACACGGAGTACTAATACACAGAGTACTAATACACAGAGTACTAACACACAGAGTACTAACCCACAGAGTATTAGTAAACGTGTGTTCTAACTTCCTGTCTGTGAAGCTAACTTCCTGTCTGATAAGCTCACTTCCTGTCTGTGAGCTAACTGTGAAGCTAACTTCCTGTCTGTGAAGCTAACTTCCTGTCTGTAAAGCTCACTTCCTGTCTGTAAAGCTAACTTCCTGTCTGTGAAGCTCACTTCCTGTCTGTGTACAGAGCTGTGGGGGGGCAGCTCGCAGGAGGCGCAGATCTGCTAAATACGCTGATGGGAACGCGGCCCTCATCACTATGGGATGGAGAAACTGAAGAGCTTTGCATGGTAGGCAGCTCCTTCATTTGTTCTTCCTAACGAGTTCCTTGATTAACACGATGTTTAACGAGTTCCTTGATTAACACGATGTTTAACGAGTTCCTCGATTAACACGATGTTTAACGAGTTCCTTGATTAACACGATGTTTAACGAGTTCCTTGATTAACACGATGTTTAACGAGTTCCTTGATTAACACGATGTTTAACGAGTTCCTTGATTAACACGATGTTTAACGAGTTCCTTGATGAACACGATGTTTAACGAGTTCCTTGATTAACACGATGTTTAACGAGTTCCTTGATTAACACGATGTTTAACGAGTTCCTTGATGAACACGATGTTTAACGAGTTCCTTGATTAACACGATGTTTAACGAGTTCCTTGATTAACACGATGTTTAACGAGTTCCTTGATGAACACGATGTTTAACGAGTTCCTTGATTAACACGATGTTTAACGAGTTCCTTGATTAACACGATGTTTAAAGAGTTCCTTGATGAACACGATGTTTAACGAGTTCCTTGATTAACACGATGTTTAACGAGTTCCTTGATGAACACGATGTTTAACGAGTTCCTTGATTAACACGATGTTTAACGAGTTCCTTGATTAACACGATGTTTAACGAGTTCCTTGATTAACACGATGTTTAACGAGTTCCTTGATGAACACGATGTTTAACGAGTTCCTTGATTAACACGATGTTTAACGAGTTCCTTGATTAACACGATGTTTAACGAGTTCCTTGATTAACACGATGTTTAAAGAGTTCCTTGATGAACACGATGTTTAACGAGTTCCTTGATTAACACGATGTTTAACGAGTTCCTTGATGAACACGATGTTTAACGAGTTCCTTGATTAACACGATGTTTAACGAGTTCCTTGATTAACACGATGTTTAACGAGTTCCTTGATGAACACGATGTTTAAAGAGTTCCTTGATGAACACGATGTTTAACGAGTTCCTTGATGAACACGATGTTTAACGAGTTCCTTGATGAACACGATGTTTAACGAGTTCCTTGATTAACACGATGTTTAACGAGTTCCTTGATTAACACGATGTTTAACGAGTTCCTTGATGAACACGATGTTTAACGAGTTCCTTGATGAACACGATGTTTAACGAGTTCCTTGATTAACACGATGTTTAACGAGTTCCTTGATGAACACGATGTTTAACGAGTTCCTTGATGAACACGATGTTTAACGAGTTCCTTGATTAACACGATGTTTAACGAGTTCCTTGATGAACACGATGTTTAACGAGTTCCTTGATGAACACGATGTTTAACGAGTTCCTTGATGAACACGATGTTTAACGAGTTCCTTGATTAACACGATGTTTAACGAGTTCCTTGATGAACACGATGTTTAACGAGTTCCTTGATGAACACGATGTTTAACGAGTTCCTTGATGAACACGATGTTTAACGAGTTCCTTGATTAACACGATGTTTAACGAGTTCCTTGATGAACACGATGTTTAACGAATTCCTTGATGAACACGATGTTTAACGAGTTCCTTGATGAACACGATGTTTAACGAGTTCCTTGATGAACACGATGTTTAACGAATTCCTTGATTAACACGATGTTTAACGAGTTCCTTGATGAACACGATGTTTAACGAATTCCTTGATTAACACGATGTTTAACGAGTTCCTCGATGAACACGATGTTTAACGAGTTCCTCGATGAACACGATGTTTAACGAGTTCCTCGATGAACACGATGTTTAACGAGTTCCTCGATTAACACGATGTTTAAAGAGTTCCTCGATTAACACGATGTTTAACGAGTTCCTTGATTAACACGATGTTTAACGAGTTCCTTGATGAACACAAAGCAGCAAAGTATAAACCATGACTCAGCAGTGTCTCTGTGTTCTCAGCTGATTCCTGACGGTGGAAATGAAGGTCTTGTTGCTGTGAAACTGAGCCGGCACATTATCTGAGATTATTCCTGAGGACTCCAGTTATTCTGAGTTTTAACTTCTTTATGATGTGGGGGAAATAATCAAAAGGGGTTATTTTACTATGTGCACTAGTATATATATATATATATATATATATATATATATATATATATATATATATATATATATATATATATATAATTTCTTCTTTAATATACTGTCTGTTTGTAAATGTGCACAGCCTGAAAGCTACCTGAGTGTTAAAGAAGGGAAACAGGAAGTGAATGAGAACTGAAATGTGGATGACTACCCAGGAAGAGGATCAGATCAGATGTAATTCCTCAGAGCACGCTGTTGTACTTTTATTATGATTTCATTACTATGAGCAAAATGTATTACTTTATTTAGTCCAATGATAATAAGATTGAGATATGTAACATCTTTAGGGGAATAATAGAAGTGAAGCATACAGCAGCATTACGCAACAACATCCCCTCCAATGAAACACACAGGATCAGCTGATACGAGGAACTCCTACACAACACAAGTCATTCAGTGAAAGATCACCTCTCTGCCATTAGACCCAGATTAGATGAGACGTATTACCTGTCACTGCTGGCAACATCAGGACATATACGAGTACTGCTCAGATCAAATGACGGTATAGCCAAACATCGATGTATTATTTACAATGATCCCAATCCACAGCAACATGGTCTCAAACTCTACGCTCATTTGATATATTTGTTTTTCCAAGAATAAAATGAAGCGCAGATCAAAAATGAAAACACGAAGAAGCACAAAGCGTCTTAACTTGAGACGTTGTGAGTTTTAAAGAAGTGAATTATTATCAGACTGAAGTCATTCCCAAAGGAGAGGTTGTTGCACGCTGTTGTACCTTTACTAGGGTTGTATTACTATGAGCCAAACATACTTTACTTTATTTAGTAATACATGGATTATATTTAGAAATGTAACATCTTAATATGTGTCCGATGAAGAAAAGTGATCAGAAAAGGGTTTTATTAGGATGATTTTATTACTATACGCAGAAAGGTTAGGGTTAGTCCACCAAGTGATGTGACGTATGAATACCATTCAGTCATTGAGCAATTATATCTATAAATGTAACAATTAGATTTAGAAATGTAACACCTTTAGTGAAATAACAGAAGTGTCTAATGAAGGGTTTAGAGGGGTTCTTTTACTATGTGCACTGGTATATATATATATATATATATATATATATATATATATATATATCATTTCTTCTTTAATATACTGTCTGTTTGTAAATGTGCACAGCCTGAAAGCTACCTGAGTGTTAAAGAAGGGAAACAGGAAGTGAATGAGAACTGAAATGTGGATGACTACCCAGGAAGAGGATCAGATCAGATGTAATTCCTCAGAGCACGCTGTTGTACTTTAATTGTGATTTTATTACTAATGGAACCAAAAACAATTAATAAAGTGAGTGGGAAAAAGAAACATGAGTCTCAGTCGTTTATTCAAATCAAATCAAATCAAATCAAATCAGGTTTTATTTATAAAGCACATTTAAAAGCGATGTTTGGTCGAGCCAAAGTGCTGTACATGTAATAAAAACACATTACTACAATCACAATAAACGACGATAAATTACAACAGATATATATTAAAAACAAAATAAAAATGAAACACACGGAAAAGTCAGGAGTCGTGCTCCGCTCTAACTAGAAGGCCAGAGAGAAGAAGTGTGTTTTTAGTTTAGATTTAAAACCCCTAGGGTCTGGGCCGACCTCACATGGAGGGGCAGAGTGTTCCAGAGCCTAGGGCCAGCTGCTGAGAAGGCTCGGTGCCCTCTGGTTTTGAGCCTGGTCTTGGGCACTACCAGCAGCAGCTGGTCAGCAGACCTTAAAGCTCTGGCTGGGGTGTAGCGCTGGAGGAGTTCAGCTATATAGGCCGGAGCCAGCCCGTTTAGTGCTTTAAAAACAAATAAAAGGATTTTAAAATCAATTCTGAACCGAACTGGAAGCCAGTGTAGTGAGGCCAGAATAGGGGTGATGTGGTCACGCTTTTTGTGGCCAGTCAGCAAACGTGCAGCAGCGTTTTGGACTAGCTGTAAGCGTTTGATTGAGGCCTGGTCCATACCCACATACAGAGCGTTGCAATAGTCCAGTCTCGAGGTTACAAAGGCGTTAATAACCCTTTCCAAGGTTGCGGTCCAAAAAAGATGACCTCGGTCTTGCTCTCGTTGAGGTTGAGAAAGTTTTTGCTCAGCCAGGATTTTATCTCTGCTAAGCAGTCCATCAACTGCTGTAGTGAGTGTGTGACATTTGCTTTGAGAGGCAGATAGATCTGTACATCGTCGGCGTAGCAGTGGAAGGGAATGTTATGTTTTGTGAGTATTGAACCTAGGGGCAGTATGTACAGTAGAAAAAGGATGGGGCCCAGAATCGAGCCTTGGGGAACCCCACAGGTAAGAGGGGCTTTGGCAGAGGAGAAGGCACCTAGCTGTACCGAGAAGCTACGGTCTGTCAGGTAGGACCTGAACCATGCAAGGGCAGAGCCTGTGATGCCAGCGGACTGTTCAAGCCGTGACAGCAGGATGCTATGGTCCACAGTGTCAAAGGCAGCTGTCAGGTCTAACAGCACCAAGACAGCTGGGCTGCCTGAGTCGGCGGCTAGGAGCAGATCATTAAAAACTCTTAAAGGGCTGTTTCAGTGCTGTGCATGGGTTTGAAGCCAGACTGAAACTTTTCATGGATTCCATGGAGGGTTAAAAAAGACTGCAGCTGGGCGTAGACTACTCGCTCCAGGGCTTTTGATAAAAAAGGTAGCTGGGAGATGGGCCTAACATTTGCGAGAATGGAGGGGTCGAGATTTTTCTTTCATTGAGAGTGTGAAAACTCTGAAACACCAAATCAAACCTGGCAACCCGTTCTCATTACCAGCTGATCTGAAAAGCCTTAATTATCATCCTGTTCAAAGTGTAATAATCTGCTTCATGAGACCATTTTAAATAATGTGTTTATAATTAGTTTTTACCTTTTATTTTTATAATCATTTTTACAAAAATGCTCTGAAATTTCCTCCAAAATGTTTCCTGTAAATTCTATGTTTGCACATTTCTTTTGGCAGTCGCTGGAAAGTTGGAAATGAAGCTTTTATTTGTTATGTTCTTGCGGCTGTTTGCATCTTTATGAAGAATTCTTTTGTAAATTGTGATAAAGGATATTTATAATGTACAGTATATGGTGCGACTCAAAGATAAGGGAATTCAAACGTTCTCTTTTCCAGAACTGCTTTTCTCACTTTAAAGGGAAATAATGCAGCAGCTTTATTTTAATACTGAAAATTAAAGATGTTTTTTGACTCGTGCTTCAGTGTCTATCTTTATATTCAATTCATTATTAAAGCTTCTCTCAGATCTGGAGATCCTTTCTCTGTTTTAAACCTCTGACCAAATGAACAGCGAATGAACAGCCCGGCAGATGCTCAACATACTACAACCATTCACTCAGTAATGAAAGGTTTTTAGTTTTGATGGTAATAGAGACCTACAACAGTGTTGAGCTTGAAAGGACTTCATATTGAGTCATGTTCTATATGTACAGCGACCTGAGGACATTATACGCAGGATCCTCATCCTCGTTGTGCTTGAGGACGGGGATCCTGCCATCTGCACGCTCGCCCTAACCTGCAAACAAATCAGTGACATTGTGAGCCAGCAGTTCTTTCAAGAGGAGGGCCACTTCAGCTGGCTGGACAGTTAGTTCAATAAGTGTCTCCCCCCCCCCCCCCCCCCCCGTAATGTGAAAAGTATGACAAGATAATACTCCTTGGAGTGACTTAGTGCACTAAAAGGGTCATTGACTAAGACTAAGATCAGCTCAGTTGAAGTTTTGTTCATTTTCTGTCTGAATCATATTTGTCTTTTGACACTTCAATGCAGGCGTGGTGAACTGGAGAAACACTTCAGATGAGCACAAAGGGAAATACAGGAGGGCCTACAACATGTCAATGTGCAGCAGACTACAGTGCAGCAGTCTGCATGAAGACTGTGGTGCAGGCTACAGAGGAAGAGGACGAAGAGGAATCCTTCAGGGTTTCTACTCCGAGGACCACTTCCCCGGGTTCTGCAGCTGGTGATGGAGACACAAGTCTGAGTAGTGATGGAGACACAAGTCTGAGTGGTGATGGAGACACAAGTCTGAGTGGTGATGGAGACACAAGTCTGAGTGGTGATGGAGACACAAGTCTGAGTAGTGATGGAGACACAAGTCTGAGTGGTGATGGAGACACAAGTCTGAGTGGTGATGGAGACACAAGTCTGAGTGGTGATGGAGACACAAGTCTGAGTAGTGATGGAGACACAAGTCTGAGTGGTGATGGAGACACAAGTCTGAGTAGTGATGGAGACACAAGTCTGAGTGGTGATGGAGACACAAGTCTGAGTGGTGATGGAGACACAAGTCTGAGTGGTGATGGAGACACAAGTCTGAGTGGTGATGGAGACACAAGTCTGAGTGGTGATGGAGACACAAGTCTGAGTGGTGATGGAGACACAAGTCTGAGTGGTGATGGAGACACAAGTCTGAGTGGTGATGGAGACACAAGTCTGAGTGGTGATGGAGACACAAGTCTGAGTGGTGATGGAGACACAAGTCTGAGTGGTGATGGAGACACAAGTCTGAGTGGTGATGGAGACACAAGTCTGAGTGGTGATGGAGACACAAGTCTGAGTAGTGATGGAGACACAAGTCTGAGTGGTGATGGAGACACAAGTCTGAGTGGTGATGGAGACACAAGTCTGAGTGGTGATGGAGACACAAGTCTGAGTGGTGATGGAGACACAAGTCTGAGTGGTGATGGAGACACAAGTCTGAGTAGTGATGGAGACACAAGTCTGAGTGGTGATGGAGGACACAAGTCTGAGTGGTGATGGAGACACAAGTCTGAGTAGTGATGGAGACACAAGTCTGAGTGGTGATGGAGACACAAGTCTGAGTGGTGATGGAGACACAAGTCTGAGTGGTGATGGAGACACAAGTCTGAGTGGTGATGGAGACACAAGTCTGAGTGGTGATGGAGACACAAGTCTGAGTGGTGATGGAGACACAAGTCTGAGTGGGTAGATCTTTTCTGAATGTGCCACACACACCCTCACTCTCCCTTCTGGCTGAGAGACAGAGACAGTTGGGCATCCAGCTCTCACCCTTCCTACCATCTGCACGTGTCTCACCCTTCCTACCATGATCACTTTTTTGCATCTGAAATTGTCAGTGTTATTAACTAATAATGAATAATTACATGTTTTCAGTCGGGCTGTCAGTCGATTCAAATAGTTAATCGCGATTAATCGCAAAATTAATCGCACATTTTTTATCTGTTCTAAATGTACCAAGTTTTTAATACTCTTATCAACATATGAGTGGACAAATATGCTTTATATGTTTGTTTATTATCATTTGAACAATGACAAATATTCTCATGAATATTAAACACAACAACCTGAACATTACAAATATTCACCTCAATTCAACCTGGAACCTCTCTCATACAATAATACAATACAGTGTGTGTGTGTGTGTGTGTGTGTGTGTGTGTGTGTGTGTGTGTGTGTGTGTGTGTGTGTGTGTGTGTGTGTGTGTGTGTGTGTGTGTGTGTGTGTGTGTGTGTGTGTGTGTGTGTGTGTGTGTGTGTGTGTGTGTGTGTGATATTACCACCTCCACTGCAGGTATTTTTAATTTGGGTAAACTCTTCCTGTCACTTACTGTAATACTATATCAGCATTCCACTGTGCAAAAAAAAGTTAATAAAATACAAATACATTCATAAATGTGTGTTATATTTCTCAGTAGGCGGTTTATTTTACTCTATTCAAAGTTGTATAATTTATGCTCATGAATATCTTACCTACTGCCATGGTAAGTAACTTAGTACATTTGCAAGTACTGTACAGTACTTAAGTACAATTTTGAGGGGCTTGTACTTTACTTGAGTATATCCTTTTGTGCTACTTTGTACTTCAACCCCACTACAATTCAGAGGTAAATATTGTACTTTTATCACATTTATTTAATATCAAGATACTTTGCAGATTTGTATGACGGATTTAAGGGATAAACATCACTTAAATAATACTTTATTTACACTTGGAGTAACTTCCACAATCATACTAAGTAATTCAAACTAGCTGCACCTTTTACAAGCTTTTTGAACACTTGTAATGGCAACTTTGTTTTTGTGTAGCTAACCCCCGCCACCAAGTGTTCAAAAATAATATTGCACTATAAATATAAATTTATATGCCAACAACACCCATAAAATGGCTCCTACAACACTTAAATGCATCAATAACTATAATGAAAATATATAATATATATTGTTCTGTAATGTGCCAATTTGCATAAAGACTACTTCTACTTTTGGTACTTTAACTATATGTTAATGCAAATAATGTTGTACTTTAAAGGGGACCTATCATGCAAAATGCACTTTTGTACGTCTTTTCTACATGAATATGTGTCCCTGGTGTTCCAGGGAACTCATCAAGTGTCAGAAAACACAACCCTCTCTATTTTCCTCCATACCCAAATCTCTAAAAAAGGGGCTGCAACAATGTTTACCCCAGGATTCAGGCACCTTCCCTGGCTTGTAAAGTGCAGTTATGCGCCCTGGAGGTATTGCACTATTTACAAAATGTATACCCAGGATTGAGGCACCTTCCCTGGCTTGTAAAGTGCAGTTATGTGCCCTGGAGGTATTGCACTATTTACAAAATGTATACCCAGGATTGAGGCACCTTCCCTGGCTTGTAAAGTGCAGTTATGCGCCATGGAGGTATTCTGCTATTTACAAAATGTAGCACTCTGTTTATTTCACACCTCCAGGGCGGAGACCGGGAAAATCACCTCTCTTTGCCCGCTCACAGAGCCCCGAAGGACGGACTAGAGACCTCCAGCATCAGTCCCTAACAGTGGGACTCTGTTTATTTCACAGCTCCAGGAGAGACCAGGGGAAAATCACCTCTCTTTGCCCGCTCACAGACCCCCAAAGTACGGACTAATGACTTCCAGCGTGGCCCCCTAACAGTGGGACTCTGTTTATTTCACAGCTCCAGGAGAGACCAGGGGAAAATCACCTCTCTTTGCCCGCTCACAGACCCCAAAGTACGGACTAATGACTTCCAGCATGGCCCCCTAACAGTGGGACTCTGTTTATTTCACACCTCCAGGAGAGAGTCCGGGAAAATCACCTCTCTTTGCCCGCTCACAGAGCCCCGAAGGACGGACTCATGACCACCAGCATGTCCCCATAACAGTGGCACCTCCATAACCTTGCACACCGTGAGTCCCCGGGCCCCCGCAGTTAAGCACTCCCCCCACGGACTAAACACAGGTATTCACACCCACCAGAACCTCGTGCCCCTGGTGACCCTACAAGGGGGGTGGTTTTTATGGTGCTTCTATGTCCGCCCATCAGCATCCATATTCGTCCTTCTTCACGGCACCACCCCCCCTTCTGTGGAGGGTATTCTCGTGCCCCTGGTGACCCTAAAGGGGGTGGATTTTGTGGTGCTTTTATGTCCGCCCATCAGCATCCAAATTCGGCCTTCTTATTGGCACCACCACCCCCCTTCTGGGCTGGAGGTTCAGATTTTGAAGCACTATTTTGGGGCATAATTTTTACATTTTCCTGCTTCTCCAAATACTTTAAGTTGGACATTTTGAGCCATGGAGGAATGCAAGGGCAGTCGACAGGGGACTCTACCCGATTTTGAAGCACTATTTTGGGATACATTTTCTCAATTTAAACACGGACTGGTGATGGCTTTGACCCTTCTAGTGACCCTGGAGGATATGACCGAGAGATGACAGACTCTCTTGCTGGGTCATGAGGCACTATTTTGGGGTACAATTTTTACATTTTCACCCTATTCCCTGGTTCTCCAAATACTTTAAGTATGACATGTTGAGCCCTGGAGGAATGCGAGGGCACTTTGCAGGTGACTCTACCCGATTTTGAAGCACTATTTTGGGGCATAATTTTTACATTTTCACCCTATTCCCCGGTTCTCACAAAAGTTGAGTTGGATGATTTTGACCATGGAGGAATGTCACGGGAGTCGACAGGGGACTCCTGCGGGGTCATGAGGCACTATTTTGGGGTACTTTTTCCTCATTATCAACACGGACTAGAGATGGCTCGGAGATGGCTCGGACCCCACACCCCAAAAATGTAGAAGCCAGGGAAGGTGCCTCAATCCTGGGTATACATTTCGTAAATAGTATAATACCTCCAGGGCGCATAACTGCACTTTACAAGCCAGAAATAATGTTTAAATGGTCGGAGAAAGTATTTTTAAATGTCTGGAAGAGAGTTTTAGCCAGTCATTTTGCACGATATCGTTTAACATTGACTCTCTCCTGAAAATGCACAGAATATGTGCATTTTCAGGAGAGCGTCAATGTTAAATGATATCGTGCAAAATGACTGACTAAAACCCCGGAATAAGTGTTTGAAAGGCGGGGAAAAGTTGTTTAAAATAGTCTGATACCTCCAGGGCGCATCACCAAAAATGTACAAGCCAGGGAAGATGCCTGAATCCCGGATACTTTAGGTCTGTCACTTAGGGTGACCGCACCACTCCGACGCTCCCGAGAGTGGACGTCCATTGTTTGTAAGGCACCTAAGAGGGATAAGGGAATGCTCTGGTTTTTGGACAAAATTAACATGGGATCACTCCCGTCACCGGACGTACTTCGTCTCACTGGAATATTAACGGCCATAGTGAATATAAAATCGTCCCCATGTATCCGGCCAATGGCGGGAGAGTTTTGAAAGAGACAAAACACTGTTCCATACATTTAAAAACACTTAAACAATTAAACAATGTTTACCCCAGGATTCAGGCACCTTCCCTGGCTTGCAAAGTGCAGTTATGCGCACTGGAGGTATTGCACTATTTACAAAATGTATACACAGGATTGAGGCACCTTCCCTGGCTTGTAAAGTGCAGTTATGCGCCATGGAGGTATTCTGCTATTTACAAAATGTAGCACTCTGTTTATTTCACACCTCCAGGGCGGAGACCGGGAAAATCACCTCTCTTTGCCCGCTCACAGAGCCCCGAAGGACGGACTAGAGACCTCCAGCACCAGTCCCTAACAGTGGGACTCTGTTTATTTCACAGCTCCAGGAGAGACCAGGGGAAAATCACCTCTCTTTGCCCGCTCACAGACCCCCAAAGTACGGACTAATGACTTCCAGCATGGCCCCCTAACAGTTGGACTCTGTTTATTTCACAGCTCCAGGAGAGACCAGGGGAAAATCACCTCTCTTTGCCCGCTCACAGACCCCCAAAGTACGGACTAATGACTTCCAGCGTGGCCCCCTAACAGTGGGACTCTGTTTATTTCACAGCTCCAGGAGAGACCAGGGGAAAATCACCTCTCTTTGCCCGCTCACAGACCCCCAAAGTACGGACTAATGACTTCCAGCGTGGCCCCCTAACAGTGGGACTCTGTTTATTTCACAGCTCCAGGAGAGACCAGGGGAAAATCACCTCTCTTTGCCCGCTCACAGACCCCCAAAGTACGGACTAATGACTTCCAGCATGGCCCCCTAACAGTGGGACTCTGTTTATTTCACAGCTCCAGGAGAGACCAGGGGAAAATCACCTCTCTTTGCCCGCTCACAGACCCCCAAAGTACGGACTAATGACTTCCAGCGTGGCCCCCTAACAGTGGGACTCTGTTTATTTCACAGCTCCAGGAGAGACCAGGGGAAAATCACCTCTCTTTGCCCGCTCACAGACCCCCAAAGTACGGACTAATGACTTCCAGCATGGCCCCCTAACAGTGGGACTCTGTTTATTTCACAGCTCCAGGAGAGACCAGGGGAAAATCACCTCTCTTTGCCCGCTCACAGACCCCCAAAGTACGGACTAATGACTTCCAGCGTGGCCCCCTAACAGTGGGACTCTGTTTATTTCACAGCTCCAGGAGAGACCAGGGGAAAATCACCTCTCTTTGCCCGCTCACAGACCCCCAAAGTACGGACTAATGACTTCTAGCGTGGCCCCCTAACAGTGGGACTCTGTTTATTTCACACCTCCAGGAGAGAGTCCGGGAAAATCACCTCTCTTTGCCCGCTCACAGAGCCCCGAAGGACGGACTCATGACCACCAGCATGTCCCCATAACAGTGGCACCTCCATAACCTTGCACACCGTGAGTCCCCGGGCCCCCGCAGTTAAGCACTCCCCCCACGGACTAAACACAGGTATTCACACCCACCAGAACCTCGTGCCCCTGGTGACCCTACAAGGGGGGTGGTTTTTATGGTGCTTTTATGTCCGCCCATCAGCATCCAAATTCGGCCTTCTTATTGGCACCACCACCCCCCTTCTGGGCTGGAGGTTCAGATTTTGAAGCACTATTTTGGGGCATAATTTTTACATTTTCCTGGTTCTCCAAATACTTTAAGTTGGACATTTTGAGCCATGGAGGAATGCAAGGGCAGTCGACAGGGGACTCTATCCGATTTTGAAGCACTATTTTGGGGCATAATTTTTACATTTTCCTGGTTCTCCAAATACTTTAAGTTGGACATTTTGAGCCATGGAGGAATGCAAGGGCAGTCGACAGGGGACTCTACCCGATTTTGAAGCACTATTTTGGGGCATAATTTTTACATTTTCCTGGTTCTCCAAATACTTTAAGTTGGACATTTTGAGCCATGGAGGAATGCAAGGGCAGTCGACAGGGGACTCTACCCGATTTTGAAGCACTATTTTGGGATACATTTTCTCAATTTAAACACGGACTGGTGATGGCTTTGACCCTTCTAGTGACCCTGGAGGATATGACCGAGAGATGACAGACTCTCTTGCTGGGTCATGAGGCACTATTTTGGGGTACAATTTTTACATTTTCACCCTATTCCCTGGTTCTCCAAATACTTTAAGTATGACATGTTGAGCCCTGGAGGAATGCGAGGGCACTTTGCAGGTGACTCTACCCGATTTTGAAGCACTATTTTGGGGCATAATTTTTACATTTTCACCCTATTCCCCGGTTCTCACAAAAGTTGAGTTGGATGATTTTGACCATGGAGGAATGTCACGGGAGTCGACAGGGGACTCCTGCGGGGTCCTGAGGCACTATTTTGGGGTACTTTTTCCTCATTATCAACACGGACTAGAGATGGCTCGGACCCCACACCCCAAAAATGTAGAAGCCAGGGAAGGTGCCTCAATCCTGGGTATACATTTTGTAAATAGTATAATACCTCCAGGGCGCATAACTGCACTTTACAAGCCAGAAATAATGTTTAAATGGTCGGGGAAAGTATTTTTAAATGTCTGGAAGAGAGTTTTAGCCAGTCATTTTGCACGATATCGTTTAACATTGACGCTCTCCTGAAAATGCACAGAATATGTGCATTTTCAGGAGAGCGTCAATGTTAAATGATATCGTGCAAAATGACTGACTAAAACCCCGGAATAAGTGTTTGAAAGGCGGGGAAAAGTTGTTTAAAATAGTCTGATACCTCCAGGGCGCATCACCAAAAATGTACAAGCCAGGGAAGGTGCCTGAATCCCGGATACTTTAGGTCTGTCACTTAGGGTGACCGCACCACTCCGACGCTCCCGAGAGTGGACGTCCATTGTTTGTAAGGCACCTAAGACAGAGTAAGACATTAAGTAGGTACCTTCCTTTTCACTGTTTTCAAAAAACGCTATGTGGAATGTTGACACAGATATATATTCCGCACAACAAAAACCTCCCGTTTTGGAAGATTGTAATGCTTTGAAAAGTATTGAAGAGCACCAGGATGTTCTGGGGCCTCATTTATAAAGGGATATACGCTCAAAAAATGGCGTACGCCAGTTTCTACGCAATGTTTGCGATTTATAAAATTCTAACTTGACTGGAAAATGTGCGGTCCTCCACGCAAACTCTAACCCATGCGTACGCACTAAGCACACAAACGGGAGAGACGAGAAACTGCGACACCGTTGGCAGAAGGAAGAATGGAGAGAAATATGTGGAAATAATACGATAAATAAAATGTTGCCTCTCATTTATCAAATATGAAGAATTCATTTTCAAACATTGATTAAAGCCAATCTTAAAATGAATAAACAAACGCCTGTTTGAGACTCCTCAGTGCACACAAAAACATAACTTGGAGAAATAAATAAATACGGATATGTTATTTAAAACCACCTCGAATATGTTGTGTTAATGTTATGAAATGTTTTCTCATAAATGATGCGGTAAGCAGGAGGACAGAATTACGTCTAAACTGACGCCGTTTTGCATTTCTATAGGTTGTAGATACGAGCATGGTTTTATATCCAACCCGGTATCACAGCAAGACGTGAACATGTGACGATCTACCATGCTGGGAGACGTGAATATGTCACGGTTTTGTCCCTTCAAACGTGACAGTTACACGGTATTGTTAACATGGCCCAACCAGTGGAGAAATACCCGGAAGTGCCTAGCAAATGGTCTACCGCGCCTATTGGTCGGTTTTTATTGTCAAAATGAGATGTTTTTAATTTATTTTTTAATCGTCACACTTGATTTCGCCGATTTTCTTGTTGCCCTAGCTGGTCGACACCTCTTTTAGCAGAAACAAAGGCTACATCAATGTATTAAATCGATGTTAATCCATGTGTGTGGATCATAGACTGGTGTGGATGTGGAATTAACGGACGTGACGTGGTGCGATTGCGTTGCCAGGCAACGCAATTTACAAAATACCTAATTATATTTAAAAACATTTTAGAAGGCCTCACAAAATACTTTAATGTAAATTAAAATGTAAATGTGAAGGGGTGTGTGTAATGTGGTGATGATACCTTTCTGTCTGTGATGTTTTACAAATCAGATATTAGAAGTAAAACATGTGAAATAATATAGCAATATCCTGTACAATTATGTGAAAACATGAATAAAACTACACATCTTCAGATATTATACATACACAAGTGTCCTACACTAATAATACAAAGTTATTATGGCTGTGTGCACCGCCTAGTGGTTAAAGCACGTTATTGAATTAGTTGTGTATATGATATGTCAATGATCCTTAGAAAATCTTGAAAGGGATATGCAAAATAGCCATTATATACAGTCTTTAATTAACTATTAGTAGAGAATAACGAGTAATGAATATACTTTATAGGGATCTGCAGATAAATGTTTAGTCTTCTCAAGCAGCAACTATCAAATAGCTCCAGATGTCAATGATCTAAACAAAACAGCACACCTGAAATGTATATTTAAATACTTTATTAAGGGCAGTGAATTATTATCCTTAAAATATATATAAAAAAAAACCACTTATGATCTTTTTTTTTGGGTGGTTTACTAATGACAGTTAATTCTGTTTCTGCTATTGATGGTTTCATTTTTGTGAAAAATAATAAAATAATAAAATTCATTAACGTGCTTTAACCACTCGATGTGCCTTTCTATCAGCTGTGCACAGTTATGGTGTAAATACAGCCTATCTACCAATTGGATCAAATATAAAAGTCAGCCGAATTAGTATTGATACTGCAAGGAGACGTATTGTGTGAAAAGAAATGTAAGATGTTGTTTAATTGCTGATATATTTATGATCCACGTCACGTTTTCAGTTTTGGCGGCAGTGCTTCCTGTTTGTCCAGAAGTCTTCTCATCAGGGCTCTATAAATACAGAACTACGGCAGATATGTAATATTTAGTGTAGCCGAACCTTGTATTACAATGCCGTTATGTGATGACCTCCAAAGAGAAAAGCAAGCAAACTCGGAATAAAGTATTATTTTATTTAAAAAAAAAAAATCGGATTTCACATCAACAGTAAGTCCGGTTAACTAAAATGTCCGTGCGGAACAATACCACCAACCCATAGATCCGTGGGTGAATAATGTCAATCATCACATTACACACATCCCTTCACATTTACAATTTAATTTACATTAAAGTATTTCGTGAGGCCTTCTAAAATGTTTTTAAATATAATTAGGGTTGTAGTTGAAGAGTTTGTAAATTGCGTTGCCTGGCAACGCAATCGCACAACGTCACGTCCGTTAATTCCACATCCACACCAGTCTATGATCCACACACATGGATTAACATGGATTTAATACATTAATGTAGCCTTTGTTTCTGCTAAAAGAGGTGTCGACCAGCTAGGGCAACAAGAAAATCGGCGAAATCAAGTGTGATGATTACAAAATAAATTAAAAACATCTAATTTTGACAATAAAAACCGACCAATAGGCGCGGTAGACCATTTGCTAGGCACTTCCGGGTATTTCTCCACTGGTTGGGCCATGTTAACAATACCGTGTAACTGTCACGTTTGAAGGGACGAAACCGTGACATATTCACGTCTCCCAGCATGGTAGATCGTCACATGTTCACGTCTTGCCGTGATACCGGGTTGTTTATATCCTATCACGTTTAATCGTGTTTTATGCCGTTTGCCAAGACTTGATAAGTGGCTCGTAAAACACAGGAGGTATGGAAACTAAGAACACCATATGTGGTAAACAGCTAATATAACACAACACATTGTATTTCCTTTAACTGGTGGATTATGGAGATATAGTTGCTGATCGACAGCTGGAACACAAACCACCAAATACAACACAATCATTCAGATCCAGTCGTCATGACTACACTCCGGAGGGATTCCCCCATCATTTCTTACAGTTTCTCATCAAGGGGGGGTCTCCTGTCCCCGGGACAAACACACTGCCTGAGGAAGGTTATGTGGATTTATTTTGTCATTAACTTTTTTCGGACCACTTATTTATTTATTTTGGTGACGATCCGACCTCCATGCTGCTACTCTGGTTCAAACTGCATCCACCAAACAATATGATTTATCTCCACCTCCCCAAAATAACCTAAATCTGACACGGTGTGAGATGTCTTTTTTAGCTGTTCTATCGTCATTTCCTGCGATCTTCTTCATGCAGTCAGTCAGTCAAAATGAATGAATGAATGGGCGTTTCTTTGACTATTTATATGCAAATATGTGCGTTACGAGTCGATTTATAAAGGGAAACAGGCGTAGTAAGTGCCTATTTTTTTGCTTTGTACTACGTAAGCAACCTTCCCACGTCAATCCTACGCAAGGCGTTATAAATGAGGCCCCTGATCCGCACGCCCAGATCCTGATAAAGGTTGCAGCATAGAAATCCAGTGTTGCCTTATTTCTGCTGGAAGGGTAAGTATGCTATTATTTATCGTCACAGATAGATGACTTTGTAGTCAATGTACTGGGAAAAGTACCTCATTGACTCCAGTCTGCACGGGCTGTAGGGTCATCTTGAATAGTTTTATGGATGTGGTCTCCATTTGACCATGCTCATAGAAACAAAGCTTGCATTCCTGAAGCAATTCTCATTTTCCATGGCTCCACTTAAAATAAAAACAACAATAAGACATACGTGCTACTCTTGGCCCACAGAGGGCCATGTCTTTCCAGCTCGTCCCCATCTGTCTCTCTGTCTGTATCTGTGCGCTCATGGAGCCTCCTGAATCTTTCCCCCCCTTCTTCTTGACCCTCTTCTATCCCAGGTGTGAAATCCTCATCTCTCTCATCATCTGAGAGCTCAACATCTGAATCTCCCTGAACTATCTGGTACAGAAAATGTCTGCTTCAGTTCCGTCTCCTGCAACAATATTGAGTCATAAAGTCCATGAAGACGGTCCTGACGTCCACTAGGATGGACATTTATAAAAGAGCTGTTATTTCAAAACTTGAATTATTTAATGGCTTTCAGAACTAATTATATAGTTCCTCACATGTTAATAAACAAGAACATATATAATTATCATGGTAAAAATTACAATTATTCAACAATATTTGACTTCTCCTCCTGCTTCTATAACATTTTGTTTTTGGTATGCCAGCCATTTTGGATGAAAAGAAAGAGGAACTTCCCAGCATGCAATTTTACCCAATGACATATCACTGGAAAGACCAGGATGTCCTCTGTACAGTACATCAGGGATTGATAGATGTCCTCTGTACAGTACATCAGGGATTGATAGATGTCCTCTGTACAGTACATCAGGGATTGATAGATGTCCTCTGTACAGTACATCAGGGATTGATAGATGTCCTCTGCACAGTACATCAGGGATTGATAGATGTCCTCTGTACAGTACATCAGGGATTGATAGATGTCCTCTGTACAGTACATCAGGGATTGATAGAGTAGCTCAAAATAGTAAAAGGAGATGCATGTTAACAAACACTACAGTGGACATTTTCAATGGGCTGGGTCCCAGGAGGATAATTATAATGCCTTTAGTGTTGTGTATGGTGATTTCACAATAGTGTCTTGTAAGCTAGTTGTTGAGTTACTCAGGATCCAAACATAATGTGTGTAAAATGTATTGTTTGGTTTGAGTAAATATAGCCTTTTAGTGATTGCTAGGACCTTACACTTTAGATATGTCTATAGAGTATGCATTAAGCTTACAGAAGGTTATTATTCAAAACTGAAATTCCTATTTAGATCTGAAAAACATGGAGGGAATGACGTAGTTGTAGTCTTTGACTGCAGCCGCTAGATGGTGGTAAAGAGCCACATCTGACTTGTAGATATTGGAAAGTATTTCCAGAACAACTCTGTCATCTCTCCCACTGGGTTCACACAATCTAAACTTAATATTGTAATGAACTGTGCCCGACTGTTTTGGACGTAATATGGTCGGTGTTTATATTAGCATGGCTAACACTCAGAGCTAACCTGTACTGGAGAGCATGTGTGTGAAGAAGCAGGAAATAAAAAGGAACTCACCTTGTGGTATAACCGGCAAGAGAGAAAGCCTTTGAGCTCCATACTGTTTCAGAAACAATCCTTGATAATCCATGATATGGCGTTTCATCACGGCAGCATTTAGTTTAGACGGTAGCTGCCGGGTCCCGCATGAGCTCAGACCCCTACTTTTTAAAGCTTTATACCCAAATCAGCACTTTTCAAACAGGAAGTGAAATAGAGGGATATGAGGCATGGCCAGAGATGGGGTCGTACTCAAAAAAAGTAATATATTACTTTACTTCGTTACTCTCTACATAAAGTAACGCGTTACACTTTTTTTGCTGCAGTAGCTTAGCAGTTGCTATATGACAGCACGGCGTTGCTAGATAATTTTCAAAAATAAATAAACAAACAATACCAGTGGGCCAAGCACGAGCCTGTTCACCGCTATTCAAGATCATAGATCACGAGCCTTCAATGTCCAAAACGTTCTCTTTATTTTCTGGTATTGACGGCCTTACAGAGCCAATCAATAGTATAACACTGATTATGACTTTTCCCCAGAATCCCCACACTCCAACACAACTCCTACCGTCTCTACTCCCTACACACACACCGGAAAACGCACACACACACCTGGAAGGGGCGGTCTCTCCCTAACTCCCACCAACAACATTGCCTAAATAAACTGTGCACATCTGATAACTGAAATAACTATTACCTTGGACACACGCTACAATATTATCATTAATATTTACATTAAAACATTCCTTTGACACTTATAACATTACTTTGCAAGGTAAGCACAACCAAAATAAGTTTGTAAAAGCAGAATTTGAACACTGTTTCTGTGCTCCTACAATATGTGTGTATAATACCATTACACCCTAAGCGTGCACAATAGCGATCGTTCACTGTTTCAACTGGCATGCTGTGGCATTTAACCTCATCACCACACCACAGACACACACACACACACACACACGCAAACACACACACACACGCAAACACACACACACACACACACACACATGGTTGTCCGGCTGGACCGGCTCCGTTGGAGATCGCGGCCGTTTACGCTGACTTGAGAGAAATCTTTCCATTTTCGATCTGTGTTCACATACTGAGAATTATAACAACATTAGCCAAGTAACAGTTTGCGCTTTAACTTACAACGACCCCTGATAGATCTCGCGAGAATGTGTATAAATATATATATAGATACATTTTCATAACAAAACAATGGGGTTGCTAAGCCATTGCTAGGCCAATTGTTGGAGTTGCTATAGCAACTCCAAGCTACCCCCTGGCGCCGCCCCTGTTCATAGACATGTTTTTTATATATTTGTATATATCTGAGACCTATGCTATTGCCTACAAATAGCATGATAGGTGACCTTTAAAAAATGTTTTAGTTGTTTCAGGTTTGAAGAGTGAATATGGAAGTTTAATTCACAAGTTAGTCTAAATCATCTTAAACAAGAGCAGGATCTTGAGCCATGATGCTTGTTTTTAAAGTACAGAAACATTCAGAAGGTTTTGTAACGGACCCCTAGTACTCTTAATTTATAAAGTAATAATAATCATCAGAGGTGGGAGTAAGTCCTACATGTGCAAGTCATGAGCAAGTCTCAAGTCTTGACCTACAAGTATCAAGCAAGTCCCAAGTCACTGTGGTGAGAGTCAAGCAAGTCAAGTCAAGTCATTGCTCAGGTCAAGTCAAGTCATACGAAATTCTGATGAGTAAGCCCAGTTTCCGTATTTAAATCAGTTAAAAGACAGTGGTTATGAAAATGGATTTAACCCACACTATGATCTTCATTACATACACAGTTAATCATTTGAAATCTAATTTAGACCGATGACAATCATATTAGATTCATATTAACCCTAGAACTGCAGACAATATAGCTAGGCCTCAATATAGCTAGGACTCAATATAGCTAGGACTCAATATAGCTAGGACTCAATATAGCTAGGACTCAATATAGCTAGGACTCAATATAGCTAGGACTCAGTATAGCTAGGACTCAATATAGCTAGGACTCAATATAGCTAGGACTCAGTATAGCTAGGACTCAATATAGCTAGGACTCAGTATAGCTAGGACTCAATATAGCTAGGACTCAATATAGCTAGGACTCAGTATAGCTAGGACTCAATATAGCTAGGACTCAGTATAGCTAGGACTCAAATATAGCTAGGACTCAATATAGCTAGGACTCAGTATAGCTAGGACTCAGTATAGCTAGGACTCAGTATAGCTAGGACTCAATATAGCTAGGACTCAATATAGCTAGGACTCAGTATAGCCTAGGACTCAATATAGCTAGGACTCAATATAGCTAGGACTCAAGTATATATAGCTAGGACTAATATAGCTAGGACTCATATAGCTAGGACTCAATATAGCTAGGACTCAGTATAGCTAGGACTCAGTATAGCTAGGACTCAATATAGCTAGGACTCAATATAGCTAGGACTCAATATAGCTAGGACTCAATATAGCTAGGACTCAGTATAGCTAGGACTCAGTATAGCTAGGACTCAGTATAGCTAGGACTCAGTATAGCTAGGACTCAATATAGCTAGGACTCAGTATAGCTAGGACTCAATATAGCTAGGACTCAGTATAGCTAGGACTCAATATAGCTAGGACTCAATATAGCTAGGACTCAGTATAGCTAGGACTCAGTATAGCTAGGACTCAATATAGCTAGGACTCAGTATAGCTAGGACTCAATATAGCTAGGACTCAATATAGCTAGGACTCAGTATAGCTAGGGACTCAATATAGCTAGACTCAGTATAGCTAGGACTCAGTATAGCTAGGACTCAAGTATAGCTAGGACTCAGTATAGCTAGGACTCAATATAGCTAGGACTCAATATAGCTAGGACTCAATATAGCTAGGACTCAGTATAGCTAGGACCAGTATAGCTAGGACTCAGTATAGCTAGGACTCAATATAGCTAGGACTCAGTATAAGCTAGGACTCAAGTATAGCTAGGACTCAATATAGCTAGGACTCAGTATAGCTCAGGACTCAGTATAGCTAGGACTCAGTATAGCTAGGACTCAGTATAGCTAGGACTCAGTATAGCTAGGACTCAGTATAGCTAGGACTCAGTATAGCTAGGACTCAATAGCTAGGACTCAATAGCTAGGACTCATATAGCTAGGACTCAGTATAGCTAGGACTCAATATAGCTAGGACTCAGTATAGCTAGGACTCAGTATAGCTAGGACTCAATATAGCTAGGACTCAGTATAGCTAGGACTCAATTATAAGCTAGGGTACTCAGTATAGCTAGGGACTCAGTATACGCTTAGGACTCAGTATAGCTAGGACTCAGGTATAGCTAGGATCCTTCAGTATAGTAGGACCTCAGTATAGCTAGGACTCAATATAGCTAGGACTACAATATGAGCTAGGACGCATTATAGCTAGGGACTCCGTAGATAGGACTTCAATATAGCTAGGACTCAGTGATAGCTAGGACTCAGTATAGCTAGGACTCAATATAGCTAGGACTCAGTATAGCTAGGACTCAATATAGCTAGGACTCAGTATAGCTAGGACTCAATATAGCTAGGACTCAATATAGCTAGGACTCAGTCAGTCTGTTCAAAAAGGCAGAATTCCAGGTAAGAAAATCATATATGGAATTTGCCATTACACATATTTAATTTAAATGTCTGTAACACACTAGACACCACCAACAGCGTCAGCACCTACAGAGATATCATTTCAAATCATTCATTTGTTCCTCTTCATCATTTCCTTATAAACTAAGTAGGACGATTTAAAACTCACTTAATTGGGTTAATTTAGAAATGGCTTCAGTTTATCATCAGAACAGATCAAAGAGTTCAGATTCATTTTACAATAAATCAAGGAATGATGCACTTCTACAAACAAACACAACATCATTAAAACATTTAAACAAACTACTAAAAGTAGATGAACTACATGATTCAACAGTTTACAGTAACTTCTCTCTCTATCAGAGAGAGAGGGAGAGAGAGAGAGAGAGAGGAGAGAGAGAGAGAGAGAGAGAGAGAGAGAGAGGAGAGAGAGAGCGAGAGAGAGAGAGAGAGAGAGAGAGAGGAGAGAGAGATAGAGAGAGAGAAGAGAGAGGAGAGAGAGAAGTAGAGAGGAAGATAGAAGTCGCTATAGAGAAGCGCGCTCTCGTCGAGAGAGCGAGAGATCTCTCTCTCATCTATCTCTCTATCTAGATCTCTTCTCTCTCTGATCCTCGCTCTCTCTCTCTCTCTCTCTCTCTCTCTCTCTCTCTCTCTCTCTCTCTCTACAGCCCGTCAGTATCAGTGTTAGTCAAAATGAATCCCGTGGCGGTTCTAGTGTTCATTTACCGTTTTGTCTTCTCTTTGCTTAATCGATTTGAAACCAAGTCTAATGTAGCTTAAACTTAACGTTAGCTTTCTAGCTAACACAACACATTCACGCACCTTTCTCTGTGGGTTTTTTTGTAGTGACGAATGAAGTTGGATGTTGTGGTGGTCCTGATCTTTATGCTGCAGACCCTGCATACCGCTGTTCTCTTCTTATTAGCGTCATCGACAACATAATCCTTGAATCCAAACTTCACTATTTGTGGAGTAACGCTAGCCGCTGCCATGTTAACTGACGCTCCTGCCGTCTAGTGGGTTGCCAGGTTTGCGCGCACGGCGCTATAATCACCCAATCACATTTTTCGAAAAAACTAAACATAATATCTCACTACAAAAACAAACGCAAATATTTAATTTTAAACAGACAAGTCCTTTCAAGTCATCTGTCTCAAGCTTAAGTCAAGTCTCAAGTCATGAATACCAAATCAAAGTCAAGTCAAGTCTTTTATCAATGTTAGTCAAGCAAGTCTCAAGTCAAAAAATATGCGACTCGAGTCTGACTTGAGTCAAGTCATGTGACTCGAGTCCCCACCTCTGATAATAAATGTGAATGATTGAGGTCATTAGTGGCCATGGCCCTCCTAATCTGGTCTAAAGAAAGTCAATGATGATCATTGTGAAGGGGCGTCCAGCCATTATCAATAACACACCAAACTACATCATGTGAGATTCAGACATTAGTTTGAACTAGAGAATGCAATTCTTGACGAAATTGCTAGTGGGAATGCTTTATGCTGAAAAGCTGACGCTAAACTGCTATGCTGAAATGTAATGTGTCAGAAGAAAGTGAAGAATTTAGATTGAAATGATACATGAACACTGGGGGCTTGAATGTGTGATGAGAGAAAAGAAAGTAAAAAGGCTTGGAAAAGCAGCAGAATATTTGAACTGCAAACTTTTGAACTAACTTGATGGCGAATGATCTGTCGCCATGCCAACGGCATTTGATGACATCCCATAATATGCTTAGATGCGTTGATGGCTGCATCGTTACCAAACCTGTGAAGTTTTGGGCCGTTTGGAGCATTTTCACTGAAGTTATGAGAAAACCGTGGTTCATGGCGAGCGTTGTGTTGCCATGGCAACGGCATTTGAAGAAATCTCAAAACTGTCCTGTAGATGTCTTCACGGCTGGACTGTTAGCACACATGTGAAGTTTGAGCACTTTTTGAACATTTTCATAGGAGTTAAAGCGACATCGTGTTTTATGGCGAGGGATGCGTTTCCATGGAAACGACATATGGTGAGATCTCAGATTTGGCGTAGAGCTGTTGAGGCATGGACCGGTGATATACAAGTGAATATTGGGGGACGATTGGACCGTGTCCATTGGATTTACAGCGACATCGTGTTTCATGGCGAGTGGTCTGTCGCCATGGCAACGGCATTTGATGACACCCCATAATATGCTTAGATGCGTTGATGGCTGCATCGTTACCAAACCTGTGAAGTTTTGGGCCGTTTGGAGCATTTTCACTGAAGTTATGAGAAAACCGTGTTTCATGGCGAGCATTGTGTTGCCATGGCAACGGCATTTGAAGAAATCTCAAAACTGTCCCGTAGATGTCTTCACGGCTGGACTGTTAGCACACGTGTGAAGTTTGAGCACTTTTTGAACATTTTCATAGGAGTTAAAGGTGGGGTAGGTAAGTTTGAGAAACCGGCTCGAGATACACTTGTTATATTCCATGGAATGCTCTTAACATCCTGATAGCAATGAATATCTGAAGAGCTTTGACAAAAGATTCATAAATAAATATCACCTGTGGAAGCCGTAGTACTGTAAAAAGCACGACCAATCATCTGAGCCGGCCCGGCTAAAATAACTGGATGGCCTACCTGCCTGTCAGCCTTCCATCTGTGCACAAACTTATCTCGTGCCCTCATTGGTCATGTGCGCGTTCGTGTGTGTTGGAGGAGGGGCTCTGTGAGGAAGTGGCAGATTTTCTCCGGCTGTGTATTTTCAAATTCTAGCGATCTCGAGCCGGTTTCTCCAAAATTACCAACCCCACCTTTAATGTATAGCGACATCGTCTTTTATGGCGAGGGATGGAAACGCTTCCATGGAAACGCTTCCATGGAAACGGCATATGATGACACCCCATAATTGACGTAGAGCTGTTGAGGGCAGGACCATTAACCATTATCTGAAGTCTGGTGCTCTGAGCATGTCAGTTGGAGTTATGACATCATCGTGTTCCATGACACAGGTGTTTATATTTGAGCTAACGAGGTGTCCAGAGATCAAAGGTTTCATTGTTCTGAATGAGAGATGAACCTCTTACATGTGAACGTTTTGTTGAAGAACCGTAACAGATATGTGAAATTTCAAAGCGTGAAGCATCTCAAGAACCTTGAGTATCTGAAGTGTACTTTTGTGTACTTTCGGGTTAATAATGTGGCCTTTTTGGCAGATTAACTAACGGTGTGCGGCTGCTGTGGTGGGGAAAGATGAGCCTGAACTTACAATGGGTTTTAATGGAGACATGTTGAACGTTTTTGTCACTTCATGCCCTCAAGAGGCATTTTGTTTATTTATTTTGCTTAATCTTTTTTTATTTTTCAAGCTACGAGATGTTTTCCTACGTTTCTCAGGAATGTAGGGTTTGGGAATTATGGCAGGTTTAAAAGAAAATATGAAGGCAAAATTAAATCTGTCCTCCACTCCAGCTGTGACATCACGCACTCTAAATCTGAAGAAAGCCTCTTTACCAAGGTCTGAACAATGTTTAATATCTCTAAAAGTGTGAATCAGATTTAAAAGTTGTGTTACACGAATAATGTCAGAAAGATGTGTAACATTTTAAAGTTGGAATGAGGTTTCTGAGTGAAAGTATGAATGAACAGTTAGCAGTTGAAGTCGCATGAAGATTGTTCAAGTCTGAAGATTTTCACCATTGACTTCTATGGTTAAAAATGTGATGAATTATGGGATGTATCTCTGGAATTATGAAAGTTATGAATGAGAAAAGTAATAGCAATCGATACCCGACCGAGCTGAACGTTTTGATGTTTGAACGGAGTTTCTGCGATGTGGAATGTGGGAGAAGGAGACTGGCAAAATAACGGGCGGAATAAAGATTTTGAAGAACAGATAGTGGGAATGCTGTATCAGCGGAGGGTCCGCCACATTAAGTGCTGTTCCAAACCAACGAGTGTGGAGCGGTGTGGAGGGGGAGTGGGCTATCAAGCCCTCAAACAGCGAGTCTGCAGCGGTGCTGACTGGAGACCGGGGCCGTTTCTCAATCTCGTGGATGCTGGCTTGGTAGTCGCGTACTTCCAAGTCACTTCCTTCAGAAACGAAGCAAGTATGCTTCCAAGCCACGGCTTCGGAAAACGAAGAAGAATGGAACATGCTAGCAAGTGTGCAGGTGTGCGTCATATGAGAGGCCCCGCCTTACATTTTCCGCCACAGATTTGTGGAAATTGGTTCGTGTGCAAAGCATTGTGGGGATTTTAAGGACGCGAAGTCTACCCATGTGCAGCCTCGAAATTTCCCCCAAAACAAGGACGCGGCCTCGGTGGAATTCCAAGTATGCTCGACATTGGAACAGTCCTGTTGCGCCACTTGATGACGTAGCATCCTTGAAATATTGGCTTGGAAGCCAATATCCTCGCGATTGAGAAACGGCCCGTGGTTGCGGTCGAATAGTCCAAAAATCAGCTCCTAAGTTCTATCCCTATCGTCTATCCCTTGACCTCTGAGTGAAAGGTCACGGGGTTAAGGGATAGTGGATAGGAGAATTCAAAAGGATTTAGGAGAAGAGACTGCGACACTTTAGAGAATCGACTGCACTTTCACTATCCGACGTGTTTATGATGCGCCAGCGGACGTCATAAATGTGCGTCTGCTGCTGTGGGGAAACTATGGAAACTACAGTTTTCTATACAGCGGACTACAACATGGATGTTTAATAAGAACGAGGGACTACTGTAAACTCATCTAGAGACTCTGCACCGTGCTCTGATGCTGTTATGCTTTATGAACGGGGACAACAGAGAAACATATTCTTCATGACCAAAGTTGGAATTGAAATAAAAAAGGAAAGTGAAACTTATGCTCGTCACCCTCTCCCTCCGGTCCACATTAATACAAATGATCCCAATACATATGATTGTATGAAAAGATCTTAAAATCAATACAAATGTATTTATTATAAACGTTAGTCCTTAACATCTATCACTGTGTATATCACCATTCAAACATCTTTTAAAAGTTGAACAAACCCCACACAGCTCAGTAAAGACTGTGAAATGTTGACTTTATTTGATCATTTCAGTCAAAACTAACGTTCATATTTCTCTTTTTGATTATAATACTGATGAACGTTCAAAACAAAGCACTTTGGCAACTTACCACATACGTTTTAAAATGCTTAGTAAGCACTGTTACGTTCCTTACTGGGCTAGGGGAACCAGAGGGAAGTAACAACATATGAAAAGACCAGGAGAGAGAAAAAAGGAGAGGAAACTGAGATATAAAGCCACAAAGTGAGGTTTTAATGGATAAGAGTTAAAAGGGCTCACCAGCCAACTTGCAAAGCAAACCAAAATAAAACAATACACAAACAAACCGGAGCACATCTCCTAACACTTCACAAAATCACAAGCCTCACACAGAGACAGAGACATGCTGCACACATGCAGCCAGAGGAGAAAGAGAGACCACTGCAGCCTTCCTCAGGTCCTTTAAGGAGGCCCTGATTGGGGATTGGGAGCACCTGGGGGAGAGGCTGCACCTGGAGACAATCAGGGAGAGAGAGAGACACACACAAAAGCACACACAAGCACCAACTGCGGCACGTAACAAGCACCGTAACTTTCATGATATCATTTCTCCGTCATAATCGGTTGTTTCTGTGAACGGCCGACTGTTGTGTGACGGCAAATGCTGCGGCTGCAAGGCATTGTGGGTCAGCATTTTCTCCTCTCCTTTAGGTGAGGGAGGTCCAGTGGTTCCTAAGCTAAAGGAGGTTATAAAGGAAGTTTGAAACCTCCTTTCCTTTCATCTAGAGAATTGGAACGGCTCTTATCATGGCTGCCACTGAGGGACTTCCGGGTCATTTCACTCCGTTAGGAAGGTTCCTAAGCTAAATGGACTATTCAGGTGTTTCTCAATCGCGAGTACGCTTGCTTGGTAGCACATGTCTGCCGAGCATCTTGCTTCAGAAGCGAGGCAAGAATACTTTCTGGCATTCAAAAAACAAAGAGTGGAACAGGCTAGCAAGTGTGCAGGTGTGCGTCATATGAGAGGCCCCGCCTCTTACATCTTCCGCCACAGATTTGGGGAAATTGGTCCGTGCGCAAAGCATTGTGGGGATTTTAAGACCGTGGAGTCTACTCATGTGCAGCCCATGGCGCTGTTTACAAACAATTCCAGCAAACATCCACTGATAAACTGCGATGTTAACAACCTCATGATAACCTCATATTTTTTAAAGTTAGGATCATACCTGTGTTTAGTCTAGAAAAAGGTAAATGTGTGCATTTTATTATAAAGTTGTGTATATTTACAGACTGTTGCAAAAAATAGGAAGCTTATAAACATCAGGTTTAAAACTAAAAGAGCTTTACAAAAAAGTAACACAATGAAAGATGTTTGGAGTTTTATTTGAGTTATTAATTTACATGTTGTGTCAAAGAGATGCTGATTTGAAACCGTTACACACAGTTACGGCATTTCCTGTTTCTGCCGGAGAGAGGGGAGTTTGTCCCAAAGCTTGCTGCTGTATCTACTCCCTCCATCTGACAGGAGGGAGCCTCGTTCAGCTGAGTGTGAGGCTACAGACGGAGTTCACTCCGCCACGGAGGGGTAGGGTCGAGGGAGTGGTTTGGGATTGGGCCATAGTGGCTGCAGCTGGACCCCTTTCCAGACACTGAAGAAAGCAAAATTCCATGACTTTTCGCTATCAGGGCTGTTAGGGAAAACATCAGGCAATATGTAGTGTGAGATTATTACGTTTCTAAGAGGAATTGATACATTTAAAATAATCTAGAGTTTTGGTTCTTTATTTTATTGTATTTCTTTTGTTTTCTGCATAGTCTCTTGTCCACACTCCAGTCGGTGGCGGTAATGCACCTACAAGTTGGTTTGCCAACCGCCAATAAACACCAAAGAAGAAGAAGACCCCTTCTCGAAAAGTACCGCATTTTTAAGTCCGACCGGAAGTAGCACGGCTGAGGCTCTTATTGTTGTGAGTTCCGTTAAGCTAAGCTAACAGCTAACCCGCGCAGAGACTCGTCGTTGAGCCGGAGAGATGAGCAGACACAGCCGCAGCTCGGGAGGAGGTGAGGAACCGGGGGGAACCGGGAGAACCGATCCCCGTGTATAGTTATTCATTTGACCGTTTACTGCAGCCGTAGCTCTTAAGCGGTTATTGTGAGTTAGCTGTTAGCACTGTTAGCACCGAAGCTAACGGCGGCTGGTCACATGTTTACAGGTCCGGGTTCACACGTGTTTATCTCACAGTAATGTGCCTCTGTTAACGCTTTGTATTCAAACTCTCACAGCCTCGACACCTGAAGCCCGGAGGACCTTTATCCATATTGATATCTGATCACAGGCCTCCAGTTAGCCACAGTTAGCTTAGCTTAATTTAGCCACATTTAGCTTAGCTTCACTAAGCTAAACTGCAGTTAGCTGTTGTTAGCTTCATTTAGCTTAACGTTTGTTCACCTTTCGTTACTTTGTACTTCTCCTGGTACTCATTTACCCACTTGAATGTGTACTAAAGTGAATTTAAATACTATGTACACGCCTTTCATATTACCGTGTTCTAGCTTCTCTCTACTGTGACACCGTACATTTCCCTCTCTGCTCGTATCCTCGGTGTGTCCCTCTCTCCTCGTATCCTCAGTGTGTCCCTCTGCTCGTATCCTCGGTGTGTCCCTCTCTCCTCGTATCCTCGGTGTGTCCCTCTCTCCTCGTATCCTCAGTGTGTCCCTCTCTCCTCGTATCCTCGGTGTGTCCCTCTCTGCTCGTATCCTCAGTGTGTCCCTCTCTGCTCGTATCCTCAGTGTGTCCCTCTCTGCTCGTATCCTCAGTGTGTCCCTCTCTCCTCGTATCCTCAGTGTGTCCCTCTCTGCTCGTATCCTCGGTGTGTCCCTCTCTCCTCGTATCCTCAGTGTGTCCCTCTCTGCTCGTATCCTCAGTGTGTCCCTCTCTGCTCGTATCCTCAGTGTGTCCCTCTCTGCTCGTATCCTCAGTGTGTCCCTCTCTGCTCGTATCCTCAGTGTGTCCCTCTCTGCTCGTATCCTCGGTGTGTCCCTCTCTCCTCGTATCCTCTCAGTGTGTCCCTCTCTCCTCGTATCCTCTCAGTGTGTCCCTCTCTCCTCGTATCCTCTCAGTGTGTCCCTCTCTCCTCGTATCCTCTCAGTGTGTCCCTCTCTCCTCGTATCCTCGGTGTGTCCCTCTCTCCTCGTATCCTCAGTGTGTCTCTCTCTCCTCGTATCCTCAGTGTGTCCCTCTCTGCTCGTATCCTCAGTGTGTCCCTCTCTCCTCGTATCCTCTCAGTGTGTCCCTCGTATCCTCAGTGTGTCCCTCTCTCCTCGTATCCTCGGTGTGTCCCTCTCTGCTCGTATCCTCAGTGTGTCCCTCTCTCCTCGTATCCTCAGTGTGTCCCTCTCTCCTCGTATCCTCAGTGTGTCCCTCTCTGCTCGTATCCTCGGTGTGTCCCTCTCTGCTCGTATCCTCGGTGTGTCCCTCTCTGCTCGTATCCTCGGTGTGTCCCTCTCTGCTCGTATCCTCGGTGTGTCCCTCTCTCCTCGTATCCTCGGTGTGTCCCTCTCTCCTCGTATCCTCTCAGTGTGTCCCTCTCTCCTCGTATCCTCAGTGTGTCCCTCTCTCCTCGTATCCTCAGTGTGTCCCTCTCCTCGTATCCTCAGTGTGTCCCTCTCTCCTCGTATCCTCAGTGTGTCCCTCTCTCCTCGTATCCTCTCAGTGTGTCCCTCTCTCCTCGTATCCTCAGTGTGTCCCTCGTATCTCAGTGTGTCCTCTCCTCGTATCCTCGGTGTGTCCCTCTCTCCTCGTATCCTCGGTGTGTCCCTCTCCTCGTATCCTCGGTGTGTCCCTCTCTCCTCGTATCCTCGGTGTGTCCCTCTCTCCTCGTATCCTCGGTGTGTCCCTCTCTCCTCGTATCCTCAGTGTGTCCCTCTCTCCTCGTATCCTCAGTGTGTCCCTCTCTCCTCGTATCCTCTCAGTGTGTCTCTCTCGTATCCTCTCAGTGTGTCCCTCTCTCCTCGTATCTCAGTGTGTCCCTCTCTCCTCGTATCCTCAGTGTGTCCCTCTCCTCGTATCCTCAGTGTGTCCCCTCTCCTGATCCTCTCAGTGTGTCCTCTCTCTGTATCCTCTCAGTGTGTCCCTCTCCTCGTATCCTCTCAGTGTGTCCCTCTCCTCGATATCCTCAGTGTCCCTCTCTCCTCGTATCTCAGTGTGTCCCTCTCTCCTCGTATCTCTCAGTGTGTCCTCTCCTCATCAGTTCCGTCAGTGCTGTCCTTCTCCGTATCTATGTGTGTCCCCTCTCGTCATCCTCCCGGTGTCCCTCTCTCTCGTATCTAGTGTGTCCCTCTCTCCTCGTATCCTCAGTGTGTCCCTCTCTCCTCGTATCCTCGGTGTGTCCCTCTCTCCTCGTATCCTCGGTGTGTCCCTCTCTCCTCGTATCCTCGGTGTGTCCCAGCATCACTGGAATACAGCGCCTCACTCTTTGAATAAACACTTTTATTATTTGGGCTTCTGAGCCGGTGTGAGAAGCTGCTGACTCTCTGAGTGATGTGGTTCCTCAGAGATGAAGGGGTCTGGTATGTTCTGAGTGATGTGGTTCCTCAGAGATGAAGGGGTCTGGTATGTTCTGAGTGATGTGGTTCCTCAGAGATGAAGGGGTCTGGTATGTTCTGAGTGATGTGGTTCCTCAGAGATGAAGGGGTCTGGTATGTTCTGAGTGATGTGGTTCCTCAGAGATGAAGGGGTCTGGTATGTTCTGAGTGATGTGGTTCCTCAGAGTTGAAGGGGTCTGGTATGTTCTGAGTGAAAGGCTGCTGACTCTGAATGATGTGGTTCCTCAGAGATGAAGGTGTACGTGGGGAACCTGGGCTCGGGGGCCGGAAAGAGTGAGCTGGAACGAGCCTTTGGGTTCTATGGACCCCTCAGGACCGTCTGGATCGCCAGGAACCCTCCAGGCTTCGCCTTCGTCGAGTTCGAAGATCCAAGAGATGCCGACGATGCCGTCAGAGAGCTGGATGGAAAGTAGGTTCAACACACCTGCACACACACACACCTGCACAAAACAACACACACAACCACACCTACACCTGCACAACACACACACACACACACGCACACACACCTGCACACACACCACACACACACACCTGCACACACACACCTACACACACACCTGCACACACACACACACCTACACACACACACCTACACACACACCTACACACACACCTACACACACACACACCTGCACACACACACACACACCTGCACACACACACTGCACACACACACACACCTGCACACACACACACACCTGCACACACACCTGCACACACACACACATCTGCACACACACACCTACACACACACCTGCACACACACACACCTGCACACACACACACACACCTACACACACTACTTACTACACACTCTGACCGTAGACCATGTGGTGATTGATGCTGACAGTAGACCATGTGGTGATTGATGCTGACAGTAGACCATGTGGTGATTGATGCTGACAGTAGACCATGTGGTGATTGATGCTGACAGTAGACCATGTTGTGATTGATGCTGACAGTAGACCACGTGGTGATTGATGCTGACAGTAGACCACGTGGTGATTGATGCTGACAGTAGACCACGTGGTGATTGATGCTGACAGTAGACCACGTTGTGATTGATGCTGACAGTAGACCACGTGGTGATTGATGCTGACAGTAGACCACGTGGTGATTGATGCTGACAGTAGACCACGTGGTGATTGATGCTGACAGTAGACCACGTGGTGATTGATGCTGACAGTAGACCATGTAGTGATTGATGCTGACGCTCTGACAGTAGACCATGTGGTGATTGATGCTGACAGTAGACCATGTGGTGATTGATGCTGACACTCTGACAGTAGACCATGTAGTGATTGATGCTGACAGTAGACCATGTAGTGATTGATGCTGACGCTCTGACAGTAGACCATGTGGTGATTGATGCTGACAGTAGACCATGTAGTGATTGATGCTGACAGTAGACCATGTTGTGATTGATGCTGACAGTAGACCATGTAGTGATTGATGCTGACAGTAGACCATGGTGTGATTGATGCTGACAGTAGACCACGTGGTGATTGATGCTGACAGTAGACCACGTGGTGATTGATGCTGACAGTAGACCACGTGGTGATTGATGCTGACAGTAGACCACGTGGTGATTGATGCTGACAGTAGACCATGTAGTGATTGATGCTGACAGTAGACCACGTGGTGATTGATGCTGACAGTAGACCACGTGGTGATTGATGCTGACAGTAGACCATGTGGTGATTGATGCTGACAGTAGACCATGTAGTGATTGATGCTGACGCTCTGACAGTAGACCATGTGGTGATTGATGCTGACAGTAGACCATGTAGTGATTGATGCTGACGCTCTGACAGTAGACCACGTGGTGATTGATGCTGACAGTAGACCACGTGGTGATTGATGCTGACAGTAGACCACGTGGTGATTGATGCTGACAGTAGACCACGTGGTGATTGATGCTGACAGTAGACCACGTGGTGATTGATGCTGACAGTAGACCACGTGGTGATTGATGCTGACAGTAGACCACGTGGTGATTGATGCTGACAGTAGACCACGTGGTGATTGATGCTGACGCTCTGACAGTAGACCATGTTGTGATTGATGCTGACAGTAGACCATGTAGTGATTGATGCTGACGCTCTGACAGTAGACCATGTAGTGATTGATGCTGACGCTCTGACAGTAGACCATGTGGTGATTGATGCTGACACTCTGACAGTAGACCATGTAGTGATTGATGCTGACAGTAGACCATGTAGTGATTGATGCTGACGCTCTGACAGTAGACCATGTAGTGATTGATGCTGACACTCTGACAGTAGACCATGTGGTGATTGATGCTGACGCTCTGACAGTAGACCATGTGGTGATTGATGCTGACACTCTGACAGTAGACCATGTTGTGATTGATGCTGACAGTAGACCATGTAGTGATTGATGCTGACGCTCTGACAGTAGACCACGTGGTGATTGATGCTGACAGTAGACCATGTAGTGATTGATGCTGACAGTAGACCATGTAGTGATTGATGCTGACGCTCTGACAGTAGACCATGTAGTGATTGATGCTGACAGTAGACCATGTGGTGATTGATGCTGACGCTCTGACAGTAGACCATGTGGTGATTGATGCTGACGCTCTGACAGTAGACCATGTGGTGATTGATGCTGACGCTCTGACAGTAGACCATGTGGTGATTGATGCTGACGCTCTGACAGTAGACCATGTGGTGATTGATGCTGACGCTCTGACAGTAGACCATGTAGTGATTGATGCTGACGCTCTGACAGTAGACCACGTGGTGATTGATGCTGACGCTCTGACAGTAGACCATGTTGTGATTGATGCTGACGCTCTGACAGTACACCATGTGGTGATTGATGCTGACAGTAGACCATGTGGTGATTGATGCTGACGCTCTGACAGTAGACCATGTGGTGATTGATGCTGACACTCTGACAGTAGACCATGTGGTGATTGATGCTGACACTCTGACAGTAGACCATGTAGTGATTGATGCTGACGCTCTGACAGTAGACCATGTGGTGATTGATGCTGACACTCTGACAGTAGACCATGTGGTGATTGATGCTGACGCTCTGACAGTAGACCATGTTGTGATTGATGCTGACGCTCTGACAGTAGACCATGTGGTGATTGATGCTGACAGTAGACCATGTGGTGATTGATGCTGACAGTAGACCATGTGGTGATTGATGCTGACGCTCTGACAGTAGACCATGTGGTGATTGATGCTGACACTCTGACAGTAGACCATGTGGTGATTGATGCTGACAGTAGACCATGTGGTGATTGATGCTGACGCTCGACAGTAGACATGTGGTGATTGATGCTGACG
>NW_022987913.1:0-5000 GCF_902827165.1 Trematomus bernacchii
CACACTGGTTTACCTCTTATTCAATCATCTCCTGTATGTGTTTGTTTAATTTAATGCTCTTTCCTGTGTGTGCGAGTGTGTGTGTGTGTGTGAGTGTGTGTGTGTGTGTGTGTGTGAGTGTGTGTGTGTGTGTGTGTGTGTGTGTGTGTGTGTGTGTGTGTGTGTGTGTGTGTGTGTGTGTGTGTGTGGTAACACTGATGAATGCTTCTCATCATTTACATAGAAACAACTTTAAAACAGAGTTGGGTCTACAGCTCTGTGATTGGTCCGTCTCAATGTCAATCAGACGACCTCTGTAATGTCTTTATGTAATCTGTCCATGTAAAGACACACTAAAGACACACTAAAGACACACTAAAGACACACTAAAGACACACTAAAGACACACTTCCTACAGACCCTCTGAGACTTTAGACACTTGGTCAGGATCACAAGGACTTGGTACGGTCCGAGGATCTGAAGACACGTCCCGGACCTCAGACCGTACCAACTACCAACACCTGCTATTCATCACCTCTGTTAGGGGAGATATTAAACAAGACTTCACACACACACACACACACACACACACACACACACACACACACACACACACACACACACACACACACACACACACACACACACACACACACACACACACACACACACACACACACACACACACACACACACACACGTTAAACAGGAGAATCAGCTGATGATTATCTGAGCAGCGAACCAGAACACTGACTGATGGAAAAACAGAAACAATAATCACTTACTCTGTGTTTGGATTAACTGTGTGTGTGTGTGTGTGTTTGTGTGTTTGCGTGTACCTTGGGCAGTCTCTCGGGGTCTCCAGGGTGACGGGGGATGACCTTTTGTAACCTCTGGAAGCCGTAGTCGATGGTCGGCTCGTTCAGAGCTGCAGGAGTCACATGATCAGCTCGTTAACATCATCCAATTAACATCGTTCATTCATCAGCTGGACAATAACAGAAGGAGACGCTCTGATTGGTCAATAACAGACAGAATGAAACGCTCTGATTGGTTCTTACTTCAAAATAAAACGTGATGATTAACTTACATGTATGCATCAGTCAGTGTGTCTGCTCTCTGATTGGTCGACTCTCCTCCAACATCATTTACACTTTAAACAGGAGCTGATAAATCAGAACGTCAGTGAACGCATCGGGGCAGGGCCCGCCCGAGTGTGTGTGAGAGTGTGTGTGTGTGTGTGTGTGTATGTGTGTGTGTGTGTGTGTGTGTGTGTGTGTGTGTGTGTGTGTGTGTGTGTGTGTGTGTGTGTGTGTGTGTGTGTGTGTGTGTGTGTGTGTGTGTGTGTGTGTGTGTGTGACTGTGTGTGAGAGAGAGAGTGTGTGAATCATAATCCCGTCTTGGTTCAGCTGCGTTTAACAAGCTTTAGACTGACTCTGCTATACATCACAAACAGTGTGTGTGTGAGGAGTGTGTGTGTGTGTGTGTGTGTGTGTGTGTGTGTGTGTGTATGTGACTGTGTGTGTGTGACTGTGTGTGTGTGTGTGTGTGTTCAGTCCTTGAAGGCTCACAGGGCGTAACGAGCAGCATTTATAAGAGTGTGTTAGCTCTCCAGATGTCTATGTTATCTGCAGCCTGTTGTGCGTGTGTGTGTGTGTGTGTGTGTGTGTGTGTGTGTGTGTGTGTGTGTGTGTGTGTGTGTGTGTGTGTGACCTTGTGTTGTTGACAGCGTGTTATTATCAGTGTGTGTGTCTGTTTAACAGACTGTCTGTCTTCTCTTTTGTTAACGTACTTTATGGATCACACCTGAACTCACCGTCTCTCATCACACACTGACTTTAACACACTATAATAAACCTTATATTAATATTATATCATATATATTATGTTATATAAATGCACACACACACTCCGCTGATTAAAGTACAGATTTAGGAAGTCCTCAGGTGGTAGAGACAGGAAGTGAGGAACAGGAAGTGAGGAACAGGAAGTCCTCAGGTGGGAGAGACAGGAAGTGAGGAACAGGAAGTGAGGAACAGGAAGTCCTCAGGTGGGAGAGACAGGAAGTGAGGAACAGGAAGTGAGGAACAGGAAGTCCTCAGGTGTGTGTACCTGTGTAGACGAAGCGTCCCGGCGCTCCCTTGCAGAACTGTTTGGACTTGTAGGACAGCGTGACCTCCACGACCCCTGGGATGTGGCGGGGGGGCGTCTGCACCCGGATAGCATGGGGGGTGATGAGCTGGGGGGGGGGGGGGGAGACAGGGAGACAGGGTCATGTGACTGGAGTTTATTAAACCTCTAATCTCCTCCAGGTGAGAGGGAACCACTTCATCCCCTGACTGCATCGCTATCGTGCTAACGCTATCGTGCTAACGCTATCGTGCTAACGCTATCGTGCTACCGTGCTAATGCTATCGTGCTATCTTTATTTTATTTATTCATTTGTTTAACAGGGACATTAATTAACATTCCTGTAAAAGTGCCAGAGCTATTTTTCATCTGTAGTCCCTCAACAGAAACACATTTCATTTTAAACAAGGAAATACAATCAAATAAAAACATGCAACAGACATTACTGGAATACTTAAACCAACAAATGAAAAGACAGAACAATAAAACAAACCAAAGAAAAGAACACGTTGAACACAGACAGTGGGTTGTGTCCCTCACCAGGTTCAGAGTTCAATAGACTGAACTCTGCTCTCTGATTGGAGGATTGAGTTCCTTTGTGCAGCAGCTTTCACAGGAAATAACGACTGACTGAAGGAACATTCTGAGGGCAGTGATGTGAATAAACGGATTTGTTGTCCAGTATTTTGAGTGTTTGTTTGTACAATGACTCCAGTGGTTTTAATGTTGTTGTACTGGCATGTGACCATGTCGTTAAGCAGTAGGTGATGTGTGAGAGAACCATATACTGTAGAGTGTGTGTTCATCAGAGATGCCTCACATGACCATGATGGTGAACCTAACATTTGACAGACTGAATTTGACCCTATTACATACTTTTTTAACCTGAGCCTTGAAATTGAGTGTTGAATCAATCATGACTCCAAGGCACTTGTATTGTGACACCACCTGTAGCCTCTCCCCTGATACAAAAACATCTGGCTCAACACAAGAGGACTTTGTTTTGGTGAAGAAGATGCATACTGTTTTACAAATATTTAGTTGCAAACAGCATTGTTCCAACCAAGCTGTTCCATGAACCATGGTGTTTGTCAGGTCATTAGCCACTTGTGTCATATTGCTTCCATGTACATATATAACAGTGTCATCTGCACACATTTGGATGTTTGTGTCAGGACATACAGATGGTCAATCATTGATATAGAGCGAAAATAGTAATGGTCCCAGGATTGAACCTTGTGGGACACCTGTCGAAAGACGAAGGTCAGCAGATTCATCATTTTTAACTCTCACATACTGAGATCGGTTACCGCCGTCTACACAGCAGCGTTAAAAAAATCTTGGAACGCTTCTGCCCATTCACTTTGAATGGGGTGACGTCACTTTCCCTTACTTTTCGCCGAACTGCATTGTGGGAAGCAGAGCGGAGATTTCCAGGATTTTCAGGATTCAAAAGTTGAGCAATGTTCAACTTTTGAAGCTGAGGTGGAAGCGTCAGCCAATCAAATCTGTGTATGCAAATCTGACAGTTCAAGCTCTAGCCAATCAAACGGCGTGTATGCTGGGAGAGACATACCGTAGGTCATTTCCTCATATTCCAAAACATGGAGGAGAAATGAGCGGTAGGGAATCACCCGGTGCTTTATGACCAGTCCCTATTTACCTACCGGGATACAAACCAGAGGAGCCAGGCATGGAGGGAGGTGGCAGAGACAGTGGTAGCTTTTCTCCTGTTTGGGGAGTTTATATCCAGTTTACTTCGGGCTTTTTTGCTTTGCATGTCGGGGGCGGGAGATTCATGTGATTGGTTGTTGGTCGCGTTGCTCGCAAAAAATCGGGTTGCTGTGTGGACGCTCCGTTAAACAAATAAGATTCTATCCATTTAAGTGTTTGTGAAGAAAAGTTAAAACTGCAAAGCTTAGATATGAGTATTTTATGATTAACAGTGTCTTTTTTAGGTCAAGAAACACACCTTTATCCATTTTTGATTTGATTTGTTCTGTGAAAAAACAGTTGGCGGTCTCTGTTGAGTATTTTGCCCTAAAGCCAAATTGCATTGGATGCAGAGATAATGTACTAGTATTTAAATGGTCAATGATTTGCTCAGACACAAGTTTCTCAGCAACCTTTGACACTGTAGGAAGGAGTGGTCTGTAGTTACAGGAAGACATGGGGTCTCCACTTTTCAATATTGGGATAACTTTAGCCGGCTTCCAAACATTCCCTGACGGAAGGAGAGGTTCATCCTTTTGGCAATAGGATAAGAAAGTGTAACCATGTCCATGCCAAATATATCGTGTTAAAGCTATTGTGCTAACGCCATCGTGCTAACAGTAGCGTGCTATCATGCTAACGTACTGTGGTGGGAATTTATTTATCAAATGTGGATAGAGAATCAAACCGTTCAGACCACACCAGCATGCTAAGCTAACGTGCTAACGTACCTCGCTCCACACCAGCATGCTAAGCTAACGTGCTAACGTACCTCGCTCCACACCTTCATGCTAAGCTAACGTGCTAACGTACCTCGCTCCACACCAGCATGCTAAGCTAACGTGCTAACATACCTCGCTCCACACCAGCATGCTAAGCTAACGTGCTAACGTACCTCGCTCCACACCAGCATGGTGCCGAACACCACCTGCAGCCCGTCGAAGAAGTTGTCCCCGATCAGAATCACTGTGGCTCCTCCCGTCGTCCAGCCTTCAGACGGGCTGATCGCCTTAATGCAGGGGGTGGCTGCTGGGGGGGGGGGCAGGTGAGATGGGGGACAGGTGAGAGGGGGGGGGGGATAGGTGAGAGGGGGGGACAGGTGAGGGGGGGGGACAGGTGAGGGGAGAAAGGTAAATATAAATGTTAACGTCCTGTTCTCTGTAACCTCTGAGGACCCT
>NW_022987913.1:7500-12500 GCF_902827165.1 Trematomus bernacchii
CGAACTATAGCCTCCCAAATAGAATCTCACCTGGACAGCGATTTCTATCTGGTTTCAGCTCTCGCCACAGCACTGAAAATGACATTATCCTCTCTGCTGATTGTGGTTCCCTCTCCATCTTCCTCATCTTCATCATCTTCATCCTACTTGACCAACCGCTACCTTCGACACCATTAACCACTCCATCCTCACCTCCTTCAGTCCTTAACTAAATCACATCTCTCTGGCAGAAAACAATTAATTTCCATCAACAACTGCAAACCCCCTCACGGCGTCCCCCAGGGCTCTGTACTTGGTCCCCTGTTTTTCATCATTTACATCCTCCCACTTGGACAGATCCTCCGCCAACACCAACTCTAGTTCAACTGTCATGCCGACGACACCCAACTCACCCTCTCTACAAAAACTCTTTCTGCAACCACCCACTCCCAACTCACCACCTGCCTCACTGACATCAGAACATGGAGCAAAACAACTTTCTGAAACTAAACTGTGACAAATCTGAAATAATCATTATAGGCCCAAACTCACAAAAAATCTCTCAAAACTCACTTATTCACTCCAGCTTTCAAACTAAAAGATAACCCCCCCCCCCTTTACTCGTACTTGGATTAGCAAAACTGTTTATGTTTTCTTTGTATTGTTTCTGTTCTGATTTTATGTAAAGTATCTTTGAGCATTAGGAAAAGCGCTATAGATATCCCATGTATTATTATTATTATTATTATTATTATTATTATTAACAAACTGCAGGTAATCTGTTATTACAGTCAATCTGATCAGTTTATAAAGGTTTAGATCAGGAGGAACACCTGAAATGTATTAAAGCTGTTCCTCTGAACCCTCATCTCTGAAAGCAATAACGCTGCAATGCATGATGGGAACAGCAGGTCCTCCAGAGCCACATCCTGCCCTTTAGGGAGATGAATGTATATGTGTGTGTGTGCGTGTGCGTGTGCGTGTGTGTGTGTGTGTGTGTGTGTGTGTGTGTGTGTGTGTGTGTGTGTGTGTGTGTGTGTGTGTGTGTGTGTGTGTGTGTGTGTGTGTACCTGGAACCTCCTCATGTCTCGGGGGTTCCCGGCGTTCTTCAGACAGTTCTGGTTACACTTGAGGAAGAACTTAAGGAAGAACCTAGAGAGACAGAAACATATGTATTATTATATTAAATATCAGCAGGAGAGGACTCTTTAAAGTAGAGACACTACATACTGATATACACCTGAACATCAGCAGGAGAGGACTCTTTAAAGTAGAGACACTACATACTGATATACACCTGAACATCAGCAGGAGAGGACTCTTTAAAGTAGAGACACTACATACTGATATACACCTGAACATCAGCAGGAGAGGACTCTTTAAAGTAGAGACACTACATACTGATACACACCTGAACATCAGCAGGAGAGGACTCTTTAAAGTAGAGACTCTACATACTGATACACACCTGAACATCAGCAGGAGAGGACTCTTTAAAGTAGAGACACTACATACTGATACACACCTGAACATCAGCAGGAGAGGACTCTTTAAAGTAGAGACACTACATACTGATATACACCTGAACATCAGCAGGAGAGGACTCTTAAAGTAGAGACACTACATACTGATATACACCTGACATCAGCAGGAGAGGACTCTTTAAAGTAGAGACACTACATACTGATATACACCTGAACATCAGCAGGAGAGGACTCTTTAAAGTAGAGACACTACATACTGATATACACCTGAACATCAGCAGGAGAGGACTCTTTAAAGTAGAGACACTACATACTGATATACACCTGAACATCAGCAGGAGAGGACTCTTTAAAGTAGAGACACTACATACTGATATACACCTGAACATCAGCAGGAGAGGACTCTTTAAAGTAGAGACACTACATACTGATACACCTGAACATCAGCAGGAGAGGACTCTTTAAAGTAGAGACCTACATACTGATTACACTGAACATCAGCAGGAGAGGACTCTTTAAAGTAGAGACACTACATACTGATATACACCTGAACATCAGCAGGAGAGGACTCTTTAAAGTAGAGACACTACATACTGATATACACCTGAACATCAGCAGGAGAGGACTCTTTAAAGTAGAGACACTACATACTGATACACACCTGAACATCAGCAGGAGAGGACTCTTTAAAGTAGAGACTCTACATACTGATATACACCTGAACATCAGCAGGAGAGGACTCTTTAAAGTAGAGACACTACATACTGATACACACCTGAACATCAGCAGGAGAGGACTCTTTAAAGTAGAGACACTACATACTGATATACACCTGAACATCAGCAGGAGAGGACTCTTTAAAGTAGAGACCACTACATACTGATATACACCTGAACATCAGCAGGAGAGGACTCTTTAAAGTAGAGACACTACATACTGATATACACCTGAACATCAGCAGGAGAGGACTCTTTAAAGTAGAGACACTACATACTGATATACACCTGAACATCAGCAGGAGAGGACTCTTTAAAGTAGAGACACTACATACTGCTATACACCTGAACATCAGCAGGAGAGGACTCTTTAAAGTAGAGACACTACATACTGATATACACCTGAACATCAGCAGGAGAGGACTCTTTAAAGTAGAGACACTACATACTGCTATACACCTGAACATCAGCAGGAGAGGACTCTTTAAAGTAGAGACACTACTATCTACTCGTGTCTTCCTCACAGAAACACATGAAACTGCTGAGACATTTGTAGTAGTTTCATTTTACTTTCTCCAAGTTCAGTAATATGTTGGGATGTTTCACTCTCTGTGAGGTCATGCATCACACACACACACACACACACACTCTGACAGACAGAAGTCTCTGATGCCCCTTTCACACCAACGCGTGTCATGTGTCCTGTTCTAACCGGTTTTTATTTTCAGCCCCCGTGTTGTTCACACCGGCCAGAGCACGACTGGTGCTGCCGCGGCTGCGTCATGACGTCACGGTTTACGTCGCTGATTTTCTCCCAAACGGCGTCAAGTCGATGATCGTGTTGCTTTTAATCATATGAAGCAGATTAAATTAAATAACCACTTCTCCAATCTTGTACTTTTCTCCAGAGTGCCGTGGTTCATTGTTTATTCATGTGTTTCAGCGGCATTTAGCGACCGCTGCAGTGCTGCCCACTGTTTGGCATCACAACGCTGTTATGAACGTTTCTCTGGTATAAAATGGGTGATGTTAGCATAGCAACCCAAGCTAAACTGACTACTTGACTACACTGCTCCGAGTACTAGACTCCTGGTACTAGGATGGGTTAAATGCAGAGAACAAATGTCACTGTGTGTGGTGTGTGCTCTGCATGTGTGACCATTAAAGAGGGGTTCATCCCTCCTATTCTATTCTATTCTACTCTACTTGTTGCTATCCTATTGTGGCATAAGCCGTTTTCTACAGGCACATTTTACCGGTGTATTTTTCATTATGATTCTACTTGTGATAGTCGGACATGACAACCTGTGCAGCCCATGTATTGATTCCATCCGATAGCATGCTATAATACAAAAAAAACGTCTGCCTGCTCTCCACAATGATCAATAACAGCGAACGGATGGTCAAAGTAAGGTACAAATAAACAGAATCACACGAAGCCTGGTTAGTGTTGCCTGACTTTATAAAGTGTGTTTTTTAATAAGTGTGTGGTTGCGTTCTAGTCACTTTGCTCAGAGCTACTGCTTGTTACAACTTGCATTTGCCGTACTCGTCTTTAACTGTTAGCTCAGGTTGATCCCGCCATCCTCCCTCCGACGTAAGCGTGGCGTAAGCGGTTCTCGCTTCTAGGCCGACAATTTTTTGGTGCTTGAAATGAACCGGAATCCGGAGCTTAGAGGCGGCTCCGCTGCGGCTCCGCTGCGGTGTGAACAGGAAAACCCGGTGCTTTTCAGGCTCCAGCTCCGAACCGGCCCTGAAACCGTGTTGGTGTGAAAGGGGCATGAGGGTCCCTACAGCATTGATTACCCAGCATTCCTTGCAGCTTGTCTCTAATGAGCCTGCAGAAGGACAAAGTGCTGACAGACTCACAAACACACACACACACAAACTCACACACACACACACACACACACAGACACACACACACACACACACACACACACACACACACACACACACACACACACACACACACACACACACACACACACACACACACACATTGAACAGATGCTCCGTAAACAAATGAACCTTCTCTTGAAGAACAAACTCTATATTTATCTTTTCTCCAAATGTAAAACATTTAATGAAATAAATGCAGTATTTTCAAAGTTAAATTAATAAAGTTTATGACATGACATGTCACTTGTTAGACGCTTTTATCCAAAGCGACTTACATACTCAATACTGTGGACAATCCCCACAGGAGCACTTTGGGGTGAAGTGTCTCAGGGACACAACGACATGCTGACTGCAGTGGGGTTTGAACCTGTGCCTCCCTGATCCGAACACCAACGCACTAGCCCACTGCGCCACAGCCACAGTTTAGTTACTTTTTAAATATCTTCCCATGTTCTCCTTTCCTCCCTCGTCTCCTCTCAGCGAACGGGTTGTAAATCTTCACGGAGACAGATTAAGCTTTCAATTTGTTATGTGATAAGCAGGGCACACAAACACACACAAACACACACACACACACACACTCACTCACACACACTCACTCACACACACACACACACACACACACACACACACACACACACACACACACACACACACACACACACACACACACACACACACACACACACACACACACTGTTACTGCTCATATTTACGAGCAGGAAATTAGGACGCATCGCAAATTTATCTCCGGGAAGAATGGAAGTCAAACAAACACACACACACTGTGACACACACACACACACACTGTGACATACATACACACACACACACACTGTGACACACACACACACACACACTGATCTGGAGTTAATATGCTCCATGAGGTAGAAAATGTATTCACAGTGTGACGAGGAAT
>NW_022987913.1:15000-60022 GCF_902827165.1 Trematomus bernacchii
GACTCTTCCTCCTCCTGAGAGGAAGAGGAAGATGAAGATGAAGAGGAAGAGGAAGAGGAGGAGGGTGTGATCGTCTCATTACAAACATCAGAGTGAGTTTCTGTTTCCATAAGAAGGGAGAAGCATCAGGGCTTTTATTGTGAAAGGTCAGGAGGAATGTGACCAGCTGCAAGGCTTTTATTGTGAAAGGTCAGGAGGAAGTGTTATATCCTCATCCTAATGGCGGCTACGTTTAGACGTTTAACCCGAAGGTCACGTCTTCATGTCCTCGCTCTGTTGAATGGACTCACATCACATGACATGTCACATGTTAGACGCTTTTATCCAAAAAGACTCACAGACTCAACACTGAGGACCCCCAGGAGCACTTTGGGGTGAAGTGTCTCAGGGACACAACGACATGCTGACTGCAGTGGGGTTTGAACCTGTTCTCCCCCTAATGCTTCCCCTGATCCCAACACTAACCCACTAGTCCACTGCGCCACACGCCTCCTCACAACAACAACAACAGCAGCAACAACAACAACAACAGCAGCAACAACAATAACAACAACAACATATTGAGTATTTCTACTTCAGACCTGAATGTGGATTATTTTTCCAGCTCAGAAGTCATTCTGTCTCAGGTAGGAACCTTTGGTCCACAGACAGGAGGGAGGACATCTTTAAGGGACGCGCTGGTGTTGTTTAGTGTAAACATGAGATTATTAAAACACAGTGGAGCGAGGACAAAGCCCTGAGGAACACCACAGCTAATCACTGACTCCTCTCCAGGTGAGCACGGCTCATTAGGAGCTCGTTAAGAGCTCGTTAAGCTGTCACTTTCAAACCAATCAGCTGCCAGTCAGCTGACAGACAGGAAATAGGAAGCATTTGTTTTCTGTTTCTTCTTCACGTCTGCTCTTTGTGTGATGGAGATCATTTACATATTTAATTAATCTAATTAGCATTTGTAATGAAGCGCTGCTCATCCTGCTGAGGTTTCACTTTACCACTGCACCAATCACAGGCCGGCCCCTGAGTGTGGACCAATCAGAGAGCAGCTGCTTCGTATTCTGGGGAAGTGTTCATCTCGTTAACTCCTCGTCCTCGTTAAGACAGGATCTCATTAAGTCTGTTCTCGTTAAGACTCAGCTGACGGACTGAAACACCAAGAAATTTAAAAAGTGTCAAAGTTTAATTTACTGCAGACGAGACGATATTAACGGATTAAAAAAGAATCTGTCGCCCTGCGGCGAGTCCTGAGGAGCCTGAAGTGCTTCTCAACTTACACCTGTACTGTGTCGTTTAATTACAACACTACACCTCCTTCAATGAGTTCTGAAGAGACTCAGGTGAACGGATCAAACGCACCTGAAGGTGAAGTGGTTACATCATCAACAGACGCCTCGTTAAGAGCTCGTTAACACAAACAAGCGTAAACAAAACAAACAGCTGTCTGTCAAACTGTGTGTGTGTGTGTGTGTGTGTGTGTGTGTGTGTGTGTGTGTGTGTGTGTGTGTGTGTGTGTGTGTGTGTGTGTGTGTGGTTAATTAGACCATCTGATGCAACATGAAGCAACAGTGTGTCAGTGTGGGTCTGTGTGTATGCTTGTGTGTGTGTGTGTGTGTGTATGCTTGTGTGTGTGTGCTTGTGTGTGTGTGTTGGTGTGTGGTGGTGTGGGGTGTGTGTGTGTGTGTGTGTGTGTGTGTGTGTGTGTGTGTGTGTGTGTGTGCTGAGCAGTGATACAAACACACAGGAGGAAATGTAAATCAATAATGATCTATTGCTACCAGCAAACGCTTACTGACAATCAACACACACACACACACACACACACACACACACACACACACACACACACACAACGCCACTACCACACACACACACGCACGCACGCACGCACGCACGCACGCACGCACACACACACACACACACACACACACACACACACACACACACACACAGATGGTGCATTCAGCTCCTCTTTATCCCTCCATTGACTCCCATGCATTCATTCAATATCACAGAGGGGGGCGGGGCCTCTGGGGGACCCCACATTATTCAGCTGTCAATCAACCCGACTCTCACCACTGATCAGACTCCTCTAACTCTTCATCATCATCTTCATCATCAGCACACACATTCCCATAGACTCTTCATCATCATCATCATCATCATCATCATCATCATCATCACTACATACTGATATACACCTGAACATCAGCAGGAGAGGACTCTTTAAAGTAGAGACACTACATACTGATATACACCTGAACATCAGCAGGAGAGGACTCTTTAAAGTAGAGACACTACATACTGATATACACCTGAACATCAGCAGGAGAGGACTCTTTAAAGTAGAGACACTACATACAGATATACACCTGAACATCAGCAGGAGAGGACTCTTTAAAGTAGAGACACTACATACTGATATACACCTGAACATCAGCAGGAGAGGACTCTTTAAAGTAGAGACACTACATACTGATATACACCTGACATCAGCAGGAGAGGACTCTTTAAAGTAGAGACACTACATACTGATATACACCTGAACATCAGCAGGAGAGGACTCTTTAAAGTAGAGACACTACATACTGATATACACCTGAACATCAGCAGGAGAGGACTCTTTAAAGTAGAGACACTACATACTGATATACACCTGAACATCAGCAGGAGAGGACTCTTTAAAGTAGAGACACTACATACTGATATACACCTGAACATCAGCAGGAGAGGACTCTTTAAAGTAGAGACACTACATACTGATATACACCTGAACATCAGCAGGAGAGGACTCTTTAAAGTAGAGACACTACATACTGATATACACCTGAACATCAGCAGGAGAGGACTCTTTACAAGTAGAGACACTACATACTGATATACACCTGAGCATCAGCAGGAGAGGACTCTTTAAAGTAGAGACACTACATACTGATATACACCTGAACATCAGCAGGAGAGGACTCTTTAAAGTAGAGACACTACATACTGATATACACCTGAACATCAGCAGGAGAGGACTCTTTAAAGTAGAGACACTACATACTGATATACACCTGAACATCAGCAGGAGAGGGACTCTTTAAAGTAGAGACACTACATATTGATATACACCTGAACATCAGCAGGAGAGGACTCTTTAAAGTAGAGACACTACATACTGATATACACCTGAACATCAGCAGGAGAGGACTCTTTAAAGTAGAGACACTACATACTGATATACACCTGAACATCAGCAGGAGAGGACTCTTTAAAGTAGAGACACTACATACTGATATACACCTGAAGCATCAGCAGGAGAGGACTCTTTAAAGTAGAGACAACTACATACTGATATACACCTGAACATCAGCAGGAGAGGACTCTTTAAAGTAGAGACACTACATACTGATATACACCTGAACATCAGCAGGAGAGGACTCTTTAAAGTAGAGACACTACATACTGATATACACCTGAACATCAGCAGGAGAGGACTCTTTAAAGTAGAGACAACTACATACTGATATTCACCTGAACATCAGCAGGAGAGGACTCTTTAAAGTAGAGACACTACATACTGATATACACCTGAACATCAGCAGGAGAGGACTCTTTAAAGTAGAGACACTACATACTGATATACACCTGAACATCAGCAGGAGAGGACTCTTAAAGTAGAGACACTACATACTGATATACACCAGAACATCAGCAGGAGAGGACTCTTTAAAGTAGAGACACTACATACTGATATACACCTGAACATCAGCAGGAGAGGACTCTTTAAAGTAGAGACACTACATACTGATATACACCAGAACATCAGCAGGAGAGGACTCTTTAAAGTAGAGACACTACATACTGATATACACCTGAACCTCAGCAGGAGAGGACTCTTTAAAGTAGAGACACTACATACTGATATACACCTGAACCTCAGCAGGAGAGGACTCTTTAAAGTAGAGACACTACATACTGATATACACCTGAACATCAGCAGGAGAGCACTCTTTAAAGTAGAGACACTACATACTGAAATACACCTGAACATCAGCAGGAGAGGACTCTTAAAGTAGAGACACTACATACTGATATACACCTGAACACCAGCAGGAGAGGACTCTTTAAAGTAGAGACACTACATACTGATATACACCTGAACATCAGCAGGAGAGGACTCTTTAAAGTAGAGACACTACATACTGATATACACCTGAACATCAGCAGGAGAGGACTCTTAAGAGTAGAGCCACTACATACTGATATACACCTGAACATGAGCAGGAGAGGACTCTTTAAAAGTAGAGACACTACATACTGATATACACCTGAACATCAGCAGGAGAGAACTCTTTAAAGTAGAGACACTACATACTGATATACACCTGAACATCAGCAGGAGAGGACTCTTTAAAGTAGAGACAACTACATACTGATATACAACCTGAACATCAGCAGGAGAGGACTCTTTAAAGTAGAGACACTACATACTGATATACACCTGAACATCAGCAGGAGAGGACTCTTTAAAGTAGAGACACTACATACTGATATACACCTGAACATGAGCAGGAGAGGACTCTTTAAAGTAGAGACACTACATACCTATATACACCTGAACATCAGCAGGAGAGGACTCTTTAAAGTAGAGACACTACATACTGATATACACCTGAACATCAGCAGGAGAGGACTCTTTAAAGTAGAGACACTACATACTGATATACAACCTGAACATCAGCAGGAGAGGACTCTTTAAAGTAGAGACCACTACATACTGAATATACACCTGAACATCAGCAGGAGAGGACTCTTTAAAGTAAAGACACTAACATACTGATAATACACCTGAACATCAGCAGGAGAGGACTCTTTAAAGTAGAGACACTACATACTGATATACACCTGAACATCAGCAGGAGAGGACTCTTTAAAGTAGAGACACTACATACTGATATACACCTGAACATCAGCAGGAGAGGACTCTTTAAAGTAGAGACACTACATACTGATATACACCTGAACATCAGCAGGAGAGGACTCTTTAAAATAGAGACACTACATACTGATATACACCTGAGCATCAGCAGGAGAGGACTCTTTAAAGTAGAGACACTACATACTGATATACACCTGAACATCAGCAGGAGAGGACTCTTTAAGTAGAGACACTACATACTGATATACACCTGAACATCAGCAGGAGAGGACTCTTAAAGTAGAGACACTACATACTGATATACACCTGAACATCAGCAGGAGAGGACTCTTTAAAGTAGAGACACTACATATTGATATACACCTGAACATCAGCAGGAGAGGACTCTTTAAAGTAGAGACACTACATACTGATATACACCTGAAACATCAGCAGGAGAGGACTCTTTAAAGTAGAGACACTACATACTGATATACACCTGAACATCAGCAGGAGAGGACTCTTTAAAGTAGAGACACTACATACTGATATACACCTGAGCATCAGCAGGAGAGGACTCTTTAAAGTAGAGACACTACATACTGATATACACCTGAACATCAGCAGGAGAGGACTCTTTAAAGTAGAGACACTACATACTGATATACACCTGAACATCAGCAGGAGAGGACTCTTTAAAGTAGAGACACTACATACTGATATACACCTGAACATCAGCAGGAGAGGACTCTTTAAAGTAGAGACACTACATACTGATATACACCTGAACATCAGCAGGAGAGGACTCTTTAAAGTAGAGACACTACATACTGATATACACCTGAACATCAGCAGGAGAGGACTCTTTAAAGTAGAGACACTACATACTGATATACACCTGAACATCAGCAGGAGAGGACTCTTTAAAGTAGAGACACTACATACTGATATACACCAGAACATCAGCAGGAGAGGACTCTTTAAAGTAGAGACACTACATACTGATATACACCTGAACATCAGCAGGAGAGGACTCTTTAAAGTAGAGACACTACATACTGATATACACCAGAACATCAGCAGGAGAGGACTCTTTAAAGTAGAGACACTACATACTGATATACACCTGAACATCAGCAGGAGAGGACTCTTTAAAGTAGAGACACTACATACTGATATACACCTGAACCTCAGCAGGAGAGGACTCTTTAAAGTAGAGACACTACATACTGATATACACCTGAACATCAGCAGGAGAGCACTCTTTAAAGTAGAGACACTACATACTGAAATACACCTGAACATCAGCAGGAGAGGACTCTTTAAAGTAGAGACACTACATACTGATATACACCTGAACACCAGCAGGAGAGGACTCTTTAAAGTAGAGACACTACATACTGATATACACCTGAACATCAGCAGGAGAGGACTCTTTAAAGTAGAGACACTACATACTGATATACACCTGAACATCAGCAGGAGAGGACTCTTTAAAGTAGAGACACTACATACTGATATACACCTGAACATGAGCAGGAGAGGACTCTTTAAAGTAGAGACACTACATACTGATATACACCTGAACATCAGCAGGAGAGAACTCTTTAAAGTAGAGACACTACATACTGATATACACCTGAACATCAGCAGGAGAGGACTCTTTAAAGTAGAGACACTACATACTGATATACACCTGAACATCAGCAGGAGAGGACTCTTTAAAGTAGAGACACTACATACTGATATACACCTGAACATCAGCAGGAGAGGACTCTTTAAAGTAGAGACACTACATACTGATATACACCTGAACATGAGCAGGAGAGGACTCTTTAAAGTAGAGACACTACATACCTATATACACCTGAACATCAGCAGGAGAGGACTCTTTAAAGTAGAGACACTACATACTGATATACACCTGAACATCAGCAGGAGAGGACTCTTTAAAGTAGAGACACTACATACTGATATACACCTGAACATCAGCAGGAGAGGACTCTTTAAAGTAGAGACACTACATACTGATATACACCTGAACATCAGCAGGAGAGGACTCTTTAAAGTAGAGACACTACATACTGATATACACCTGAACATCAGCAGGAGAGGACTCTTTAAAGTAGAGACACTACATACTGATATACACCTGAACATCAGCAGGAGAGGACTCTTTAAAGTAGAGACACTACATACTGATATACACCTGAACATCAGCAGGAGAGGACTCTTTAAACATCATAGCTAAGGGTTAAAGATGGATAGGACGTGAGCAGCATTAAACTGTGTAATTCTTTAAACCGGAACAAAAGGTTGTACTAATTTATAAAACCTCATTATTTATGAATGAAACCTAACGTACAGAAACAGAGGGTCCCAGCTTCCGGACAGACGGTTTTTAAAGAGTCCTCTTTGAGGTTAAACTGTTTTAAATCTATTTTAGATATTCAGGATATATTAATATAGCAGCAGTTTAAAGCTGCGCCGATGAACGCCTGCAGTGTTTCAGTGTTTTCTCTCAGCTCCGACCCCGACATGTTTCCTGTTCACTGGACGCTCCAAAACACAGGAGACCTTCCCAGCATGCATTTCACCAGGCGAGGGGGGGGGGGGGGGGGGTTCACCTCCTCTGTTTTAAAGGCTTTACAGAGAATATCTGCACAAACCGAGACCAGCTGTTTTTATATCTCTGATGTTCCTAAATCATTCTGAAAGATACCGTTATATTTCTAGATGAGAAGGCTTCATCATCAGCTGCTCAAACAATGCAGTATCATATCAGGTTCAACACTTTCAACAAACACAACTAGAGTGCAGATTAAGTTGCTTTTATGATGCAAGTAAATAAACAGAATAAATGAGAGTCGTTGAAAGTCTTTAAAGACTTGTTTTTATAAATAATGTACTTTAATGATTCTGAAAATACATCTTATACATCTGTCCAAGAGGTAATCAATTATCAATAATCAATTAATTAATCATTTCATCTCAGTTTGCTGAAAACATGGTGCGATGCTTTGTCTTCAAAATAAATTCAAAGCATCCGAAAAGAGAGGAGGGGGAGGAAGAGGAGGGGGAGCAGGGGGAGGGGGAGGAAGAGGAGGGGGAGCAGGGGGAGGGGGAGGAAGAGGGGGAGGAGAGCGTATGATTCCTCTTTGGGACGGGGGGAGGAAACTGAGGAGGAGGGGAGGAGGAGGGGAGGAGGGGAGGAGGGGAGGAGGAGGGGAGGAGGGGAGGAGGGGAGGGAGGGGAGGAGGAGGGGAGGAACTGAGGATTATTCCTGTTCTGAGAGCTGCTGTGTGTAGAGCACCTGAGCTGCTGTGTGTAGAGCACCTGAGCTGCTGTGTGTAGAGCACCTGAGCTGCTGTGTGTAGAGCACCTGAGCTGCTGTGTGTAGAGCACCTGAGCTGCTATGTGTAGAGCACCTGAGCTGCTGTGTGTAGAGCACCTGAGCTGCTATGTGTAGAGCACCTGAGCTGCTATGTGTAGAGCACCTGAGCTGCTGTGTGTAGAGCACCTGAGCTGCTGTGTGTAGAGCACCTGAGCTGCTGTGTGTAGAGCACCTGAGCTGCTGTGTGTAGAGCACCTGAGCTGCTATGTGTAGAGCACCTGAGCTGCTATGTGTAGAGCACCTGAGCTGCTGTGTGTAGAGCACCTGAGCTGCTGTGTGTAGAGCACCTGAGCTGCTGTGTGTAGAGCACCTGAGCTGCTGTGTGTAGAGCACCTGAGCTGCTATGTGTAGAGCACCTGAGTTGCTGTGCTCACCCTAACCCTCACCTTCTCTCAACGTGTTAACATGAACCTCAGAAACACATCACTGTCAGACAAAGAGACTCCTCGTTATTAAACCCTAACATGACCGTTGTCCTGCTGAAGACAGCAGACTCAGGAACTCATGTTATTTTTGATATTTCTATCGACTGTTAATACATTTGTATATTTGAGTGAGACGTTAGTGACTGTAGAATCTGATGAATATTCAACATTCACTCAAATAAGTGAATAAGCTAAAGATGATTTAAAAAACGTAATAATGATCCTGTAGCGGAATATGAGGCGACGCCTCTTTAGTGAATCTGAATCTGTTAACCCTTCATCACAGAGACACTCTTTCTAACAGCTGTTTCCTCAGAGCCGGATTCCAGCTAACTTCCATCTTACTGCCAGCCAAATTCCAGCTAACTTCCATCTTACTGCCAGCCGAATTCCAGCTAACTTCCATCTTACTGCCAGCCGAATTCCAGCTAACTTCCATCTTACTGCCAGCCGAATTCCAGCTAACTTCCATCTTACTGCCAGCCGTATCCAGCTAACTGCCATCTAGCTGCCAGTCGTATCCAGCTAACTTCCATCTTACTGCCAGCCGTATCCAGCTAACTTCCATCTAGCTGCCAGCCGTATCCATCTAACTTCCATCTTACTGCCAGCCGAATTCCAGCTAACTTCCATCTTACTGCCAGCCGAATTCCAGCTAACTTCCATCTTACTGCCAGCCGTATCCAGCTAACTGCCATCTAGCTGCCAGTCGTATCCAGCTAACTTCCATCTTACTGCCAGCCGTATCCAGCTAACTGCCATCTAGCTGCCAGCCGAATTCCAGCTAACTTCCATCTTACTGCCAGCCGTACCCAGCTAACTTCCATCTTACTGCCAGCCGAATTCCAGCTAACTTCCATCTTACTGCCAGCCGAATTCCAGCTAACTTCCATCTTACTGCCAGCCGTACCCAGCTAACTGCCATCTAGCTGCCAGTCGTATCCAGCTAACTTCCATCTTACTGCCAGCCGTACCCAGCTAACTGCCATCTAGCTGCCAGTCGTATCCAGCTAACTTCCATCTTACTGCCAGCCGTATCCAGCTAACTTCCATCTAGCTGCCAGTCGTATCCAGCTAACTTCCATCTTACTGCCAGCCGTATCCAGCTAACTGCCAGCCGTATCCAGCTAACTTCCATCTAGCTGCCAGTCGTATCCAGCTAACTTCCATCTTACTGCCAGCCGTATCCAGCTAACTTCCATCTTACTGCCAGCCGTATCCAGCTAACTGCCAGTCGTATCCAGCTAACTTCTATCTTACTGCCAGCCGTATTCCAGCTGACTTCCATCTTACTATCAGTTGTATTCCAGCTAACTTCCATCTTACTGCCAGCCGCATTCCAGCTAACTTCCAGCTGGATTCCAGCTAACTTCCATCTTACTGCCAGTCGTATGCCAGCTAACTGCCAGCTACATTCCAGCTAACAGCTAACTGACTGCCAGCCGTATGCCAGCTGACTTTAAGTTAGTAGTATTTCCATTTCACTCCAATCCCCACAGGAGCAATTTGGGGTGAAATGTCTCAGGGACAGAACAACATGCTGACTGCAGTGGGGTTTGAACCTGTGACACCCTGATCCCAACACGAAGGCTCTATCCACTGCGCCACACGCCACAGCAGTTTATCTAATATTGATGGTTCCTATCCTTTAAAAAACTCCATTTCCCATGAGCCACCAGGCCACAGATTAATGTCAGAGCTCTTCAGGAAGATGATATACAGTTTAATAAATAAATATAAATATATGTTCTATATACAGAGACTGGCTCACTGTGAGGATGACAGTATCACACACACTCTGACATGTTGTTTACACACACACCAGAGAAATATGTTGCTATTAAAATAATGTGTGTGAGAGAGCATGAAATACATTCAGCAGATATGAACACACACTGCATGATAACACAGAGAGTGCGTGTGTGAGTGTGAGTGTGTGTGTGTGTGTGTGTGTGTGTGTGTGTGTGTGTGTGTGTGTGTGTGTGTGTGTACCTGTCGATGATGACGGGGTCTGACGGCGTCTCGTTTCTGTTCCCGCAGCTCTTCTTATCGCAGCAGCGACTGACACACACACAGAACAATAACAAACTTTATTCTCCTGATCAAACACACATAGGGCTTTTATTTTGAAAGGATCATCGTAAACACAACGATAAAGTTAGGCGGTAATGCTCAGTATGTAACGAGGGTCAGAGGTCAGACTCACCTGCACATGATCTCATGAGTCAGCAGAACCCGACACATCTCCGGGTTCTTGTCCTGACCTTCGTATATGATGGCCTAAAACACACACACACACACACACACACACACACACACAAACACACACACACCTGATCAGCCGTTATTGTGAAAAGCCTCTCCTGTGGTATGAAGGGTATCAGAAGGAGAGTCTAACAGGAAGAGCACGCTCTTATTGTGAAAAGCTTCTCTCTCAGAGTCTCACCTGTTTGGTCATGGAGTCGATCAGCCGGACGTACAGGTCCTGCTCCGTCCTCACACCTGAACAACACATTCATATCAGGTTACTTTATATTTCACAGTATGACACCACAGTGGGCCGTTTGGGTGAAACGAGTGCACCCACCGTTGCTGAAGAGCAGCTGCAGTTTGTAATGGATGCCGTTGTTGGTCTTCTCTCCGCCCGGCTCCTGAACACAACACAAGATAACACAAACTGAGGGTGCGTTTGATTTCAACACATGGTCAGTGTGAGTCTGATCCTCTACATTAAGACAATAACACAACATCAGTTAGCATGTTACATACGTGTGTGTGTTCTGTGCAGAAGGTGCGTTTGTTTTGTGGTTTCTGAGGTGCGTTTGATTCACCTTGTCCTTCTCCACGAAGTCGAGGTAGGACGTCCTCTCGATCTCCACCGGTTGCCCCTGGCGATCGTACAGCGCCAACACGAAGTGGAAGAAGTTGGATTTCCTCAGGTTGGACGGGGGCTGCTTCTCAAAGTGAGCGCGGGCTAACCCCACCCCGCTGAGACGGGTGGAGACAGGCGGGAGAGAGGTCAGTCATTTATACTTCTTTACTGTTCGTTATCATTTAAAGCATCTAGTTAAATAAAATGTGGACATTTAGATCAGAGAATATCAGAGTTAGACCAAAAGAATATAGAATAAAAAATAAAGAATACAGAATATAGAATAAATAATAAAGAATAAAGAATAAAGAATAAAGAATAAAGATGAATAAAGAAGATTAAAGTTTAAACCGGTAAATAAACTCTTTGTTAACGGAAGTGATTTGACTCAGGCATTAAACATGATATGATCGGCACATCAACATAAAACACAGTAAATAGACGTCATCGATCTGCTGTGAGACATTCAGCATCTATTCTCTAACATTACAGATAATCAGAACGTCTCTCTAAGGAACCAGGCGTGATGAGAAGAAGAACAGCATGATATCATATAATATAATATAATATAATATAATATAATATAATATAATATAATATACAGCATGATATAGATATAGTATAATATACAGTATGATATAGATATAATATAATATACAGCATGATATAGATATATTATAATATATATGATGATGTGAAGTAGAGACAGATAACCAGGACCTTAACGGCGCTCTCATATCATCGTCTGAAACATCTGAACCTTTTATATTTAATATCTTTAGTGTTTCAGGAAATCTCATTTTAATAAATTAGGAAAAAGAAAAGGTAAGAAATCAACATGAAGTTAAAACGAGTGAAATATTAAAATTTATGGAATCTGTTAATAATCACAGAGTTTTAAATCATCAGAGCTGATCAATAAATAAATATTGATTTCTGATATAAAACATTACATTTCTGATATTATTTATTAACAAACAAACAAACAAACAGGTTTCCTGATCTCTAGCGGCGGATAGAGACTCAGATTATAATCATTAATTATTAATGATTATAATCTGACGCAGTTTAAATGAAATGCTCCTAAACATTATAATTTATAAATAAAAACGCAGCTGAAACATGACGAGTAAATATTAATAAAGACTTTAAAACGCTGTCAAACTGCACAATCATTATATATATAGATCTATATATATATATATCTATGTATATAAAGAACAGAGTCTGCAGCTCGGAGCATCAGCTTGGATCAATATCAGAACAGATTTAAACGCTGGAAACGATCAGCAGATTCACCGTTTAATGTTAACCCTTAAATTATAATTAATAATTAAAAGAGCGCGTTCTCGGCGCCAACGCGCTTTATATTAATATATATATTAAATCTGTCAGAAACAAACTCACATTATAAAATATGATATATCTATCTATATCTATATATAGATAGATAGAGATCGATTTAGATAAGTTCATATTGAATTTAAACTGTTAAATATGTTATAATATAAAGGTTTTCCTCTGAGAGAAACAGATTTATAATAATTGAACTTCATAAATATGATTTATAAAAACATTAAATTCTTATAATTAATGTTTTTTATTTAACTCAGTATTTATGAACCAATCAGAAACCAGTTATTATAACTTATAGATTTTATTATTAATAATAATTCAGCGCGTTTTATATAAAAGAATAAAATCTGATTCAAACAGAGACTTCTGTTTAAAATTACTTTTCATTTTTAACCTTTTTATTTCAGGTTTAATTTAAAATAACTTTAACTTCTCATTTAAGCAGAATTTGACTTTTCTATAAATCTCTAAAATCAGCTTTAATATAACGTTATAATATTAATATATCTATCACATTTAATCTGCAGAGCTATTATAAATGTAACGTTTATAATAATATATCTTAGTATATATATTAATACCTCATGTCGTCGTGCGCTCGCTGCGTGACCTTCACTTTAAAACATTTATTATTTGCTGCAGTTTAAACTTTGATATCTTAAATACATTCTTCACTTTATTCTGTGTTTCTGACCTCTTCATTATCTCCTATTATATTTATAATGATGAAACTATCTTCAGCTCAGAAACACGAGGGATACAGAAACATCAGGAGACTAACCCTAACCCTTCAGAGCGATAAAGAAACTGAGAAAAGATTCAGATATATATTAAATATTAGAAATGAGATTTAAGTCCAAGATTATTTTGAACCCGCTCTCCGTTCTGCAGAGGAACTTAAATCATATAATAAATGTGATTTAAAGAACATCTTTATAAATCTGAGTTTTTAAAAACTATATTTAACAAATTCTCCAGAAACAGAAATAAAGAAACTGAGAAAAGATTCAGATAATCACATTTACATTTTAGAAATAAGAGCAAAATATTAGAAATAAGAGCTAAATATTAGAAATAAGAGCTAAATATTAGAAATAAGAGCTAAATATTAGAAATAAGTCTAAACTCTTTATTTTAAATCCGCTCTTTGTTCTGCAGAGGAACTTAAATAAGACCCTACATGTCATTTAAAGAACAGCTTTATAAATCTGAAAACTCTTTTTAAATACTGAATTTAATCAATTCTCCAGAAACAGAAATATATTTGTTGTCTCTGAAATAATTTCCCGTCTCCCTCCCGTCTCCCTCCCGTCTCTCTCCCGTCTCTCTCCCCCGTCTCCCTCCCGTCTCTCCCTCCCGTCTCCCTCCCGTCTCTCCCTCCCGTTTCTCTCCCGTCTCCCTCCCCCGTCTCCCTCCCGTCTCTCTCCCCCCCGGAGTCCCCGGACCCTGTGATCGGACGGACTCCATCTCCCAGAATCCCCGGGGGCAGTACCTCTGCGCGGCGGTGTTAGCGTCCAGCAGGCCGGAGGAGCTCATCCAGGAGCGCACGGACAGCGGCTCCTCCTTCAGGCCCGAGCCGCGGGGGGGCAGCGAGTCCTGGATCCCAAACATCTGCCCGAGACCAGGGAGAACGAGGAGAACGAGGAGAACGAGGAGAACGAGGAGAACGAGGAGAACGAGGAGAACGAGGAGAACGAGGAGAACAACTACAAGAGAAGAAGAAAAACTGCAGAAAAAAACTGGAAAAGAAGAAGAAAATGTGGAGGAAAAAACGCTTCAAAAAGACAAGAGAAGAAGAATTAAAAAACTACAGTAGAAGAAGTATTTAAAAACGACATAAGTAGAAGAAGAAGAAGCTGGATCGTGCGGAGAGGCGACCTTTTATTTCTCTACTTTTTTCTCCTCTTCAGATTTTATTCACTTTTTTCTCTGATTTTATGAATGTCTTTTTTTCCGTTAAAGTATTTTATAAAAAGTATTATTATTAAAAGTGGAGTTGAAGCGGAGCGACGGAGGAGGAGGAGAAATAAAATCCTCAAAGGACGCCGAGAGGAAACGGTATTTTTTCTTTTCTTTTCCCCAAAGAGAGAGGAGGAGAGACGGAGGCTGACGGAGGACTGACTCTCAGCCCCGGGCCCCACAGGACTAACAGTGAGGTGTGTGAGGAGAGAGAGGGTGTGTGAGGAGAGAGGAGAGAGAGGAGAGAGAGAGTGTGAGGAGAGAGGAGAGAGAGGAGAGAGAGGGTGTGTGAGGAGAGAGGAGAGAGAGGAGAGAGAGAGTGTGTGAGGAGAGAGGAGAGAGAGGAGAGAGAGAGGAGAGAGAGAGAGGAGAGAGAGTGTGTGAGGAGAGAGAGAGAGAGAGAGTGTGATGTGAGGAGAGAGGAGAGAGAGAGTGAGAGAGAGAGAGAGAAAGAGAGAGAGAGAGGACTGACTCTCAGCCCCGGGCCCCACAGGACTGGAGAACAGGACCATAACACCCCTGGGTCTTCTCCGCTGATGACATCACAGCAGGAGGCGGGGCCTGCCATACAAGGACTGGAGGAGAGAGTGTGTGTGTGAGGAGTGAGAGAGAGTGAGGAGAGAGAGGGAGGAGGGGGCGTTCCAGCCAACCGTAGAGAGAGAGTGCATGAATTCCCCCCCCTCGTTCAGGAACATTTCCTCTCAGAGTGAATGTGAGGAGGGTCCATGTTCATCTGTCCTCCAGACCTCCAGACCTCCAGACCTCCAGACCCCAGTTCCTCCAGACTTCCAGACCTCCAGACCTCCAGACCTCCAGACCTCAACACCCCAGGTCCTCCAGACCTCCAGATCCCCAGACCCCAGGTCCTCCAGACCCCACGTCCTCCAGATCCCCAGACCCCAGGTCCTCCAGACCTCCAGACCTCCAGACCCCAGGTCCTCCAGACTTCCAGACCTCCAGACCTCCAGACCTCCAGACCTCAACACCCCAGGTCCTCCAGACCTCCAGATCCCCAGACCCCAGGTCCTCCAGACCCCACGTCCTCCATACCTCCAGATCCCCAGACCCCAGGTCCTCCAGACCTCCAAACCTCCAGACCCCAGGTCCTCCAGACCTCCAAACCTCCAGACCCCAGGTCCTCCAGACCTCCAAACCTCCAAACCTCCAGACCTTAGGTCCTCCAGACCTCCATATCCCCAGACCCCAGGTCCTCCAGACCTCCAAACCTCCAAACCTCCAGACCCCAAGTCCTCCTCCCAGTACAGGTTCTGACTCCAGTGTGTTCTCCGGCCCCAGAGCGTCTCTATAGAACCGAGAGACATTCATCTGTCAGAGTGCGTTCAGCTTCAGGGATCGAGTCCGGTCCCAATGTGGTCCGATGTCCCCGTCTCCGATTCTGCTTCTTCTTGTCCCTCCATGTTGGTTTTCTAGAACATCACCACCTCGCTGTGTGTTCTCCAGACGTAGAGCGTCTCTATAGAACCGGTTCTCAGTCGGACAGAGTTCTCTCTCTGCTCTGGGTGAAGTCTGTCTCTCTTTGAGTCCAAAAACATTCAGGGGGTTAGGGTTGGGTAGAGTAATGTCCTCCAGACTCTATAGAACCGGTCTTTAGGTGGTCTTCTTCTTCTTGCTGGTTCCTGACTCTCAGCATGTGGTCTCTGTAACTCTCGGAGCTTCACAGGAACTCCTCGAGTGAAGGAGTGAACCCTGATTCTGGTCCTGAGTGGAGAGGATTCAACCAGAGGGGGGTGCTGGTTTCACACCAGATATGAAAGTTAATATATAACTATATATAGGTGTTTCTCTGCAGATCTTCCCCTCGTCGAGGAGACACAAGATAAACTGACGGGGTTCAGAGTAAGAGCTCTGCTGACTGCTGGAGGCCTCCGAGGCTCAGAGGGGAGGAACCAGTGTGGAGGGGGGGGGAGAGGGGGGGAGAGAGGGGGGGAGAGGAGGGGAAGAAGAGAAAGAGAGAAAGGAGAACAACAAATATCAAACTGAGGGGAAACAACAACACAGATTCATGTATAAACCACTTTAAAACACGCAGACCTGCGTTACAGAGAAATAAAGGAATAAATCACTAATAAAAAAACAATAAATAAAAAAGAACTAAAGAGAAAGAAAAAGGAGGAGGATCTAGTGAGTAAATGTTCGAGTAGTCTCATATGACGATCACATGTTACCTGTAGTCTCATATGACGATCACATGTTACCTGTAGTCTCATATGACGATCACATGTTACCTGTAGTCCCATATGACGATCACATGTTACCTGTAGTCTCATATGACGATCACATGTTACCTGTAGTTCCATATGACGATCACATGTTACCTGTAGTCCCATATGACGATCACATGTTACCTGCAGTCTCATATGACGATCACATGTTACCTGTAGTCTCATATGACGATCACATGTTACCTGTAGTCTCATATGACGATCACATGTTACCTGTAGTCCCATATGACGATCACATGTTACCTGTAGTCTCATATGACGATCACATGTTACCTGTAGTTCCATATGACGATCACATGTTACCTGTAGTCTCATATGCCGATCAAATGTTACCTGTAGTCTAAAATGACGATCACATGTTACCTGTAGTTCCATAAGACAATCACATGTTACCAGTAGTCTCATATGACGATCACATGTTACCTGTAGTTCCATATAACGATCACATGTTACCTGTAGTTCCGTATGACGATCAAATGTTACCTGTAGTTCCGTATGACGATCACATGTTACCTGTAGTTCCGTATGACGATCACATGTTACCTGTAGTCTAAAATGACGATCACATGTTACCTGTAGTTCCATATGACGATCACATGTTACCTGTAGTCTAATATGACGATCACATGTTACCTGTAGTCTCATATGACGATCACATGTTACCTGTAGTTCCATATGACGATCACATGTTACCTGTTGTCTAATATGACGATCAAATGTTACCTGTAGTTCCATATGACGATCACATGTTACCTGTAGTTCCATATGACGATCACATGTTACCTGTAGTTTCATATGACGATCACATGTTACCAGTAGTCTCATATGACGATCACATGTTACCAGTAGTCTCATATGACAATCACATGTTACCTGTAGTTCCATATGACGATCACATGTTACCTGTAGTCTAATATGACGATCAAATGTTACCTGTAGTTCCATATGACGATCACATGTTACCTGTAGTTCCATATGACGATCACATGTTACCTGTAGTTTCATATGACGATCACATGTTACCAGTAGTCTCATATGACGATCACATGTTACCTGTAGTCTCATATGACAATCAAATGTTACCTGTAGTTCCGTATGACGATTACATGTTACCTGTAGTTCCGTATGACGATCACATGAATGTTACCTGTAATTTCATATGACGATCACATGTTACCTGTAGTCTCAATTGACGATCAAATGTTACCTGTAGTCTCATATGACGATCACATGTTACCAGTAGTCTCATATGAAGATCACATGTTACCTGTAGAATCATATGACGATCACATGTTACCTGTACTCTCATATGACAATCACAAGTTACCTGTAGTTCCATATGACGATCACATGTTACATGTAGTTCCATATGACGATCACATGTTACCTGTCGTCTAATATGACGATCACATGTTACGTCTAGTCTCAAATGACGATAACATGTTACGTCTAGTCTCATATGACGATCACGTTACCCGTAGTATCATATGACGATCACATGTTACCTGCAGTCTCATATGACGATCATATGTTACCTGTAGCCTCATACGACGATCACATGTTACCTGCAGTCTCATATGACGATCAAATGTTACCAGTAGTCTCATATGACGATCACATGTTACATATAGTCTCATATGACGATCACATGTTACCTGTAGTCTCATATGACGATCACATGTTACCTGTAGTCTCATATGACGATCACATGTTACCTGTAGCCTCATATGACGATCAAATGTTACCTGTAGTTCCATATGACGATCACATGTTACCTGTAGTCCCATATGACGATCACATGTTACCTGTAGTCCCATATGACGATCACATGTTACCCGTAGTTTCATATGATGATCAAATGTTACCCGTAGTCTCATATGATGATCACGTTACCCGTAGTATCATATGACGATCACATGTTACCTGTAGTCTCATATGACGATCACATGTTACCTGTAGTCTCATATGACGATCACATGTTACCCGTAGTCTCATATGACGATCACATGGTACCTGTAGTCTAATATGACGATCACATTTTACTCGTATTCTCATATGACGATCACATGTTACCAGTAGTCTCATATGAAGATCACATGTTACCTGTAGAATCATATGACGATCACATGTTACCTGTACTCTCATATGACAATCACAAGTTACCTGTAGTTCCATATGACGATCACATGCTACATGTAGTTCCATATGACAATCACATGTTACCTGTAGTCTAAAATGACAATCACATGTTACCTGTAATTTCATATGACGATCACATGTTACCTGTCGTCTCATATGATGATCACATGTTACGTCTAGTCTCAAATGACGATAGCATGTTACGTCTAGTCTCATATGACGATCACGTTACCCGTAGTATCATATGACGATCACATGTTACCTGCAGTCTCATATGACGATCATATGTTACCTGTAGCCTCATACGACGATCACATGTTACATATAGTCTCATATGACGATCACATGTTACCTATAGTCCCATATGACGATCACATGTTACCCGTAGTTTCATATGATGATCAAATGTTACCCGTAGTCTCATATGATGATCACGTTACCCGTAGTATCATATGACGATCACATGTTACCTGTAGTCTCATATGACGATCACATGTTACCTGTAGTCTCAAATGACGATCACATGTTACCCGTAGTCTCATTTGACGATCACATGTTACCTGTAGTCTAATATGACGATCACATTTTACTCGTATTCTCATATGACGATCACATGTTACCAGTAGTATCATATGACGATCACATGTTACCTGTAGTCTCATATGACGATCACATGTTACCTGTAGTCTCATATGACGATCACATGTTGATTATATGTTTGCTGTACTTCACGCTGCAGGTTCCTGTCTGATGAGGCTGATTCAGATTTAATGGACGGAGAAATGTCTGAAGGAGGAGAGGCTGGAGGGAGGGGGGGTTCCAAAGAGAGAGAGAGAGAGAGAGAGAGAGAGAGAGAGAGAGAGAGAGAGAGAGAGAGAGAGAGAGAGAGAGGCTTTTATTTTGTCGTCTTTAACAGAAATATTACTATGTCTTTTTTAACTGATTCAGAAAATAAAGGTTCCATTAATTATGATTTAAAACACATTAACTCTGTGTCTGCTGTTAATGTCATTAAACCATGCAGTCAAATGCAGTTAAAGAGCCCCAAAATAAAATATAAAACACATATATATATATTAATGTGTTTTATAAAGCCTTATCTGCATCTCAACTCCATCCATCAGACACCTGGGTTGCGGTCGGATAATCCAAAAATTAGCTCCTAACGTCTATCCCTATCGTCTAGTCCTTGACCTCTGAGTGAAAGGTCACGGGGTTAAGGGATAGTGGATAGGAGAATTCAAAAGCACTTAGGAGAAGAGACTGCGGTACTTTAGAGAATCGACTGCACTCCGACAAGTTTATGATGCGCCAGCGGACGTCATGAATGTGCGTCTGCTGCTGTGGGGAAACTATGGAAACTACAGTTTTCTATACAGCGGACTACAACATGGATGTTTAATAAGAACGAGGGACTACTGTAAACTCATCTAGAGTATAAATACAATTATTAATAAGTTTCACTTTACTGTTTTATTTCAGCTCCTGATGACGACCCTCTGACAGGAAGTTATTAAACTCTGATGATGTAGTATGAAGACGAGTATCATCTTTAAGTGTGTGTGTGTGTGTGTGTGTGTGTGTGTGTGTGTGTGTGTGTGTGTGTGTGTGTGTTAAACCCTCCTCGTCTTTATCGTATGCGAAATGTTTCTTTTTGTGTGTGTGAGACGGAGCTCTGCACACACACACACACACACACACACATATTTGCATTTAAATAGCGACATCACCAGCGTTCACGACGGAACACCGGCGGGTTTCCCAGATGTCACGGCAAAGTCAGATGGGCCAGCTGTCACACACACACACACACACACACACACACACACACACACACACACACACACACACACTGTGGGTTTAAACACTGCTGTAGTTTAAACTGAGTGAATTAATGTTTTTAAGTCAGCTGTGTGTGTGTGTGTGTGTGTGTGTGTGTGTGTGTGTGTGTGTGTGTGTGTCTCACCTGATCTTAATCTCAGTATTTATTATCGGAGTTCATTTATTTTATTTGTCTGCCTCTAAAGTTGATAGTCTTTAGTTCATAGATGCTATCTTGATATCTTCTAATTACATCCAACCCTTTATAGACTTGTTTACATGTTATTATTTACTCTCTGTTTCATTTCATTTGACTTTTTGTCTGATTTATTATTTTCTTCATAATTTTGTTTCCACTTTTTTAAATCTAATTAACTCTATCATTTTATAACTGTTTACATTTATTTGTACTCGTGAAGTCTCTGGGTTTTATTGTTTTATTCATTCTGCGTCTCTTATTCCCCGCTGCAGGTTCTAAGAAAAACAAAACGTCGACCTTCAGAGTGTGTGTGTGTGTGTGTGTGTGTGTGTGTGTGTGTGTGTGAGAGACTGTTCGGGGACTCGGGGACTCCTCTGGTCCCAGCAGTGTGTGTGTGTGTGAGGACAGAGCGCCCTCCAGAGGACAGAGTGTGTGGTGATCATGTTCCTCTTGTTCTGAATTAAATAACCTTCATTTATAAACAGAATAAGAAATCAATCAATGTTTATTTATATAGCCCAATATCACAAATGTTACATTTGTCTCAGTGGACTTCAGTTTGTACAGAATATCAGTATGACAATACGACCCCCTCTGTCCTTAGACCCTCTGTCCTTAGACCCTCTGTCCTTAGACCCTCACATCGTACAAGGAAACACTTCCAGAGAAACCCCACAGTTTAAAGGAACATGGGAGAAACCTCAGGGAGAGCAACAGAGGAGGGATCCCTCTCCCAGGACGGACAGACGTGCAATAGATGCCGTGTGTAAATTGAAGAGATAATACATTTCACAGCGTAGGTAGACCGAATGTTTGGAAATGCATGTTTCTATAATAAGAAGATGAATCCACGAGGATGTCAAGAACAATCCTGTGGGAGCCATCAGGGAAGTAGTATGATGAGAGTCAGGCAGGACCACAGAGACAGGTTCAGCCACGACCCGAAGTCCAGGACTCAATCCAGAACTCAGGATAGAGGATCCAGGGCACAGGACCACAGCAACAGGATCAGCCTCCACTCCGGATCCCGGCGTAGATATAGATGTAACGGGTCACAACCAGAGATGGGGTCGTTACTAAAAAAAAGTAATATATTACATATTACATATTACTTTTTTAAAAAGTAATATATTACACTACTTTGTTACTCTCTACATAAAGTAACTCGTTACTTTACTCGTTACTTTACTCGTTACTTTACTCGCAGGGCCGGCCCGCCCCTCCCTACAGGCAGATCACGCAGACTGCTAAAGTTTCAAATGTTCTCTTTAGTTCAGTTTCCATTGTTGCATAAGACTGATCCAGATAGCTCTGACTATGGCTGTCCTCTGTCTCCTGCTATCTGTATGTTGCGCAGTATATCTCTGAACGATGCGATGGTGATTCCACTGTGCAAATGGGCAACATTACCTCTACTATGAAGGATGCTACAAGCCTGTCCATCTCTGCTTTGGTTACCGGTCCTCCAAATTCTAATTTGTGCTGCTTCGGAGTCGGCGGCGGCGCACTCACAACATCCTCACTCTGGGTTCGGGGGTCCTTAGCTATTAGCTTCACCTTAGCATGTGTTCTTTGCAGGTGTTTGTTGAGGTTTGACGTGGTGTTTGCAGCAGTGGATAACAGCTTCTGGCCTGGACACAGTTTGCACCTCACCGTCACATTCCTGTCTATTCTTCGGACGAACTCAAAATAATGGGCATACCTCCACCCCTCGAAAGTTATCGCTGACTCAGCCATGTTTATGCAGCACTGCACGTGGAGATGTGGACGCGCAAGTCGCGCAGATTACGTACATATAAACCTGCGGCGGAAACCCCTCTTGTCTGTCAGTGTGATTATGACTGATTTTATCAAAGTAACGAAGTAACGCGTGTCGGGGCAATGTTAGTAACTGTAGTGTGATTACTGAATTATAAAAGTAACGCGTTACACTACTCCGTTACCGACAAAAGTAATATTATTACATTATTATTATTATTACACCCAACTCTGGTCACAACTGTAAGCGACCTGTTATCAATCAGGAAACGACAGCGAAGCATCTGAGGTGTTTTCTGGCATTTATTCTGAGGACTGAGAACAAAAACAATATTCTCCTTGAATCAACGCTGCACAACCTCAGCAGCGCTCACTTCAATGTCACTTTAGTATTTATTCATACATACTAGCTTATTTATAGATTAAGAAATTATTAAATGAACAAGAAAATCTTATTAAGTAATCACACAAAAATACAAACACAAACATACCCGAGAACAAAAACAATATTCTCCTTGAATCCACGCTGCACATCTTTACAAAAGAAAAGAAAGGAAGGGCAGTCACAGCAGTCACAGCAGTCACAGCAGTCACAGCAGTCACAGCAGTCACAGCAGTCACAGCAGTCACAGCAGTCACACAGAAACACAGGACCCAGTGTCAGCCGGCAAAACCGAGATGCCTCGGGGGCAGAGTTCCCGTTAGCCGGTAATTACCGGACAATGACCGGTAAAATATGCGGAAGTCCGGCAAATCTAAATCTCTCCGGTCAACATGTCCGGTAAAAATATTTTGCCCTTAGCGCAATATAAAGTGTATTCAAATAAACAATAAATAGATTTTTGTTTTTGTTTGTTTAAATTAAATTATCTTTTGTGTTAATAGGCAAGCGCACTGTAAGCCACGGCGTAATGTGGAACGAACCCGTTACATTTGTTTCATTCAGTAAGATAAAGTGGGCGCACAATAACAACAGGACGACAGAGAGATGAGAAAAATCGGACATGGCAAAACAAGCTAAGCTTAAAAATTATTTCTTTAAACCAAGCAGGTCTAATGATGATAATACCGACAATGAGATGGCGATACCGCCTGCTGTCAATGAGCCCGTAGATGCCTTGGCCGCGGACAGAAAAAAACAAAGATCCCGCGTGTTCAGACCCGAATGGAAGATACATTCACCTGGCTGAGGTGCGACATTATACATGGGGAAGAAATTCTGTTCTGCTCACACTGCGAGAAGTCGGGGAGAAAGAACGGGTTCACCAAAGGAGCAACAAATATGAGAACCTCTGCGCTTATTGAACACAGTCAGAGCAATGAGCACATTTTGTCAGTGAACACAATACCACAACAAACCGCAATGAAAGGCCACTGCGAGAGGGCGAATGAAGCTTCCAACATGAAGCTATGTTCTCAGCTACAAGTCGTGTTTCACAAGCTTCCAACATGAAGCTATGCTCTCAGCTACAAGTCGTGTTTCACAAGCTTCCAACATGAAGCTATGTTCTCAGCTACAAGTCGTGTTTCACAAGCTTCCAACATGGAGCTATGTTCTCAGCTACAAGTCGTGTTTCACAAGCTTCCAACATGGAGCTATGTTCTCAGCTACAAGTCGTGTTTCACAAGCTTCCAACATGGAGCTATGTTCTCAGCTACAAGTCGTGTTTCACAAGCTTCCAACATGAAGCTATGTTCTCAGCTACAAGTCGTGTTTCACAAGCTTCCAACATGGAGCTATGTTCTCAGCTACAAGTCGTGTTTCACAAGCTTCCAACATGAAGCTATGTTCTCAGCTACAAGTCGTGTTTCACAAGCTTCCAACATGAAGCTATGCTCTCAGCTACAAGTCGTGTTTCACAAGCTTCCAACATGAAGCTATGTTCTCAGCTACAAGTCGTGTTTCACAAGCTTCCAACATGAAGCTATGCTCTCAGCTACAAGTCGTGTTTCACAAGCTTCCAACATGAAGCTATGTTCTCAGCTACAAGTCGTGTTTCACAAGCTTCCAACATGAAGCTATGTTCTCAGCTACAAGTCGTGTTTCACAAGCTTCCAACATGAAGCTATGTTCTCAGCTACAAGTCGTGTTTCACAAGCTTCCAACATGAAGCTATGCTCTCAGCTACAAGTCGTGTTTCACAAGCTTCCAACATGAAGCTATGTTCTCAGCTACAAGTCGTGTTTCACAAGCTTCCAACATGAAGCTATGTTCTCAGCTCCAAGTCGTGTTTCACAAGCTTCCAACATGAAGCTATGTTCTCAGCTACAAGTCGTGTTTCACAAGCTTCCAACATGGAGCTATGTTCTCAGCTACAAGTCGTGTTTCACAAGCTTCCAACATGGAGCTATGTTCTCAGCTACAAGTCGTGTTTCACAAGCTTCCAACATGAAGCTATGTTCTCAGCTACAAGTCGTGTTTCACAAGCTTCCAACATGAAGCTATGTTCTCAGCTACAAGTCGTGTTTCACAAGCTTCCAACATGAAGCTATGTTCTCAGCTACAAGTCGTGTTTCACAAGCTTCCAACATGGAGCTATGTTCTCAGCTACAAGTCGTGTTTCACAAGCTTCCAACATGAAGCTATGTTCTCAGCTACAAGTCGTGTTTCACAAGCTTCCAACATGGAGCTATGTTCTCAGCTACAAGTCGTGTTTCACAAGCTTCCAACATGGAGCTATGTTCTCAGCTACAAGTCGTGTTTCACAAGCTTCCAACATGGAGCTATGTTCTCAGCTACAAGTCGTGTTTCACAAGCTTCCAACATGGAGCTATGTTCTCAGCTACAAGTCGTGTTTCACAAGCTTCCAACATGGAGCTATGTTCTCAGCTACAAGTCGTGTTTCACAAGCTTCCAACATGAAGCTATGCTCTCAGCTACAAGTCGTGTTTCACAAGCTTCCAACATGAAGCTATGTTCTCAGCTACAAGTCGTGTTTCACAAGCTTCCAACATGGAGCTATGTTCTCAGCTACAAGTCGTGTTTCACAAGCTTCCAACATGAAGCTATGTTCTCAGCTACAAGTCGTGTTTCACAAGCTTCCAACATGAAGCTATGCTCTCAGCTACAAGTCGTGTTTCACAAGCTTCCAACATGAAGCTATGTTCTCAGCTACAAGTCGTGTTTCACAAGCTTCCAACATGAAGCTATGTTCTCAGCTACAAGTCGTGTTTCACAAGCTTCCAACATGGAGCTATGTTCTCAGCTCCAAGTCGTGTTTCACAAGCTTCCAACATGAAGCTATGTTCTCAGCTACAAGTCGTGTTTCACAAGCTTCCAACATGGAGCTATGTTCTCAGCTACAAGTCGTGTTTCACAAGCTTCCAACATGGAGCTATGTTCTCAGCTACAAGTCGTGTTTCACAAGCTTCCAACATGAAGCTATGTTCTCAGCTACAAGTCGTGTTTCACAAGCTTCCAACATGAAGCTATGTTCTCAGCTACAAGTCGTGTTTCACAAGCTTCCAACATGAAGCTATGTTCTCAGCTACAAGTCGTGTTTCACAAGCTTCCAACATGGAGCTATGTTCTCAGCTACAAGTCGTGTTTCACAAGCTTCCAACATGAAGCTATGTTCTCAGCTACAAGTCGTGTTTCACATGGCTAAAAACGACATTGCAGGTAATCAGTATGCAGGGTTGACTGAGCTACTACGAGAAGTGAAGGCTCCTGATTTTGTCACAGGTGATGGAATTTACCGGCACTGTGATTCCGTTGATGACGTGGAAAAGGCCATAGATGAAGTCCTGATTAAGCAGCTGGACAAAAAACTAAAGAAGAGTGACTTTATCGGAATAATCATTGACGAGACGGTTAATATCACTGTGGACAAAAAGCTGATAATATACGCCAAGTTGCAAATTAAAGGAAAAGTGGAGACGTGTTTTTTGGGAAACTATGACGTGCACTCCGGGACAGCATAGTGCATATTTGACAAGGTGGATGAGGTGCTCCGCGAGAGGGATGTGAAACTGTCAAGCGTCATTGTCCTGGGCTCAGACGGGGCTCGTGTAATGATGGGCAGATGTGCTGGAGTTGGTGCTCTTCTGAAGAGAGAGAGTGCGTCTTGCATCAGGTGCACTGTGTTGCCCACCGAGTTGCGCTGGCCGCGCTAGATGCTGCAAAAGCTGTGGACCAAGTAGGAGTTTACAAGCGCACAGTATCCTCTGTGTACTCATTTTACAAGCACTCAGCCAGCAGGACCAATCGCTCCGTCAAATGACAGCAGCGCTCGGGGATGAAGATGTGAAAAGCCTAAAGCAGCAGTGTGCTGTCCGCTGGTTATCCTTGCACAGGGCAGTGGAGGGTATCAAGCTGGCCTGCTCTGGTGATGGAGCTACATGAAGAGGCTGCTGGAGGAAATGCCCAAGCAAAAGGCATCCTTGTTCAAATCCAGCCATACTGCTTTATCGCCTGGACTCACGCACTGGCTGATGTGCTACCTGTTATGACCAAACTTAATTTGGTTTTCCAGAAAGAGGATGTCAATCCGACCAATGGTTCACGCATCAGGTGCGGCACTCACACAGTTGAGGGATTCCCCTGGTCCCGAAGAAGAGAGGTTTCAGGCAGATTGCCAAAATGGCATGTACAGGGATGTGAATGTGACACACGCAGATGACCGGTCCCGGCAGGCTTTCAATAATGTCCGCGTACGCTACATTACACATCTTATAGATGCTTTACACACCGCTTTCCTGAAGAGTCCCTGAGTATTATCACTAGCTTTGACGTCCTTCTGAACCCATCCCGATACCCAAATGCACAAAGTGGTAAGTATAGGCCTTCCTAAAATTGTGTCACAAGTTATTTAAATGTGTTTATTTGCGTTACATAAAACAATTCATTATTTCTCCGTCCCTTCAGCGCTTCAAATATACGCTGAACCAGCCCTCAAAACCATTATTGGTCATTTTGGCCAAGGGATTGCCAGTGAGGATGACTCAGCGCCAGTGCCCCTCTCATTGATGCCACAAGCGCCCACAGAGATGCCATCCCCGTGATGACAGCGCTCCGCGGATACGGAGGCTTGCATTTCTTAACGGCTTGCGAAGTCCTCGTAAGAGATTTAGGCAACATCTATCCTGAGTGGGCCACACTGGCCAAGATAGCCTGCGTGATCCCCGTCTCCAGTGTGCCGGCAGAGAGAGGATTCTCTCTACAGAACAGAATCAAAACACCGCAGCGAAGTCGGCTTGGCGAGAACAAGGTCACACGGCTCATGCGCATTGCCAGTTGTGGAGAGACACTCGGGACCTTTGATTTTAAATCCGCAGCTACCCACTTCACAGGTCTGAAAAAGCGTAGAAAGTAGGCTAAAACATCATAAGCTAGGCATTTTGGTCTAGTTAAAAGATACATCTGAATGCCTTGATTATTTCATCCTTAATATAGAGTTGTTATCAATTTGTTTTAAAGCTCAATAACAAAGAAGATCTTTGACCGGGAAATTTCCAATTTGTCCGGAAGATTTAAATCCTAACGGACATGGTGACCGGCACACATTTTTTCTAACGGGAACTCTGCTCGGGGGTTAGAGGACGTACTCTGTAGGTCAGAAACATCCACTTTTGATGGACCTGGTGTGGACACTTCTGTGATCCATGCTATGGTTCTCCTTTCAGAATCCACAGAGTTCGGACCAGTCAACGGGCTCTGACTTTCGCCATCAGGCACAGATGAGTTCACATTCAACATCAAGACTCCCACCGGCTGCACGAGGAGACACTCCACCAGCCTGAGATTCGGACTCTTCATTTACCCTCACGAGGACAGCCTCTGAAGTCGACGAATCTGTAACAGGCTCGGATGAAGCAAGTTCAGATGTTTCACTAACGTCTGATCCGTCTCCTACAGGGAGAAAACTAACCAGCATCAACAGGTTCCTGTGGATAACTTTCTCCTGACCACTGACCGTGTCACGGATCCTGAATGTATGTGTCCCTTTGTTCATGTCCATGACAGTGTAGACAGTGGAGTCCCATCTGTCAGCAAGCTTTCCTTTCCAGCATGAGCCTGAGCGACCTCCATTGCTTCCTTCAGGTCAACAGCAAGACAGGCTACATATTTGTCGTAACTCATCACAGCAGTCATGGAAGACTGTACTAAAAAGCACATCAACAGGTAGGCGAGGGACACGGCCAAACATGAGGTAGAAAGGCGCATATCCCGTTGTCTCGTGGACAGTTGTACATGAATGTTAGGGTCTGTAACCGTCTTGGCCAGTCACTCTTCTCCTCAGGCGGCAATGCACGAATCATACCACCTAGGGTGCGGTTGAAACGTTCCACACTCCCATTTCCCATGGGGTGGTAGGGGGTTGTGTGTGACTTTCTGATGCCAGACACTCTGAGAAACTCACTTATGAGATGACTCTCAAAGTTAGCACCTTGATCACTATGGATCCTCTCAGGAAACCCATACACACAGAAGTACCGATCCAACAGCACTTTCGCGACTTGTTTAGCTGTTTGGTTCCTACAGGGAAATGCCTGAGCCATCTTTGTGAAATGGTCTGTTACTACTAGAACATCGATGGACTTGTTCTTGGAGTCTTCAGAAATGTGGGGGAAGCTGGGTTATTGGGAACATGAGAGTACACAGGTGCAGACAGACAGAAGGAAGAAGAAAGGTGTCCCCCGACAGTCTAAGCCTATAGCAGCAAAACTAACGTGTCTACGTGCATGCACTCCCTTAGGCAGTGGCGTAACAAGGTTGTGATTGGCCCCGGTGCAAATATTGTTTTGGGGCCCCCCCCCCCATCACCCCAAACATAAGCGCACGCTGATGCGCTCATACACGCACGGACATACACAACCACTCAGAAGCGCCACATGTAGGCTATCAACAACAGCCTGCCCTGGCCTCAGACCACCACAGCCTGCCCCGGCCTCAGACCACCACAGCCTGACAACGGCACAGCGAACTAAGAAGAGGATTAAACCTGTTTCCTTGATGTTGGTCTCTGGGGAATGGGCCGGTAGGCCTACATAGACCGGTTGCTATAATATAGCTTTTGATCTTGGCGTCGGGGGTCTCAATAGCGCCATAGAGTCCCCTATCAGTTTGGGCCCTTGGGGGAACTGTTGGACCACCGCCGGGCACAGCCAAATCCAGACACAGCCACGGCCACGGATACAGCTTCACTTGTGGAGCTAGATGGCAATGATGGTGGTGAGGCAGGTGAGCTATCGTTAGCCTCTGGCTGCGGCTGCCGCTGCACGTCAACATTGCTAACGTTAGCGCTCGATTTCGAGGACAATGTATGACAAAAAAAACGGTCTAATTTAGTCAGTTTAGCCGTTACGTCTCCTTGTTCTCTCTTTAGCCGTTACGTCTCCTCGTTCTCTCTTTAGCCGTTACGTCTCCTCGTTCTCTCTGTAGCCGTTACGTCTCCTCGTTCTCTCTTTAGCCGTTACGTCTCCTCGTTCTCTCTGTAGCCGTTACGTCTCCTCGTTCTCTCTTTAGCCGTTACGTGTCCTCGTTCTCTCTCTAGCCGTTACGTCTCCTCGTTCTAGCCGTTACGTCTCCTCGTTCTCTCTTTAGCCGTTACGTCTCCTCGTTCTCTCTTTAGCCGTTACGTGTCCTCGTTCTCTCTTTAGCCGTTACGTCTCCTCGTTCTCTCTCTAGCCGTTACGTCTCCTCGTTCTAGCCGTTACGTCTCCTCGTTCTCTCTTTAGCCGTTACGTCTCCTCGTTCTCTCTTTAGCCGTTACGTGTCCTCGTTCTCTCTTTAGCCGTTACGTCTCCTCGTTCTCTCTCTAGCCGTTACGTCTCCTCGTTCTCTCTCTAGCCGTTACGTCTCCTCGTTCTCTCTTTAGCCGTTACGTCTCCTCGTTCTCTCTTTAGCCGTTACGTCTCCTCGTTCTCTCTTTAGCCGTTACGTCTCCTCGTTCTCTCTTTAGCCGTTACGTCTCCTCGTTCTCTCTGTAGCCGTTACGTCTCCTCGTTCTCTCTGTAGCCGTTACGTCTCCTCGTTCTCTCTTTAGCCGTTACGTCTCCTCGTTCTCTCTGTAGCCGTTACGTCTCCTCGTTCTCTCTTTAGCCGTTACGTCTCCTCGTTCTCTCTGTAGCCGTTACGTCTCCTCGTTCTCTCTGTAGCCGTTACGTCTCCTCGTTCTCTCTTTAGCCGTTACGTCTCCTCGTTCTCTCTTTAGCCGTTACGTCTCCTCGTTCTCTCTGTAGCCGTTACGTCTCCTCGTTCTCTCTTTAGCCGTTACGTCTCCTCGTTCTCTCTCTAGCCGTTACGTCTCCTCGTTCTCTCTGTAGCCGTTACGTGTCCTCGTTCTCTCTTTAGCCGTTACGTCTCCTCGTTCTCTCTTTAGCCGTTACGTCTCCTCGTTCTCTCTTTAGCCGTTACGTCTCCTCGTTCTCTCTTTAGCCGTTACATCTCCTCGTTCTCTCTTTAGCCGTTACGTCTCCTTGTTCTCTCGTGTCCTTTCTCTTTTGAGCGCTGCTCTCGTGCTTTGGTTTGCTGTACATTATAAATGCAAGTTATTACATTTGTTATAATGCTGCTGAACTTGCTGCTGCTAGCTACAGTACAGGTTGATTAAACGGTTTGCTCGTCAGATGACATGAAAGGGAGCAAGGTCATTGGACAGACAAATTACAAATTAATTTAGGTTGCTTGGTTACTTTGAAGACTGCGTGAACCGGTCAATGCCATTCGGGCCCCCCAAAAAAAATATTTAAAAAATATATGGGGGGGGTGGGGGGGGGGGTTCCCTAGTGGAGCCTCGCAGATGGGAGCCCCCTCAGCACCCCCCCCTTCCCTCGTCCATTCGCGATGTCTCGCTGTCTCGCAGACCCCACGCAGCATTCTCATCTGTTTGTCATTACTGGGGTCATTTCCTGGTTGCTAACAAACGCCATTGTAAAACATAATCACTGATGTTCTGCTGTAACGGTGGTGGACTCATCAGAACAGAGTGGGCGAGCTGACCAATCAGAGCACAGTGGGCTCACAGGGAGGGGGGGGGGCAGGAGCTCCAACAAGCCGTGTAGGACAGAGAGTGAATACACAGACTATACAGAGACGCTGTATGAGAAACCAATGTGAGTTTGGAACATTGAACAATGTACATCTATTCTAGTAGAGCTCAACTATGGAAATATGATCAGTAGAAATGGCCGTGACATGAGAGTTTAAGGTATTTATTATATTTAGATAGATATGTTTATCTCTTTCTTACTCTTTTTTAGAGCTAAACTCTATCAAGTGAACTCATGAAGGTTATAGGAGGCTGAATTCAAGTCAGGGTTTCATTGAGTATTAACTGAGTGTATTAAAGTATTAAAGAGTACTCAGGTGAGTTACCTCAGATCAGAGCTGTGTTCCCTCAGTGTGGTCTGTCAGGCTGTGTTCCCTCAGTGTGGACTGTCAGGCTGTGTTCCCTCAGTACAGTCTGTCAGGCTGTGTTCCCTCAGTGTGGTCTGGCAGGCTGTGTTCCCTGAGTACAGTCTGTCAGGCTGTGTTCCCTCAGTATGGTCTGTCAGGCTGTGTTCCCTCAGTGTGGTCTGTCAGGCTGTGTTCCCTCAGTGTGGTCTGTCAGGCTGTGTTCCCTCAGTGTGGTCTGGCAGGCTGTGTTCCCTCAGTACAGTCTGTCAGGCTGTGTTCCCTCAGTGTGGTCTGTCAGGCTGTGTTCCCTCAGTGTGGTCTGGCAGGCTGTGTTCCCTGAGTACAGTCTGTCAGGCTGTGTTCCCTCAGTATGGTCTGTCAGGCTGTGTTCCCTCAGTGTGGTCTGTCAGGCTGTGTTCCCTCAGTGTGGTCTGGCAGGCTGTGTTCCCTCAGTACAGTCTGTCAGGCTGTGTTCCCTCAGTGTGGACTGTCAGGCTGTGTTCCCTCAGTGTGGTCTGTCAGGCTGTGTTCCCTCATTGTGGTCTGTCAGGCTGTGTTCCCTCAGTGTGGACTGTCAGGCTGTGTTCCCTCAGTACAGTCTGTCAGGCTGTGTTCCCTCAGTGTGGTCTGTCAGGCTGTGTTCCCTCAGTACAGTCTGTCAGGCTGTGTTCCCTCAGTGTGGTCTGTCAGGCTGTGTTCCCTGAGTACAGTCTGTCAGGCTGTGTTCCCTCAGTATCGTCTGTCAGGCTGTGTTCCCTCAGTGTGGTCTGTCAGACTGTGTTCCCTCAGTGTGGACTGTCAGGCTGTGGTTCCCTCAGTACAGTCTGTCAGGCTGTGTTCCCTCAATGTGGTCTGTCAGGCTGTGTTCCCTCAGTACAGTATGTCAGGCTGTGTTCCCTCAGTGTGGTCTGTCAGGCTGTACTTCCCTCAGTATGGTCTGTCAGGCTGTGTTCCCTCAGTACGGTCTGTCAGGCTGTGGTTCTCTGCAGACGCTCGTTAGAGTCGTTGAAGTTGATAATTGAAGCTGACGTGTCTGTAATTAATTAGCGAGGAGGTTAACGAGGCCTCTTCCTCAGGGCTTTTATTGTGAAGGGGCTGGGACCGTTAACATAGAGGAAACTGACAATAACAATAAACTCTTTATACTAAAGAAAGGTGATTTGAACATAGAAACTATTTCAGAAAAGCTTTAAAACGATTGATAATAAGCATCCTTTAAAGTCAGAAGTACTGCACTATTCCACATACTCACTTTATTTTATAACTATTTTTCTTTTTGTATTGCTCTTGCTATCTGTTATGTTGCATTGTTGGAGAAGCCTGTGACATAAGATTTTCAACAACATAATTACTCTGTAGCTATGTCAGTTTGACAATAAAGAACCTTGAGGAGCTCCATCAGCTGGAGTGTGTCTCCCCCTGCTGGACAAACTGCACCACACAACCAAACATTTACATTCAATATGTATGTATAATTAATTATCTGGAGGATTAAACAACTTTAATTAATATTAAATACAAAAATAACCAGAATCTCCAACTTTCTAAGAGAAAATTCACTTTAATAAGAAATAGTAGAAACAAATATCAGCTGATCGGCAGCGACCTGTCATCTAAACCCCTTTAGTGTGTGTGTGTGTGTCAGTGTGTGTGTCAGTGTGTGTGTGTCAGTGTGTGTGTGTGTCAGTGTGTGTGTGTGTCAGTGTGTGTATGTGTCTGTGTGTGTCAGTGTGTGTGTGTGTGTCAGTGTGTGTGTGAGTCAGTGTGTGTGTATGTGTGTGTGTGTATGTGTGTCAGTGTGTGTGTGTCAATGTGTGTGTCTGTGTGTGTGTGTGTCTGTGTGTGTCAGTGTGTGTGTGTGTGTGTGTGTCAAGTGTGTGTGTGAGTCAGTGTGTGTGTATGTGTGTGTCAGTGTGTGTGTGAGTGTGTGTGTGTGTCAGTGTGTGTATGTGTCTGTGTGTGTCAGTGTGTGTGTGTGTGTCAGTGTGTGTATGTGTCTGTGTGTGTCAGTGTGTGTGTGTGTGTGTGTCAAGTGTGTGTGTGAGTCAGTGTGTGTGTATGTCAATGTGTGTGTCTGTGTGTGTGTGTGTGTGTGTGTCAGTGTGTGTGTGAGTCAGTGTGTGTATGTGTGTGTGTATGTGTGTGTGTGTATGTGTGTCAGTGTGTGTGTGAGTCAGTGTGTGTGTGTGTGTGTGTGTGTGTGTCAGTGTGTGTGTTTGTGTGTGTGTTATATAAGTGTGTAATCTGGGACAGTCCTCAGCAGCCGCTGACTTGGGGAACGAGGCTCCTACAAAATAAAGTGTTACATAAACATCAATGAGTGAATAATTAACAAACATTAAAAACTAAATATTAGACTTTTATTTTGAAAGGACACACAAAAAGGAACAGTCATTCACTTTCTGTTTACAGCTGGTGATGCTAGCAGCCGGCTAGCTCGCTGGCTAGCAAAGTTCAATGGCATTTATCATGTGTGTTAGCAACAAGCTAACTGCTGAAATGATGCGTTCAGGGCACGTCGGATAACAAACTCTAATGATTTAAAATCAGCATCAAATATTTACTCCTCGGTTCAAAGGTAAAAATAGTTAGTTATAAAATGTTTGACGTGATCTGAAGGCATCGTCTCTCCCTGGTACACTTACAACAACAACAACAGTTTTAGTGTTAATAACACTCTGGGTAATACAGGCTTTTATTTTGGTTGGTTGAAAAGGAACTAACAGGAAGTGCAACTAGCAGTTTCCACGACAACCTGAAGCTAACAGGCTAATGGCTTCATTCAAAAAGTTTCACTGAGGCATTGTGGGAGATGTGGGCGGGGACAGCAGGAGGTGTGCTGGTTAATGATTGGCTGGTTTAACACTAACTTTATAAAGTGCAGACAGGTAACACACACACAGGTAACACACAGGTAACACACACACAGGTAACACACACACACACAGGTAACACACAGGTAACACACACACAGGTAACACACAGGTAACACACACACAGGTAACACACACACACACACACGTAACACACACAGGTAACACACACACACACAGGTAACACACAGGCAACACACACACAGGTAACACACACGTAACACACACACAGGTAACACACACGTAACACACACACACAGGTCTGTATGATGGTCTAAAGTGCAGTTTCCTGGTTTCCCTGAACCAATCAGTGAGGAGCTCCTGCAGGTATGGGCGGGGCTAAGCTGTGATCTGATTGGTTGATTTGGCCTGTGATGGTGATGACAGACAGTTCTTATGTTTTGATAATTTACTCGTCAGGCCTTGAACGCCTCGCTGGTCTTTGGGGTTAAATAAAGCCCTGATTGAGGACTCTGGACCCCCTGCTCGTCCCTAGTGAAGGTCTGGAGGACTCTGGACCCCCTGCTGGTCCCTGGTGAAGGTCTGGAGGTCTCTGGAGGACTCTGGACCCCCTGCTGGTCCCTGGTGAAGGTCTGGAGGTCTCTGGAGGACTCTGGACCCCCTGCTGGTCCCTGGTGAAGGTCTGGAGGTCTCTGGAGGACTCTGGACCCCCTGCTCGTCCCAAGTGAAGGTCTGGAGGACTCTGGTCCCCCTGCTGGTCCCTGGTGAAGGTCTGGAGGTCTCTGGACCCCCTGCTGGTCCCTGGTAAAGGTCTGGAGGTCTCGGGACCCCCGGCTGGTCCTTGGTGAAGGTCTGGAGGACTCTGGAGGACTCTGGACCCCCTGCTGGTCCCTGGTGGAGGTCTGGAGGACTCTGGACCCCCTGCTGGTCCCTGGTGGAGGTCTGGAGGACTCTGGAGGACTCTGGACCCCCTGCTGGATCCTGGTGAAGAGAACCAGATGATCCGGGTAAGGTTCTGATGGGCAGCAGGTTCCTTGGAGAACCAGATGAGCCGGGTCAGGTTCTGATGGGAAGTGGGTTCCTGGGAGAACCAGATGAGCCGGGTCAGGTTCTGATGGGAAGTGGGTTCCTGGGAGAACCAGATGAGCCGGGTCAGGTTCTGATGGGCAGTGCGTTCCTGGGAGAACCAGATGAGCCGGGTCAGGTTCTGATGGGAAGTGGGTTCCTGGGAGAACCAGATGAGCCGGGTCAGGTTCTGATGGGAAGTGGGTTCCTGGGAGAACCAGATGAGCCGGGTCAGGTTCTGATGGGAAGTGGGTTCCTGGGAGAACCAGATGAGCCGGGTCAGGTTCTGATGGACAGACGTGGAACTCTTTTAAAGTCTTTCAGAAAGACTTAAGGTAATTCAGTGAGGGCGGCTAAAGTGCTAAAGAGCTAACGTGCTAAAGTGCTAAAGAGCTAACGTGCTAAAGAGCTAACGTGCTAAAGTGCTAAAGAGCTAACGTGCTAAAGTGTCTGGTGGTAGAGCGAGGATCTGCAGCGGGTTCCTCAGAGGTTCTCAAATGGTTCTCAGTGGGTCCTCTGGCCCTTGTTGGGTGTGATAATGAACCCAGTTCTCACCAGTAGGGGGCGCTGGTCTCCATGCTGCCACAGCTCTGCCAGAGGAAGACCCCCGCAGAGGTTCTGGGGCTGCCAAACGGGTCAATCTGGTCCCGCTGTTTCTGGTTCTGGATCTGCAGCCCGGGGTTCTCCGTCTCCTGGTTCTCCCCGGGACTTGGGTCCACCAGCCGGTAGTTGTTCCCCTGGTTGTTGTCCCAGAAGGTTCCCTCCGGAGTCTGGTACTGGACGCAGAACTCGACCCGGTCCTCGGGCTGCAGAACCTCCGGTACGCAGACGCAGAAGGAGAAGGTGTTGGTGTCGGGGGAACCGTTACACCTGGTTCAGGTACGAACATGGAACGTCCTGGAAGCAGCGCCAACAGTCGAAGGTGATCCGGGACCCACACGTTCTTCTGGAAGCAGAGGTCTGCACCTGAACGGTTCCCGAGAGCAGGCGCTCCTGCAGAGAACACGTCTCCAGAACCCACCTGCTGGGCCTTCAGACGGTTCCTCAGGTCCAGATAGTCTGCTGCCGGCGGGGGGTGAAGTCCAGAACCAGAGCCGGAGAGAACCGTTCTGCTGAGAGAGGAACAGGAAACAGTCAGGATTCATTTCACTGATTCTAGAGGAGAGAAACAGAACCGTGGTTCTGGAACGAGAATAAAAAACCCTCTCTCAGCTTCAGGTTCTGTTCTCACCTGTCCTGTCTCTCAGCTTCAGGTCCTGGTTCTCACCTGTCCTGTCTCTCAGCTTCAGGTCCTGGTTCTCACCTGTCCTGTCTCTCAGCTTCAGGTCCTGGTTCTCACCTGTCCTGTCTCTCAGCTTCAGGTCCTGGTTCTCACCTGTCCTGTCTCTCAGCTTCAGGTCCTGGTTCTCACCTGTCCTGTCTCTCAGCTTCAGGTCTGGTTCTCACCTGTTCTGTCTCTCAGCTTCAGGTCCTGGTTCTCACCTGTCCTGTCTCTCAGCTTCAAGTTCCTGGTTCTCACCTGTCCTGTCTCTCAGCTTCAGGTCCTGGTTCTCACCTGTCCTGTCTCTCAGCTTCAGGTCCTGGTTCTCACCTGTCCTGTCTCTCAGCTTCAGGTCCTGGTTCTCACCTGTCCTGTCTCTCAGCTTCAGATTCTGGTTCTCACCTGTCCTGTCTCTCAGCTTCAGGTTCTGGTTCTCACCTGTCCTGTCTCTCAGCTTCAGGTCCTGGTTCTCACCTGTCCTGTCTCTCAGCTTCAGGTTCTGGTTCTCACCTGTCCTGTCTCTCAGCTTCAGGTCCTGGTTCTCACCTGTCCTGTCTCTCAGCTTCAGGTTCTGGTTCTCACCTGTCCTGTCTCTCAGCTTCAGGTTCTTGGTTCTCACCTGTCCTGTCTCTCAGCTTCAGGTTCTGGTTCTCACCTGTTCCTGTCTCTCAGCTTCAGGTCCTGGTTCTCACCTGCCTGTCTCTCAGCTTCAGGTTCTGGTTCTCACCTGTCCTGTCTCTCAGCTTCAGGTTCTGGTTCTCACCTGTCCTGGTCTCTCAGCTTCAGGTTCTGGTTCTCACCCTGTCCTGTCTCTCAGCTTCAGGTTCTGGTTCTCACCTGTCCTGTCCTCTCAGCTTCAGGTTCTGGTTCTCACCTGTCCTGTCTCTCAGGTCCAGAGGCCTAGGCTGAAGTCCGAATAGTCCCATTTAGCTCAGGAACCTTCCTAATGACCCGGAGGTCCCTCAGTGGCAGCCATGATAAGTGCCGTTTCTAATTCTCTAAATGAAAGGAAAGGAGGTTTCAAACTTCCTTATAACCTCCTTTAGCTTAGGAACCACTGGACCTCCCTCACCTAAAGGAGAGGAGAACATGCTGACCCACAATGCCTTGCGGCCGCGGCATTTGCCGTCACACAACAGTCGGCCGTTCACGGAAACAACCGATTATGAACGAGAGATGATATCATGAAAGTTACGGTGCTTATTAAGCTTTTTAAAACGTATGTGGTAACTTGCCAAAGTGCTTTGTTTTGAACGTTCATCAGTATTATAATCAAAAAGAGAAATATGAACGTTAGTTTTTACTGAAATGATCAAATAAAGTCAACATTTCACAGTCTTTACTGAGCTGTGTGGGGTTTGTTCAACTTTTAAAAGATGTTTGAATGGTGATATACGTAAGGGATAATGTGCAGCGACTTGGTCATTATGGGGAAAAGAACACCGACAGGCAGATCAGGAGCCCGACGCGAAGCGGAGGGATCTAGATCAGCCTGAAGGTGTTCTTCATAATGACCAAGTCGCTGCACTTTATCCCTTAGTTATTACATGGCCACATTCTCAACAAAGTAACGATATGACTCCCAATATTAATTGAAATGCTTTTATGGATTTAGAAAATGATTTTATTGATTTAAAAAATAGTTGTATGTATTGATTTAAATTGACATGCATCCGCTAAGGAAAATAGTCCGTTGTTACCGTTTGAAAAAAGAAACGTAGCAACGCAACGGCAGGAAGGCGGAGCTTTTTGATTACAGATTTGAAAACATCGTTGCTTGCTTTAAAAGTAGCACACTTCATTATGTCAGACCTTGGGAAGGATCTAGATATCCCTGCCCTAATGCCAAAGGAACTGCACACTGAATATGTGTCGCCGTTTGATGTCTATGTCTGGACCGCTGCGTAAAAAGGAGGGTTTCTGCCCGTTACTTCTCCGCTGTTTTCTTGTCGCTCTTGTCTTGTCAGTTAGAAAAGCAAACTGCATGCAGTTTGCTTTTCAGCCAAACTGTAAACAGTTAAATCGACCGGACTTCTTTCTGCAGATGTGAGCGTCCTTAACAACGGTCAATAAGTCCTTGACAGCGGTCAGTCTGTTCTGGATTAACAACGTGTCACGTGTTCTGAATTGACCAATCAGAATCGAGTATTCAACTAAACCATGTAATAAACAGTGATAGATGTTAAGGACTAACGTTTATAATAAATACATTTGTATTGATTTGAAGATCTTTTCATACAATCATACGTATTGGGATCATTTGTATTAATGTGGACCGGAGGGAGAGGGTGATGAGCATAAGTTTCACTTTCCTTTTTTATTTCAATTCCAACTTTGGTCATGAAGAATATGTTTCTCTGTTGTCCCCGTTCATAAAGCATAACAGCATCAGAGCACGGTGCAGAGTCTCTAGATGAGTTTACAGTAGTCCCTCGTTCTTATTAAACATCCATGTTGTAGTCCGCTGTATAGAAAACTGTAGTTTCCATAGTTTCCCCACAGCAGCAGACGCACATTTATGACGTCCGCTGGCGCATCATAAACACGTCGGATAGTGGAAGTGCAGTCGATTCTCTAAAGTACTGCAGTCTCTTCTCCTAAGTCCTTTTGAATTCTCCTATCCACTATCCCTTAACCCCGTGACCTTTCACTCAGAGGTCATGGGATAGACGATAGGGATAGACGATAGGGATTGACGATAGGAGCTGATTTTTGGATTATTCGACCGCAACCCGGTACTACGAAGCCGGTTCAACCTAACCTGGATATGTTTGAGTTAGCCGGTTGGCCCAATCCAAAACATACGCGCTCTCGCTAAAACTGTCCTACGACGCTGGTTATCAAGTGGATCGCTCAAGCCAGCCGTGTCCTATCTAGTTAGGTGCGCGTTCACATGAAAAGGGGTGGTATCTGGAGCATTCGACCAATTCACAAACATGGACAAGCGTACTGACAGCGCAGCGTCATACTTTCCTGAATGAAAAGTGAACTTTAATATTAGTCAATATGAAGAAGTTAAACTTTAACATCCATGACTTAAACACTTTATCCAGGATCAAAGCCACATAGCTGCACCTGCAAGGTGAATACAGCTGGTAACAGAGAAAGTGTTTGAATGCGTACATTAACAGGTTTATGATATCACTGCCCCGTCTAAGACACGATCTGACTTTAATTACATTTGACTCGAGTGTTTCGTCAACTTAATGTGTTGCTTAAAATAATACTTCTGCATACAGTATGTGACACTGTGAGTGTTGCACGGCCAGATACGGCTCAGCTGACTCAGATAAGGAAATATATGATACATTATGATGTGATATGATATGAATGATAATGGGACACATCGACGTCTGCACTCACAGTGCAGCGGACTGTACTTAATGTTACTCTGATCCGGTTACTTATGTTGTGGCAGATATTTAAGTAAGCTTTCTTAACGCTAATGTTATAATAGTCAGATTGCTCTGAAGATGGGAGGAGGGGATATTCTATTAATGTTCACGTTCACACAGTCAGTTGATTTTTGCCGGCCGTCTTTCCTGCAACGGCAGTTTTTCTGTATTTCCTCTATCCTGTAATATGACTTGATCGCTTTAAACTCTGCACACTGTTGTTATCAGCTGTTCCACCATGGTTGCTACCTCAACCTGTAATAGATGTATCCTTATTGAAACGGTCTCAGGACAAGGATTTAACATGGACAATAAATAAATCAACAGTAGGTGGCGATATATGCTCCAAGTGGAAGCGATTCGCCATTAAAGCAAAGAAGAAGAACTCCGCACAGTTGATCTCTTATCCTGGAACCTATCCTGCTCCGGAGGCTAGCCGTTCAGCATAAGTTATCTAGCCCACTAAAAAGTGAACCAGCGTCGTAGGACCGGAAATCCAGGAAGTTAGCTCGCTAAGCGAAAATCCTGATTTGTAGTACAGGCCCCAGGTTAGCCGCTCAGCATCAGTTACCATGGAGATCTAGCCCGCTAAGAAGAGAACCAGCGTCGTAGGACCGGAAACCCAGAGTTTTCCCTGAAGTTAGCTCAGAGAACATCCGGCTTCGTAGTGCCACCCGCAGTAGGCATCCCCTGCAAAGGTTCCGATGTGTTACACAAACAATTACCGGTTGCCTTGTCACAGACAATCTGTTCGACAAAATTATGTTTGTCTTTCTCACTTGCCTGCTATGATGGTTCTTCAGGACTCTTTCTTGAGCTCTAAATCACACTTTCACAGACTTTTCCGGTGATTCTAAAGTAGATGACAATGTGTGTGTGTCGGTTAAGAGGAAAAGATGCCTGGTTTTTCTTGTTGTTATTACTGTCAGGAAATGTTCAACCTAACCCTGGTCCGCTCAGTAGTAGCAGTCAGATCACTACTCCTGCTGATTTTAAAGCTAGGTCTGGGTTGGGTCTCATCCACTTGAATGTGCGCAGTCTGTTAGGTAAACTAGATTTTGTCCGCATTTGGGCGAGCTCGACTGACACTGACGTCATTGTGTTATCAGAAACATGGCTAAATAAATCTATTTTGGCCTCTGACATATCCTTAAATGGTTATAATGTGTATCGTACCGACCGGCCTAATAAAGGTGGTGGAGTTGCCATTTATGTTAAGAATAAGTTCAGTGTAACCACATTGATCTCCAAATCTGTCAGTAAGCAATTCTAATGTTTAGCCTTAAATATAGAAGTGGCAAAGGGGCAACAAGTCATGGTGGTGGGCTGTTACAGACCCCCCTCAGCTGTCAAGGACTCCTTGTCTTCACTAGCAAAACTTTTATCTCAACTTGACTACAAGGAAATAGTGCTACTTGGAGATTTTAACTGGGACTGGGTTAACTGCAGTATCAGAGGATTTTAAAAACCTTTGTATCTCTCTGAATGTTACTCAGATTATAGACAGTCTACTCGCCCTAGACGTTAAGTCCCCTAATAAATCCTCCCTAATTGATCTCATTCTAACTAATGTTCCCTATAAATACTCATCTGTGGGAGTATTTGTGAATGATGTGAGTGACCACTGTGCTGTAGCCACAATTAGGGACACTAAGGTCCAAAGGTTAAACCTCGTATTATCATTAAGAGACACATAAAACATTTTGTGGAGCAGGGTTTTGTTCATGATCTGTTTGGGTTTGATTGGGGAAAAATCGATCTGTGTGCTGATGTAGAAACTGCATGGTCTTATTTTTATCTTGGTTTTATGGAGATCATTGATAGACATGCACCCCTACGTACTTTTAGAGTGAAGGGACGAGACAATCCTTGGTTTCCTGCTGAACTGTCCAGTCTCCTACATGAGAGAAACAAGGCGTCTCCTGCTTGAGAAACAAGGAGTCTCCTGCTTGAGAAACAAGGAGTCTCCTGCATGAGAGAAACAAGGAGTCTCCTGCTTGAGAGAAACAAGGCGTCTCCTGCATGAGAGAAACAAGGAGTCTCCTGCTTGAGAAACAAGGAGTCTCCTGCACGAGAAAAACAAGGAGTCTCCTGCATGAGAGAAACAAGGAGTCTCCTGCATGAGAGAAACAAGGAGTCCTCCTGCATGAGAAAAAAAGGAGTCTCCTGCATGAGAGAAACAGAGTCCTCCATAGCAATGAGAGATAACAAGGAGTCTCCTGCTTGAGAAACAAGGAGTCTCCTGCATGAGAGAACAAGGAGTACTCCTGCATGAGAGAAACAAGGAGTCTCCTGCTTTGAGAAACAAGGAGTCTCCTGGCATGATAGAAACAAGGAGTCTCCTTCATGAGAGAAACAGAAGGGCGTCTCTTCATGAGAGAAAAAGGAGTCTCCTGATGACAGAAACAAGGATCTCCTGCAATGAGAGAAACAAGGAGTCCGCCTTCATGAGAGAAAAAAGGCGTCTCTTCATGAGAAGAAACAAGGCGTCTCCTGCAACGAGAGAAACAAGGAGCCTCCTGCATGAGAGAAACAAGGAGTCTCCATTCAATGAGAGAAAACAGAGGCGTTCCTCCTTCATGAGAGAAACAAGGCGTCTCCTGCACGAGAGAAACTAGGAGTCTTCCTGCACAGAGAAAAACAAGGAGTCTCTGCACGAGAGAAACAAGGAGTCGCCCTGCATGAGAGGAAAACAAGGAGTCTCCTTCATGAGAGAAACAAGGCGTCTCCTGATGAGAGAAACAGGAGTTCCTGATGAGCGAAAACAAGGAGTCTCCTGATGAGAGAAACAAGGAGTCTCCTTGATGAGAGAAACAAGGAGTCTCCTTCATGAGAAAAAAGGAGTCTCCTTCATGAGAGAAACAAGGAGTCTCCTTCATGAGAGAAACAAGGAGTCTCCTGATGAGAGAAACAAGGAGTCTCCTTCATGAGAGAAACAAGGAGTCTCCTTCATGAGAGAAACAAGGAGTCTCCTGCATGAGAGAAACAAGGCGTCTCCTGCATGAGAGAAACAAGGAGTCTCCTGCATGAGAGAAACAAGGAGTCTCCTGCATGAGGAGAAACAAGGAGTCTGCATGAGAGAACAAGAGTCTCCTGATGAGAGAAACAAGGACAGGAGTTCTCCTGCAGGAGAGAAACAAGGAGTCTCCTGCATGAGAGAAACAAGGAGTCTCCTGCATGAGAGAAACAAGGAGTCTCCTGATGAGAGAAACAAGGAGTCTCCTGCAGGAGAGAAACAAGGAGTCTCCTGCATGAGAGAAACAAGGAGTCTCCTTCATGAGAGAAACAAGGAGTCTCCTGCTTGAGAGAAACAAGGAGTCTCCTGCTTGAGAAACAAGGAGTCTCCTTCATGAGAGAAACAAGGAGTCTCCTGCACGAGAAAAACAAGGAGTCTCCTGCATGAGAGAAACAAGGCGTCTCCTTCATGAGAGAAACAAGGCGTCTCCTGCACGAGAGAAACAAGGAGTCTCCTGCATGAGAGAAACAAGGAGTCTCCTACATGAGAGAAACAAGGCGTCTCCTGCACGAGAGAAACAAGGAGTCTCCTGCATGAGAGAAACAAGGAGTCTCCTGATGAGAGAAACAAGGAGTCTCCTGATGAGAGAAACAAGGAGTCTCCTGATGAGAGAAACAAGGAGTCTCCTGATGAGAGAAACAAGGAGTCTCCTGCACGAGAGAAACAAGGAGTCTCCTGCATGAGAGAAACAAGGAGTCTCCTGCATGAGAGAAACAAGGAGTCTCCTGCACGAGAGAAACAAGGAGTCTCCTGCATGAGAGAAACAAGGCGTCTCCTTCATGAGAGAAACAAGGAGTCTCCTTCATGAGAGAAACAAGGCGTCTCCTTCATGAGAGAAACAAGGAGTCTCCTGATGAGAGAAACAAGGAGTCTCCTGATGAGAGAAACAAGGAGTCTCCTGCACGAGAGAAACAAGAGTCTCTGATGAGAGAAACAAGGAGTCTCCTGCAGAGAGAAACAAGGAGTCTCCTGATGAGAGAAACAAGGAGTCTCCTGATGAGAGAAACAAGGCGTCTCTGATGAGAGAAACAAGGAGTCTCCTGCATGA
>NW_022987914.1:0-5000 GCF_902827165.1 Trematomus bernacchii
CCAGCTTCCACCCCAGCTTCCACCCCAGCTTCCACCCCAGCATCCACCCCAGCTTCCACCCCAGCTTCCACCCCAGCTTCCACCCCAGCTTCCACCCCAGCTTCCACCTGTAGGCTCGGGGGGTAGTTATCTAATCATCACTCAATGTTCTTTGTAAATCTGTGGAGTGATGAGGCCCGAGCCTAGACGCCAAACTCAAAGTATATGCTGCTTCTAATAAACATATTAAGAAACACGTGAGTTGTCTGACTGAAATATGTTTAAAAAGTGTGTATGTAACACATGTAATATTTGTATATGAATAACTGTTTTGGTGTTTATCAGTACTTAAATATAGCTCTTAGTTTAAGAGTCCTCCTTTCATTATATTTTGTTGTTTGTTTAAACTAACACCCATTTGACCTTTTGTTTTTTGTTTATTAGACAACTGCTGTGTGTATGGCTTTTCATTTAAAGACCTTTCATTTTACATTAGGTTTTGTGTTGCTTCCCTTTAAACGAGCTGGGACGAAACACCTGTAGTGAATAGTGGTCGATTCATTTAATCGTTGACAAATAATCAACATTATGGAAATTAAATGTAAAATATGCTGTTGATAGAAAACATGGCACATGGCACACACCCACACCCACACACACACACACACACACACACACACACACACACACACACACACACACACACACACACACACACACACACACACACACACACACCTTTTCTACCCATCTCCGCTGCTTCTGAACTGAAACTGTACTTTAAACATCATTTTCTCATTTGCACTAAAGAATACTTGCATTAATGTCCATTCATGTTCTGTGGAGTGTGTTTTTTTTAAATATATTGTTAACTAGTACTTATTACTACTATTACTTAGTCTTATACTCCGTTTATCTCGGCCCTTTTTGTATCTTGTTTTATGTATATACTGTGGGACTGAGAGAAACAGTATTCAAGATTTCTGTGTGTATAACACATGGAGACATTTTGACAATAACAAGCTGACTTTGACTAAAACAGAACTAAAAAGTTAAATATACAAATCTGTAGACTGTGTGACGAATAAACACTATGAAGGATATCATATATGCATGCACACGTAGACAATACATACAGTTGAATATAGAAACCTGACCTTCGTTAAACATCGGTCACCATATCACATATTCACGACAAAGTATTACATGAATAAAAACATACTTCACATACTGGGTGAGAATGTCAAATTGAGGCCATCTTCGTGCAGTTTAATGAGGATTTATTCCAGTTTTGTTTCTGATTATCCGTCCGATTTTTAAATTTCCCTCTTTCAAAACAATAGAAGTCATTTCCGCCTCCGGTGTTTCTTCTTCGGTGCTTTGAGTTTGCTTTGGTCAGCGTCCCCTAGTGGACGGTCGGTTAATAACAGGTGAATCATTTTGAGGTTTGGGGTTTTATGATATATTATGTGTTAATATTATGATTGTTAACACTTTAATTGAGTTTATCTTATCAGTAAGTATCAGTCCATAAATAATAACAAAGTATTTTATTTACAGACCTTTGAAGGCCAGTTTGGTCCGGCAGTGGCTCAGTCAGCAGGTAGGGGCTTGGACTGGGAGCCGTAGGGTTGCCGGTTCAAGTCCCCGAACAGACCTAAATATGGAGTGCTACTTGGAGAGGTCCCAGTTCACCTCCTGGGCCCTGCCGTGGTGCCCTTGAGCAAGGCACCGGACACCCCGCCACTCCAATTGCTGCCCACTGCTCCTAGTACTAGACTCCTGGTACTAGGAAGGGTTACATGCAGAGGCCAAATGTCACTGTGTGTGCTGTGTGCTCTGCATGTGTGACCATTAAAGAGGGGTTTCATCCCTCCTATTCTATTCTATTCTATTAAACTTATTCCACTGTTGTTCATGATGGGGAAAGTAAACATCAAAATAATTTGACCCACTTTTTTAATTAATAAACAATGATTTTGAAGCACTTTTTGTGCAGAGAATCAAGAATATTTTACATGAAACAAACATGAAGACATTTTATATAGCTTGAGGAAAATACAAAAATATGATTAGGCTATTTTAAGCCAGATATAAAGGAATGCATGATTTTAGGCAACGATGATTAGGTGGGATCAATAACTGTGGATTTTTGGAGGGATTTCAAAGGGTACATTTATGTCCACTTTTGTCTGTATTTTGGGTACACAACTTATTATAGAATGACTGTAGTAAAGAAACTGAGATTACACTTCCAAAACTCACTGGAAATTATTATATCTAAAATGTATCTAGGTTAGTGGTGGTCTAATCTTGGATAGTGAGGTGGGCTGAAGATCGGAAGGTTGCGAGTTCAAATCCCGACTGGAACACCACCACTAGTGTGCCCTTGAGTAAGGAACTTAGTCGCTTTGTATAAAGGCGTTAGCTAAGTGCAATGTAATGTAATGTAATGTATGCCTAAGCATCAACACAATAAAATTGATGCCAAAAATATCAAAAACTATGGTGTTGTCTATATATTTTTGGATTACCTCCTTATTGTTTACATCTTAAACTGTTTTATATTCGCAAAATATGCGGCACAACACATTCCCTCGGGGCTGAGCATACACATTTGTATTTAACTTATTTGATCTTAAAGTTGGTTTTAGACCAAAATGTCCACTCGTCTCTCTGTAGCTGTTGCCATGGAGACGGATCACAAACACACACACCACTGACGGTTGCAGCGTAAATAAAGTCCGACAACTTGATCCCTAAAGTAAGTTTACGTTATTAATTTAACCTATTTTATACAGGCTATGTGTTCTACACAAGGTGACGCTATTAAAGCCTGAACAACGTTTTGTCTTGGGTGTTAAATGTACGTCAAAAGGAGACGATAAAGACTGTTTTTACTTTAGCTCACCTTGGCTAAATTAGCATTGTTTTTAAGGCTAGGCTAGCTAATGCTAAAGGTAAGTACCAAAACAACAGTGGAGAAATACTCCGTTACATGTCCTGCATTCAAAATATAAGTATGTTACCTCCTTATGTCCCTTGAAATGTTGTGTTTTATGCTCCATGTGTGAAAACAGGTTTTAACATTTGACCTGAAGTGAATGTATTGTTCTCTGTTTTAATTTGTGATCTGTTCTATGTTGTTGTTGTTATTATTATTAGGATGAAAATGTAGGCTACTTAAACTACCAAAAGTAAAACAAAAAAACCTTATGCAGAAGGCCCATTGCAGAATATCACAAGTCATGTTATTGTATTATAATTGTGTATACATTCATGTGTTCATCACTTCAAGGTTGAGTCTTATGTATTATTGTTTGAAGAATGAATGACTCACTCACTGCCCCTGTTTCACACATAATCCCTTACTGCTGAACCCGAGGAGGAAGAGGAGGAAGAAGAGTAATCATGCCGAAGAAAGCCAAGAAAGGTGGAGCAGGTAAAGGTGGAGGAAAGACGGAGGAGGAGAGGCTGATGTTCCTGCAGCAGAGAGCTCAGGCTGAGGAGGAGATGAACCGGAAGAAGGAGGAGGTCCTCACCCTGTTTCTGAAGGCAACTCTCATTTATATTCCTATTTATAAATCACTCAATGTTCAGAGTTATTAGAATAATTAGAACTCACTTTAGTTCATAAACTCAAAAAGTGTAACGCAAAATGTAACTTTTTTTTTAGAACATTTTATTTATTCCACAAATATATAACATACGTGGAGATGTACATAAAAATCACACCCGCCTCAGTTTACAGTCCACTTGAATCTACACGTTATTGCTCACATCATGCATACATTACCCCTTTCCTTACAAGTCTTGGCAAGTTATACATGCAAAATGAAACTTTATTGAACTTCTACGTCAATATATGAATTTGTGATTAGTGTTTTTAGAGATTTAGAGATATTGTATACACCAAACATCTGTTTTTATAAGTTAGGTTTGTTTTTTATTGTAATATTCTGGTTAATTTAAAATGTAAAAATAATAATTTTCCTTTAAATGATGGTGTTACGTGGCACAAAGGGAAGTAGCAAAATATAAAATAACCGGGCGAGAGAAAAAGGAGAGGAAACTGATCTGTGAAGCCACAAGATGGTCTTTTAATTAACAAAATAAAAAAAGGCTCACCAGCCAATTTGCAAAACAAACTCAAAACAACTTTCTCATAAAAGAAAGTGACTTACTTCAAACAATACACAAGGATAAACTGGAGCACATCTCCTAACAATAAACAAAACACAGGTTAAACTAGGCCTCACACAGAGGCCTCACACAGAGACACTACTCAGAGACACCACGCCACGCCACGCCACACCACACCACGCCACACTACACTACACTACACTACACTACACTACACTACACCACACCACACCACACTACACTACACTACACTACACCACACTACACTACACTACACTACACTACACTACACCACACCACACCTGCTGCACACATGCAGCCAGAGGAGAAGGAGAGAGCGACTGCAGCCTTCCTCAGGTCCTTTATGGAGGCCCTGATTGGGGATTGGCTGCACCTGGAGGGAGGGGGAGACAGAGACAGACACACAGACACACAGACACACACACACACACACACACACACACACACACACACACACACACACACACACACACACACACACACACACACACACACACACACACACACACACCACACACACACACACACACACACACACACACACACACACACACACACACACACACACACACACACACACACACACACACACTGATGGTATTACACTTATTCCGTGTCTCAACGTTAAAGTGTTTGCTTTGTTCACACTGTTAAAAAATGCTAGAAAATGTTAATTTTAAGACATTTGAGAAGTTTGAAATGTTTTGAGTGTCATTTTTAAGCTGAAGCATTTAAACGTGGTATATTAAAAATATTGTCCTTTCAGATTAAAACCATTTTTGTTCACCCAACGTGCACAAAGCCAGAAAATATGCATTAAAAAAAACCAATAAATCCGTATTTCAGGGAGCAGCTCT
>NW_022987914.1:10000-18253 GCF_902827165.1 Trematomus bernacchii
CACACACACACACACACACACACACACACACACACACACACACACACACACGGAGGAGATGGCGCAGAGAACGCGCTCCGAGGTGTGGTTAAACTTTACCCGTCTCGCTCGTTGCCTAAAGTGCAATAAGAGTTTAGCATGTCAGGGCGGTAACACGAGCAGTTTGTCTAAACATTTAGCAAGTGCTCCACATTCAGACGGAGGAATGCACCGGGTTCGACTGTCTCTCTAGTAGCTCTGTAGGTGTTATGTATGCTAGCAGCAACACACGGAGCTAACTCAATGATTCAAACACGGGTTAATGATTAGAGGGAACTGAGTTATTTAGTTTGTTAAAGTTTCAGCTATTCTGTTCACAGTTCTGTCATCACATTATTTAATACCATTTGTTAAAACACTGTTGTTTCTTTTGATGTGAAATATTATGTATTTCATTTAAATAAAAAGCAATGTTAGTTTTGTTTACAATTTGTTTAGTTAGTTTACCTTATTTTTTCTCTCCAAAAGAACCGATAAGAGTACCGTTAAAGGACCGGATCGATAAGAGTAGTAGTACCGTTAAAACCTTAACGATACCCATCGCTAGGGAAAACCCCAACATGCATAAAGATCAAGGGTCACTTTTCTAAGGCTGGAAAACAAATTCAAAATCCAAGTTCTGACATGGGAAGTTTGAATAATCTAAATCTTCTTATTGTGGGGACAAAACTATTTAAAATGGAAATATTTGTCTGATTTATATTTCTCTTAAAGGTAGGGTAGGTAAGAATGGAGAAAGCAGCTCGAGTGCGCTAGAATTTGAAAATACACAACCTGGAAAAAAATCTGCCCCTTCCTTCAGACTTCCTCACAGAGCCCCTCCTCCAACACACACGGACGCACACATGACCAATGAGGGCACCAGATAAGTTTGTGCCCAGATGGAAGGCTGACAGGCAGGTAGGCCATCCAGTTATTTTAGCCGGGGCCGGCTCAGATGATTGGTCGTGCTTTTCACAGAACTACAGCTTCCACAGATGATATTTATTTATGTATTTATTGTCAAAGCATTTAATGTATTCATTGCTATCAGGATGTTAAGAGCATTCCATGGAATATAACAAGTGTTTCTGAAGTGAATTACCGACCCCACCTTTAAGTGTCCTGTTACCTGTTAATATGGTCATTATCAAAGACAGCTGCATTTCTGTAACACACTGCACGTTGTCATTTATTCAGTGTATTAAGTGTTTTGGTTTTTATTTGTATTGTCTTTTGTATATATTTAAAGGTCCCCTATTATACTGTTTTTCCTCCATGCCTCCTGCCTGTGCTCAGCTGCAGTCTCTGGGCCTGGAGGACGCTGAGCGGCTGGACCAGATGAAGAGGAAGAACCAGAAGGCAGTGCAGGTGGGCTCTGAGGAGGACAGCCTGCCCTTCCTGCACTGCATGAAGCAGGGCCTGAAGGACGACGTGAGGAACGTGAAGAGGCTGCAGGTGGAGGAACACACAGATATTATGTGGGGGGGGATTTCTGATTTCTACTTGAACCCTTAGATGCCCGAGTGACTGGACCCTACACTCTTCCATAAGTGGGTCTAAAAGGACCCGTATTAGAATATGTGTTTTTATGCCATGTTTGTCATTTTGGTTCAGAAAGATCACTTGTATAATATTTAGTATTATATTTTGGTTCACTCTAGAAATATTTTATATGAACTTTTTCACTATTTATAATTTTAGACATATTTTTTCATTTTGAAAAAACAGTTTTGAACATATCGATGCAAAGATCTCCGCTATTCTGAGACCCTCACAGTATTACAGTCCCTTTTCAAAACTCATCTCTTCTCCTCTTGTCTACTCATAGCCCACCCCCCATCAATCCATGCCGGTTGATCAAGTTTGATAGTCCTATACCCCCCACCCTAACCTTCCCTTATATTGTAAAGCGGTTTTGAGTCCTTGAAAAGCCCTACACAAATATAATGTATTATTATTATTATTATACTGACAGGTATCAGATCTTGCTGTGTAAAATAATCTTCCTGAGAGGTGTCACGTGTGATGTCGTCTGTGTGGTCTACAGTGAATGTATTCCTGACAGCAACAGGTGATAAGAATCAAAGGTTCCCAGAGGATCCATTTTTGACCCACTTATGAAGCTTGGGGTAGAAATACAAACATTTAAAATGTAAATTTAAAATTTGAATGGCATGATATCCAAAACATGTTCTTTGAGGAATAGCTGGAATATGAAATGATAAAAAAATGTAATTACAAAGATACTTCAAGAAAACCACCTCACCGGGTCCAACAAGACCCACTTGTGCATCGAAGGGTTAAGAGGATGAAGTTCCCAATCATTCCTGATTTAGCATTTTGGAGACGGGTGGAGGGGAGGAGGTGCTGCCGAACTGACATTTATTGTTTATTATTGACATTAGTTTTAGCTGACTGGTTTTCTATGTATTGATTTGTTTTCTTTTTGTCTGTTTGTCTTCAGTCTGTGAGGGATTAGTTTGCCCTGGTGTTCAGCAGTATTCACATTGTTACTCTACCTATTCTTTTATAAAGTGAAGATTTGTTTACCTACTTTTGATACATGCTCTGATAGAATAACTGTAGCTGTTGGTGGTCTCCTCCTCTCTCAGGAAATGGTCATCAACATCCGGGTGCAGCTGACCTCGAGCCGGACGGAGAACGTCTCGGTGGAGAGAGAGCTGACGGAGGCCAGGGATCACATGAGGAGCCAGACTCAGGTGCTGCGGGACTATCTGACAGCCAATCAGACGGTGGCGAGGAAACAGCTGACCGATGTCACCATGCAGAGCGACCAAGCCGTCAAGAAACTGCAGGCGGTCATCGCCAGGGTAACAGTCTCACTTCCTGTCTGTCCACAGCTGTCTATTCTTATCCCATAACTTGAAAAGATGTGCACTCAAGCTTCTCGTGTGCAATCAAGCTTCTCGTGTGCACTCAAGCTTCTCGTGTGCACTCAAGCTTCTCGTGTGCAATCAAGCTTCTCGTGTGCACTCAAGCTTCTCGTGTGCAATAGACACTTTCAAAACATGTTTTTTTTTGTATCTGCACCGTCTCCTTTGCATACATTTCCCCCCTGTGGGGAGATATGGTTTCCCCAATACTGATTTCTGTGCTGATCCAGGGTCAGAAGGTCTTACGAGTGGCTGAAATGTGTCGTAAGATGGAGAGCGAGCAGAGGACCATCTCTTCACTGATCCCTGCTGAGGAACAGAGGCAGGAGGAGACTGGAGCTGAGGAACCAGGGAAGGAACCAGGGAAGGAACCAGGGAAGGTAGGATGTGATTCAGAGCCATCTTAACCTTTCCAACATTTCTATCATTTCCCTTTATCCACTCAGTCATTAAATCGACATTACTGATGATTGTAGGTATCAATAGTAAAGCCTACAGTATGATCACAACACAATAAAGGTAATTGAGGTATCTGGAAATATTGGGATATTTGACTTTCTCCATATTGCCCAGCTCTACTTTGAATACTAAGTAGGGTTCTGACTTTATTATTGGTTATGTGGATGTCTCTCTGGATGTTTCTCTGGATGTCTCTCTGGATGTCTCTCTGGATGTTTCTCTGGATGTCTCTCTGGATGTCTCTCTGGATGTTTCTCTGGAGGCGTGTGGCGCAGTGGCTTGTGCGTAGGTGTACAGGTTCAAACCTCACTGCAGTCAGCATGTCGTTGTGTCCCTGGGAAAGACACTGATTGCCCACAGTATTAAGTATGTAAGTCGCTTTGGATAAAAGCGTTTAACAAGTGACATGTAATGTAATGTTTCTCCATTAAACAAAAGTCTATAATCCATAAATACATTTCAAAAGTTCAACAACTGGAATAATCAAGAAAAAACACATTTTGAGTGGATTTACTTCCTCTGAAAAACAAAGTGATGAATCAAAAGGTGAAATGTTGCCTTCACTGACCTCTGTGTCTGCAGGAAATGTCAGCGCTGTGTCACGTGACGCTGAGCATGAACACCTCGCTGCTGCAGAGAGAAGCTCTGAGGAGGAACAGAGACACTCTGATGGGAGAGAACCAGCAGCTGAGGGTCCTGCTGAGGCAGCACCTGGACGCCATGACACTCACTGACCACGACCTGGAGGAGGCCCACCCTCTGCTCAGCGTGCACCGCGCCCCCACCACCTCCACCCCCCCCGAGCACCACAGGAAACACCCCGACAACGAGAGGAAACACACCGTCATCGAGGCCGTCCACGTCGCCAAACACGCGCTGTGAGAGACTGAGATTATATAAAAACTGTTTATCAAAACTGTGTTACTTTTCTGATCATCACGTGGTCATGCATTCTAATAACCGTGTTCTCTTTCTTGAAATATTACAAAGTCTCTCTAAATGTATTACTTATATACTTAAAAGCTGCGTTCAACCACATTTTCCAAACTCTCTTTCATGTTTCTTGTATTAGAATACGTTTTTGATTCATTTCTATCCAATAAATCTTATAATCATTCAGGTTCACCAAACACACAGGTTAGGATAATAAAATACTATTTCTTGGAGCATCACCTTTGTTTAGTGAATCGGAAAAGGGTCCAAACCAGTAAATAATGAATCAGACCCAAAGTTATTAGTCAGAGCAGGTGTTCACATATGTGTCAATAGCCTAAATGCAGCACAATCTTAAAGGTGGGGTAGGTAAGAATGGAGAAACCAGCTCGAGTGCGCTAGAATTTGAAAATACGCAGCCGAAAATAATCTTCCCCTTCCTTCAGACTTCCTTACAGAGCCCCTCCTCCAACACACACGAACGCGCACATGACCAATGAGGGCACCAGATAAATTTGTGCCCAGATGGAAGGCTGACAGGCAGGTAGGCCATCCAGTTATTTTACCCGGGCCGGCTCAGATGATTGGTCGTGCTTTTTACAGCGCCACGGCTTCCACAGATGAAATGTATTTATTGTCAAAGCATTTCATGTATTCATTGCTATCAGGATGTTAAGAGCATTCCATGGAATATAACAAAAGGTGTTTCTGAAGTGAATTACCTACCCCACCTTTAATGTTAATAAACTTTGTTTTGTGGCATTATGCAGCTTGTTGAACTGGTCTGGTTTTTCTAGGGTTTCTTTTAAATCACAAAATCCTGTGTTAGACCTTTCATCTCATCAATACAAGTTTTACACTTTTTGGTCAATAGAACTAATTAACTCAAAATATATCCACATTTTGACACAAAAAGTTTGAATATTTTGGACAATATTTAAGATTAGAAGATCAAACGTTACAAGTCGAGACAGAAATTCAATCAAAATTGACCCGGGAAGACCACGAATGCTTTACATTGGAATACAAAAGCGATAATTCAAGTAGTGATCAATCATTTTTTTGCCTATGTAGTATGAAACCATCCAAGTCATTTCCATAATTACGTCCGCAGAGCCGTTATGTTTGGACCAATCCGCGGACTTCCTCACACACACACGGCGGGACGTTGCGAGGCTCGCTGCTGCGAGGAGCGGGACACTGTTAGCTGGCTCACTGGTGTGGGGTCGGCGAGACAGCGCGGAACTCAGCCTGGACACACACACACACTCCCGGCCAGGCTGCGGGTGTGTGTGTGTCCAGGCTGAGTTCCGCGGTGTCTCGCCGACTCCCAGACGGCCACTGGGCCCACAGGGAGGGGGGGGGGCAGGAGCTCCAACAAGCCGTGTAGGACAGAGAGTGAATACACATACTATACAGAGATGCTGTATGAGAAACCAATGTGAGTTTGGAACATTGCACAATGTAAATATATTCTAGTAGACCTCAACAATGGAACTATGATCAGTAGAAATGGCCATGACATGGGACCTTTAATAAGTCTCCCCTGGCCCACTTACATCTCTCCAGGCCCACGCCACTGTCCCAAGGACGTCAGAAAAGTCATTAAACGATCAATGAAATATCTAACTGAATTCTTGAGCTTTTATTTGACACAGAATGAAGAGCGGAGCAGCAGCCTCTGTACAGGTACACCATTTAATAGTTATTATAGACATTTTATATACATTTCAACAGTTGTATTCTGCTATGTGGTACAATCTTTCAAATCTGCTGTTTCATAGTTTGTAAATCAAAAAGAAAAATTACAAAACTCATCAAAACTCGCAAACTGATCTTTTTTTTTCCATTTTTCTGGAAGACTAGAAAAAATACTTTTATTGTATTAATCATGCATTACACAAACAAAAACAAACGTCTTTTAGTTACACAGTAAGTTGTAGCGTGGGTGAAAAGAAAAATAAAGATTTGTGATGGAGACGCTCGTGTTACAAATCCCTTCAGTTTAAAAAAGTTAAATTAAAACCACAACGATGAAATAAAACTCTGGTCGGGATGTTTTCGGCCAATCAGGTGGCAGCTTTTTTGTTTGAAAACCGGCCCCAGGAGGCGTCTGATTGGACCGTTACTCCTGGAGCTCAAACTGGTTCTTAATACCTCATGAGGACGAGACAAAAAAAATATATATAAATAACTGCTTTCTGTGATGAAGAAAAGTCAACTAATCGACTTGAAGAGAGAACTCACACGGTGATGTGAGGAAGAGGAGGAGAAGGAGATGAGGAAGGTGAAGCTACAACATGAAGCTTCTCCTAACGTCAAGAAGAGTTACTGAGACCACCGAGATGTGGTGCGTTCAGGGACCAATTTGTACAAATGTGAGTGGTGCAGGAATAAAACGGCGGTAGCTAATAATAGTTGAGCGTTGAGCTGTTGACGTGACGTAGTTCCTGGAAGCACTTCACTTCTGGAGATTGCATTTACGCTTTAAACAAATCATGAAGTGGTTTTTAAAGGTGGAGATTATCCTGCTGAACTAGAGAGTATCTTAAATGTGTGTTTTCACCACAGGTCTTATTGTCTGAAAAACCCCTTTGGCTTTTTGTGGATGGAGCCCTTGTGATGCTTACTTCAGGGTCGGCCTACAAAAACACGTCCTCCCTGCACCGCTCACTCCGTGGTAATAACCCGGTGTCTACAGGTTAGAAATGATGACGGAAATGTTCGGATGAATCTCCTTTCATAAATAAAAAATGATAATCTTTGTGCGTGTGAACGAGACAAACACACAGAGCTCCTCTTCCTCCTCCTCCTCCTCTTCCTCACTTTCTAACACGACCTCCACTGAGAGGCGAGTGATGGCAGGACTGGACGGGAGAGAGGACCCAGAATCCTCCTCGGTGCCGTTAACGAGACGTTTATAAAAACGATTATAAAAACTAGATTTATTTTACACAAACAGAGAACGTCCATACGTAACTACAGTAACGCCAACTTTTGAATCCTGAAGTCTTCGCTCCTTATGTGTCGGTGGTTCTTAAACGCAGGGCTCTGATTGGCTGAGGTGGAGGGGGCGTTTTAACCAATCTTGTGCAAACAGAAAATCTGATGATTTGAACCCGACGTGGTCGTTTTTACTAAGTATTTAGAATCAAACCTAACACATAATGTTCAGTTTCTTTATTGTGATATGTTTTAACTTCTTATTCTTCTTAAAAACACGGTAAAAAAGTCACAATCTGAAGCTCCAGATTTTAAGAATAAAAAACTTAAATACATCAAAAACCATGACGGGTTCAAACATCAGACTTTCTGGTGACGCTTTCAGGGACAAACACTTTCTGTTGTTTAGGTTCCTTTTAGGCTCCATTACCGATGTCTAATTCGTCCCTTAGGTGGTTTCTGGATATTAACTTTGTAATTTGTTTACTGTGGTTTAATCCATGTAGTGTCATGGTGACTCTGCAGAGGGGGCGGGGCTTCAGAGGACAGGTGAGTGTCCACCTGCAGAGTTTAAACAACGTTTCCACAACGTTTCTGTGCTGAACGTCTCTCAGTCCCTTTAGGCAATCAGAGGGGAGACCCAACAGATGCACCTCTTAACTTAAAGTGTGTGTGATAATGCTTGTGTGTGTGTGTGTGTGTGTGTGTGTGTGTGTGATAATGCTTGTGTGTGTGTGGTGTGTGTGTGTGTGTGTGTGTGTGTGTGTGATAATGCTTGTGTGTGTGTGTGTGTGATAATGTGTGTGTGTGTGTGTGTGATAATGTGTGTGTGTGTGTGTGTGTGTGTGTGATAATGCTTGTGTGTGTTTAGTCAGTCACCTCCAGTCTTTAATATATAATCTGTGCTCAGAGACCTGAACAGACCTGAATACTGTGTGTTTGTGAACAGACTAGCTTCTCTCTCTGTCTCCCACTGTCCTCTGCTTCTTCTTCTCTCTCTTCC
>NW_022987915.1:0-57924 GCF_902827165.1 Trematomus bernacchii
GATGAATGGATGGATGAATGGATGAATGGGCGTTTCTTTGACTATTTATAGGCAAATATGGGCGTTACGAGTCGATTGTGATTTATAAAGGGAAACAGGCGTAGGAAGTGCCGTACGCACTTCCCTCGCCGGTACGCAATGTTTTGTGAATCGGAAAATGTCGGAAAATGTCTGTACCTATTTTTTTGCTTTGTACTACGTAAGCAACCTTCCCACGTGAATCCTACGCAAGGCGTTATAAATGAGGCCCCTGACCCCCAGTTACCTTCATACTGCTCAGACCCCCAGGTACCTTCATACAGCTCAGACCCCCAGGTACCTCCATACTGCTCAGACCCCCAGGTACCTCCATACTACTCAGACCCCCAGGTACCTCCATACTGCTCAGACCCCCAGGTACCTCCATACTGCTCAGACCCCCAGGCACCTCCATACTGCTCAGACCCCCAGGTACCTCCATACTACTCAGACCCCCAGGTACCTCCATACTGCTCAGACCCCCAGGTACCTCCATACTGCTCAGACCCCCAGGTACCTCCATACTGCTCAGACCCCAGGTAACTCCATACTGCTCAGACCCCCAGGTACCTCCATACTGCTCAGACCCCCAGGTACCTCCATACTGCTCAGACCCCCAGGTACCTTCATACTGCTCAGACCCCCAGGCACCTCCATACTGCTCAGACCCCCAGGTACCTCCATACTGCTCAGACCCCCAGGTACCTCCATACTGCTCAGACCCCCAGGTACCTCCATACTGCTCAGACCCCCAGGTACCTCCATACTGCTCAGACCCCCAGGTACCTCCATACTGCTCAGACCCCCAGGTACCTCCATACTGCTCAGACCCCCAGGTACCTCCATACTGCTCAGACCCCCAGGTACCTCCATACTGCTCAGACCCCCAGGTACCTCCATACTGCTCAGACCCCCAGGTACCTCCATACTGCTCAGACCCCCAGGTACCTCCATACTGCTCAGACCCCCAGGTACCTCCATACTGCTCAGACCCCCAGGTACCTCCATACTGCTCAGACCCCCAGGTACCTCCATACTGCTCAGACCCCCAGGTACCTCCATACTGCTCAGACCCCCAGGCACCTCCATACTGCTCAGACCCCCAGGTACCTCCATACTGCTCAGACCCCCAGGCACCTCCATACTGCTCAGACCCCCAGGTACCTCCATACTGCTCAGACCCCCAGGCACCTCCATACTGCTCAGACCCCCAGGTACCTCCATACTGCTCAGACCCCCAGGTACCTTCATACTGCTCAGACCCCCAGGTACCTCCATACTGCTCAGACCCCCAGGCACCTCCATACTGCTCAGACCCCCAGGTACCTTCATACTGCTCAGACCCCCAGGTACCTCCATCGAAAAAAAGTCTGAATTTTGAGATTTTCCGAAAAAGGTCAGAATTTTGAGGAAGAAGTCAGAATGTTGGGATAATTAGAAGAAAGTCAGAATTTTTAGATTTTCAGAAAAAAGTCAGAATTTTGAGAAAAGTCAAAAAAATTTGTTTTTCATACCCCCCCCCACCGTTCCTCTCTAAAGCCGTACAGTTTGTCTGTCCCTCTCTAAACGTTGTCTCTCTGCAGAGGAACGAGCTGTGCGTGGCGGTGCAGCGCTGCACGGACCTGCAGAGCTCCAGCTCCTCCCCGCCCAGCCCGTACGTGGTCTACAAGTTCTACGAGTTCCTGGACCACCCCACGGCCACGGCCCCCCCCTGCTGGAGCCCCCGCCTGGAGGACCGGAGGCTCTTCCCTGTGCTGATGGACGCCGAGCTGCACCGCTACCTGCAGAGCAAGGAGCTGCTGCTCTACGTGTTCGACTACAACGAGCAGCGCATGGACACCTACCTGGGGAAGACCCGGGTCCCTCTGCTGCCCCTGAGCCGGGACCAGGGGGTCTCCGGTCAGAACTCACTTTCTGCTCTTAGTTAAAGAGAACTCTGATGCTAACGTGGCTAACACTAACTGTGACCACAGATTAAGAGAACTCTGATGCTAAAGTGAGCTTGTGTTTGTCCTCAGGGCTGTTTGAGCTGAGAGACCCCTCTGGTCTCCCCTCCGGACATATCGAGGTGACGCTGCAGTGGAGCTCCTCCTACCTTCCTCCACCAGAGAGCAGACCTCCTCCAGAGAGCAGACCTCCTCCAGAGAGCAGACCTCCTCCAGAGAGCAGACCTCCTCCAGAGCTCAGACCTCCTCCAGAGAGCAGACCTCCAGAGGAAGAGGAGGAAGTTGGAGACGTGGAAAAGGCTCTGCAGGAGGAGGAGAAACTTCCTCCCCCCTCCCCCATCCCCCTCCCAAAGGTCTATGCGTCTAAGGTCAGCAGAGAGATCAAATCTCTCGTTTATATTATTGTCTGTCTGCAGCTCAAAGAGTCCTGCTGTGAACCTGGACACGTTGAGACCCCAAAGTGTTCTGATAGAACTATAGAGTAGGGTCTGCAGCTCAGAGAGACCTGCTGTGAACCTGGACACGTTGAGACCCCAAAGTGTTCTGATAGAACTATAGAGTAGGGTCTGCAGCTCATAGAGACCTGCTGTGAACCTGGACACGTTGAGACCCCAAGTGTTCTGATAGAACTATAGAGTAGGGTCTGCAGCTCATAGAGACCTGCTGTGAACCTGGACACGTTGAGACCCCAAAGTGTTCTGATAGAACTATAGAGTAGGGTCTGCAGCTCATAGAGACCTGCTGTGAACCTGGACACGTTGAGACCCCAAAGTGTTCTGATAGAACTATAGAGTAGGGTCTGCAGCTCAGAGAGACCTGCTGTGAACCTGGACACGTTGAGACCCCAAAGTGTTCTGATAGAACTATAGAGTAGGGTCTGCAGCTCATAGAGTCCTGCTGTGAACCTGGACACGTTGAGACCCCAAAGTGTTCTGATAGAACTATAGAGTAGGGTCTGCAGCTCATAGAGACCTGCTGTGAACCTGGACACGTTGAGACCCCAAAGTGTTCTGATAGAACTATAGAGTAGGGTCTGCAGCTCAGAGAGACCTGCTGTGAACCTGGACACGTTGAGACCCCAAAGTGTTCTGATAGAACTATAGAGTAGGGTCTGCAGCTCATAGAGACCTGCTGTGAACCTGGACACGTTGAGACCCCAAAGTGTTCTGATAGAACTATAGAGTAGGGTCTGCAGCTCAGAGAGACCTGCTGTGAACCTGGACACGTTGAGACCCCAAAGTGTTCTGATAGAACTATAGAGTAGGGTCTGCAGCTCATAGAGACTTGCTGTGAACCTGGACACGTTGAGACCCCAAAGTGTTCTGAACTATAGAGTAGGGTCTGCAGCTCAGAGAGACCTGCTGTGAACCTGGACACGTTGAGACCCCAAAGTGTTCTGAACTATAGAGTAGGGTCTGCAGCTCATAGAGACTTGCTGTGAACCTGGACACGTTGAGACCCCAAAGTGTTCTGAACTATAGAGTAGGGTCTGCAGCTCAGAGAGACCTGCTGTGAACCTGGACACGTTGAGACCCCAAAGTGTTCTGAACTATAGAGTAGGGTCTGCAGCTCAGAGAGACCTGCTGTGAACCTGGACACGTTGAGACCCCCAAAGTGTTCTGAACTATAGAGTAGGGTCTGCAGCTCATAGAGACCTGCTGTGAACCAGGACACGTTGAGACCCCAAAGTGTTCTGAACTATAGAGTAGGGTCTGCAGCTCAGAGAGACCTGCTGTGAACCTGGACACGTTGAGACCCCAAAGTGTTCTGAACTATAGAGTAGGGTCTGCAGCTCATAGAGACCTGCTGTGAACCAGGACACGTTGAGACCCCAAAGTGTTCTGAACTATAGAGTAGGGTCTGCAGCTCAGAGAGACCTGCTGTGAACCTGGACACGTTGAGACCCCAAAGTGTTCTGATAGAACTATAGAGTAGGGTCTGCAGCTCAGAGAGTCCTGCTGTGAACCTGGACACGTTGAGACCCCAAAGTGTTCTGATAGAACTATAGAGTAGGGTCTGCAGCTCAGAGAGACCTGCTGTGAACCTGGACACGTTGAGACCCCAAAGTGTTCTGATAGAACTATAGAGTAGGGTCTGCAGCTCATAGAGTCCTGCTGTGAACCTGGACACGTTGAGACCCCAAAGTGTTCTGATAGAACTATAGAGTAGGGTCTGCAGCTCAAAGAGTCCTGCTGTGAACCTGGACACGTTGAGACCCCAAAGTGTTCTGATAGAACTATAGAGTAGGGTCTGCAGCTCATAGAGACCTGCTGTGAACCTGGACACGTTGAGACCCCAAAGTGTACTGATAGAACTATAGAGTAGGGTCTGCAGCTCATAGAGACCTGCTGTGAACCTGGACACGTTGAGACCCCAAAGTGTTCTGATAGAACTATAGAGTAGGGTCTGCAGCTCAGAGAGACCTGCTGTGAACCTGGACACGTTGAGACCCCAAAGTGTTCTGATAGAACTATAGAGTAGGGTCTGCAGCTCATAGAGACCTGCTGTGAACCTGGACACGTTGAGACCCCAAAGTGTTCTGATAGAACTATAGAGTAGGGTCTGCAGCTCAGAGAGACCTGCTGTGAACCTGGACACGTTGAGACCCCAAAGTGTTCTGATAGAACTATAGAGTAGGGTCTGCAGCTCAGAGAGACCTGCTGTGAACCTGGACACGTTGAGACCCCAAAGTGTTCTGAACTATAGAGTAGGGTCTGCAGCTCATAGAGACCTGCTGTGAACCTGGACACGTTGAGACCCCAAAGTGTTCTGAACTATAGAGTAGGGTCTGCAGCTCAGAGAGACCTGCTGTGAACCTGGACACGTTGAGACCCCAAAGTGTTCTGAACTATAGAGTAGGGTCTGCAGCTCATAGAAACTGCTGGATGCTGACCTGCAGATGTTTATACAGTTAGCATCAGTTCATATGTGGACAATAGTTAAAAATGGCTTGGTCAATTTTGGAAAGATGCTTTATGGTTATTGAGGATGCTGAATCAATTTCTGACATTTTCAGGATCAAACATGTCAGTTGTAACCAGAAAGTGTCCACATCTGTCCTCTCCGTGGGCTGCTCTAATGAGTTTGAAAGATTTAGGCGACCCTGGATCGTCTGTATTGGACAGATTGCTTATTGCTTTGAGGAAAGAATGATCATCTAGGTCTCTCTGTATCCAATAGGCGCGTTCACACCAAGTACTTTGCCGTATTTAGTGCCGGCACTCAGAGTCCCGGCACTTATTACCCCAGGGCATTTAGTACAGATCGCGTTCACACCGGAGTACTTTTCCCTGAGGGAAGATTACGCAAATGAGCCGATGATGTCACTTCTTCTTCTTCTGCTTTGGGTTTACTGGCAGGCCGCAAACCACTTCACGGCGTATACTGCCACCCGGAGTCCCCGGCCGGAAGTCCCCGGAGTTGGGGAAGGCTTCAGTAGAAGCTGCTGGGACTCCCAGCAGCTTCTACTGAAGCCTTCAGAGGAAATCGCCAGAACGCCGACACCTCCTCATCTCCACCGCTCCCATGTTTTATTTTGTGTTGCCATAAGTTAGTCTCTCTGCGTTTGTGCGCTGGGCGAATGCTAATGCTAATAATGCTAATGCGAGGATAATAAAATGGCGGCTCTACAAAACATTTCAGAGTTGTACGGGGCGTGGTTTGCAATTCGCCCAGCCAATCAGAACTGGGGCACTTTTTTCCCCAGGAAAGTACCATCTCTCAGCAGGCACTACACATGGGGGTAAAAGTTCCAGAGATGAAGTGCTCTTTTTGGTGTGAACGCGACATAAGGGGTACTAACGGAACTAAACGTGAAAAGTACTCCGGTGTGAACGCGGCTATTGGTCCCAACACGACTCATGGTAGTCACAATCAGCCAAGACATGTTTTGACTTTTGTCCATATAGACTTTTATACCTGCTGTCCCCCTGTACTGTAACCTGTCCTCGCTGTGGGACTAATAAAGTACTTCTGATTCCTCCATCAGGCCCCGCTGCCCAAACTCAGGCTGAGGACACGATTAAAGGACGGACCACCGGCCAAAAAGGTCTCCTTCATAGATCCCTCTGACACAGAACAGGTGAGACATAGATCCCTCTGACACAGAACAGGTGAGACATAGATCCCTCTGACATAGAACAGGTGAGACATAGATCCCTCTGATACAGAACAGGTGAGACATAGATCCCTGTGATACAGAACAGGTGAGACATAGATCCCTCTGATACAGAACAGGTGAGACATAGATCCCTCTGATATAGAACAGGTGAGACATAGATCCCTCTGATACAGAACAGGTGAGACATAGATCCCTGTGATACAGAACAGGTGAGACATAGATCCCTCTGATATAGAACAGGTGAGACATAGATCCCTGTGATACAGAACAGGTGAGACATAGATCCCTGTGATACAGAACAGGTGAGACATAGATCCCTCTGATATAGAACAGGTGAGACATAGATCCCTGTGATACAGAACAGGTGAGACATAGATCCCTCTGATATAGAACAGGTGAGACATAGATCCCTCTGATATAGAACAGGTGAGACATAGATCCCTGTGATACAGAACAGGTGAGACATAGATCCCTCTGATACAGAACAGGTGAGACATAGATCCCTGTGATACAGAACAGGTGAGACATAGATCCCTGTGATACAGAACAGGTGAGACATAGATCCCTGTGATACAGAACAGGTGAGACATAGATCCCTCTGATACAGAACAGGTGAGACATAGATCCCTCTGATACAGAACAGGTGAGACATAGATCCCTCTGATACAGAACAGGTGAGACATAGATCCCTGTGATATAGAACAGGTGAGACATAGATCCCTGTGATACAGAACAGGTGAGACATAGATCCCTGTGATACAGAACAGGTGAGACATAGATCCCTGTGATACAGAACAGGTGAGACATAGATCCCTCTGATACAGAACAGGTGAGACATAGATCCCTTTGATATAGAACAGGTGAGACATAGATCCCTGTGATACAGAACAGGTGAGACATAGATCCCTTTGATATAGAACAGGTGAGTCTCCTCAATAGCTGATAGTTTTAAACCAGTCTCTGTGAAACTCCATCATATGTTCTGTGTCTGCAGGTTTTGTCAGCAGCGACTCCACCTGCAGAAGAAGAGGAGGAGGAAGAGGAGGAAGAGGAGGAAGAGGAGGATGAGGAGGAGTCTCATGTGTCGGAGGGTCAGCTGGTCCCAGTCAGCTCCCAGTCTCTCTCCTCTGACTCTGAGATGTCGGAGGAGACCCTGCAGGGTGAGGAAGTGATGACGGGACGTTAGATAGTGCTTCACCTTCAGACTGTTGTTTCAGAGTAGTAGTAATGTCTAGAGAGACTGTGTAGGCCTGGGGCCAGTCAGACTGATGTTTCAGAGTAGTAATAATGTCTAGAGAGACTGTGTAGGCCTGGGGCCAGTCAGACTGATGTTTCAGAGTAGTATTAATGTCTAGAGAGACTGTGTGTAGGCCTGGGGCCAGTCAGACTGATGTTTCAGAGTAGTAATAATGTCTAGAGAGACTGTGTAGGCCTGGGGCCAGTCAGACTGATGTTTCAGAGTAGTAATAATGTCTAGAGAGACTGTGTAGGCCTGGGGCCAGTCAGACTGATGTTTCAGAGTAGTAATAATGTCTAGAGAGACTGTGTGTAGGCCTGGGGCCAGTCAGACTGATGTTTCAGAGTAGTAATAATGTCTAGAGAGACTGTGTAGGCCTGGGGCCAGTCAGACTGATGTTTCAGAGTAGTAATAATGTCTAGAGAGACTGTGTGTAGGCCTGGGGCCAGTCAGACTGATGTTTCAGAGTAGTAATAATGTCTAGAGAGACTGTGTGTAGGCCTGGGGCCAGTCAGACTGATGTTTCAGAGTAGTAATAATGTCTAGAGAGACTGTGTAGGCCTGGGGCCAGTCAGACTGATGTTTCAGAGTAGTAATAATGTCTAGAGAGACTGTGTGTAGGCCTGGGGCCAGTCAGACTGTTGTTAGTAACCAGTAACACATAAACTAAATGACTCTCCTCTGGAACTGGTGTTTGGTCCAGGTCTTTAGTGAACCACCAGGCACACAGGAACCACAGGACATACTTCTATATATTTATGTTTACTGTATATGTATGTAAGGAGGGATGATGTGCAGCGTTACTGACGAGGAGGTGTTGATCAGCTGATGTTCCTCTGTGCAGATGCTGCAGAGGAGGAGTCCAGTGATGACTGCATCGTGGGGGGGGGGCAGCGTGGGGAGGAAGGTCAGTGTGTGTGTGTGTGTGTGTGTGTGTGTGTGTGTGTGTGTCTTGTCTTTTTCTGATATAGACAATGACGATAAAATGAAAGTTATACCATTGATCTTGCTGCTAAGTATTCTAGTGTGTGTGTGTGTGTGTGTGTGTGTGTGTGTGTGTGTGTGTGTGTGTGTGTGTGTGTGTGTGTGTGTGTGTGTGTAGGCCTCTGAGCGCCTGCGGGTGGAGGTGGTGTCTCTGAGCTTGTCTCCGGGGTCTCGGGTGTGTTTGGACCGCAGCCTTCAGCGTCTCTTTGTAGAGTTCAGTCTGCTGGACCTCCCCACAGAGGAGACCCCGCTGTCCCTCCCCAAGCCTCCCCCAGGGAGCAGCATCAACTTCAACTACAGCAAGGGTGAGAGCAGAGAGAGAGGGGGAGCCCTGCTAACAGCTAACCGTGCTAACAGCTAACCGTGCTAACGTTAACAGCTGTAATGTAATGGCGCGTTTCCACTACACGGCCTCGCTCGGCCTCGCTCGGTATGGCTGGGCCTCGTTAGGACTGGCTCACTTTATGGCGCATTTCCATTACAGTTTAGGAACTGGGGTAGTAACTATAGTAACGCAGTGTAGGCGGAGCCGTGACGTCATCTTCAATGAGAACCCCAGAAAAACAACACAGCCGTTAGCTGTTAGCACTCAGAGCTCACAGCTCCTCATATCTGTTCAGAAACTAGACAGAAGTTAATCAAGTACAAACCACAGACTGCCTGTGTCATGGTGAATACAGTCGCTGCTTTATTTATGTCTGTATAGGCCGTTGTTGTGAGTGTGGACGGTCAGAGCATATACTGCGTTAGCTTAGCCGATCTCCATTTAGAAAACACGCATTTTAAAAGGTGTTTCTCCTGCCGTCTGTCTGCAGACTTGACAAAGCATTAATTCATGGTTTTTACTAACCGGTATCAGTATGTTGTTACTTCATCATTTTGAAACGTGTATTACAATTAAATCACGGTCAAATATGTCCATCTTGTTGTAGTTGTAGCCCCCTTGCCAGCGATGCTCTCTCTAGTTTAGCATACTCAGCCCGACTCAGCCTCGTTGTCTCTGGCCCTAGACCCACGATTTTATGAGGCCAGAAAAACTGTGAATTAGGACCCGCCGGCCGGTACTAGGCCAAGTGGAAACGCAACCAAAGACGGGCCGCTGACGTCACAGCCCTCTTAAACCGGGCTGCGCGCTGTAGTGGAAACGCGCCATAAGAGGCCTGATGCTGCTGACTGCAGTGTGTTCTATAGTGCATGGTAATGGTCTGCAGGGGCTTCCATCCCTGTGTTCCCTTCAGAGGGAGTTTCTCTCACCAGTGTGTGTTCAGCTTGTGTTTCCTGTTGCAGTGGTTCCTGTGGATGCCCAGCAGCACAGGTTGAGGCGGCGCCTGCTGAGGGGGGTCCTGAAGGGAAGACTGCCCCACATGGAGAGGTGAGAAAACACTTCATTTATCTCCAAGGAGAGTCCACGAGCTGAAGAGCTCTGACAGGACACCAGTGTGTGTGTGCGTGTGCGTGTGTGTGTGCGTGTGCGTGTGCGTGTGCGTGTGTGTGTGTGTGTGTGTGTGTGTGTGTGTGTGTGTGTGTGTGTAGGATCCGGTTCATGGTGGTGAGCGAGCCCCCGGAGGAGGAGGAGCAGGAGAGAGAGTGTGAGGAGGTCGGGGTCGCCTTCATCAGGATCCCCGAAATCACAGAGACACACAGCGAGCTGCTGGAGAGGAGGCTGCAGGGTACACACACACACACACACACACACACACACACACACACACACACACACACACACACACACACACACACACACACACACACACACACACACACACACACACACACACACACACACACACACACACACACACACACACACAGACGTTTTGTAGAGGACACAGTGACTGTCTCTGAGGAGAATTCTCGCAGATTTCCAAATGAAAATACCTAAATAAACAGAACCACATGTCCAAAAGTCACGAGGCCTTAACTGTGGTGTGTGTGTGTGTGTGTGTGTGTGTGTGTGTGTGGGTGTGTGTGTGTGTGTGTGTGCGTGTGCGTGTGGGTGTGCAGTGTTGGACATGGGGAGTGAGGAGGTAGGCACGCTGACGGTTTCTGTGGAGGGACTGGAGGCTCTGCAGGCCATCATGGAGGAGGAGGAGGAAGAGGATGCTCAGTGAGGAAGAAGAGGAGGAGGAAGAGCAGCTCCTCCCTGCTCGTCATCATGAGGCGACAGCACAGACCAGTCAGCGGGTCAAACTGAAACTGGTTGTGTAGATTTGTAAATGTTTTTAATACGAAGAGAAAAAGAGTGTTTGTTTCTCAGTCAGTTGTTTCTTTGACGGTCAATAAAGTAAAATGAAAACCATGTTCCCTCTCCTGTAGTGTTTGTGTGTGTGTGTGTGTGTGTGTGTGTGTGTGTGTGTGTGTGTGTGTGTGTGTGTGTGTGTGTGGTGTGTGTGTGTGTGTGTGTGTGTGTGTGTGTGTGTGTGTGTGTGTGTGTGTGTGTGTGTGTGTGTGTGTGTGTGTGTGTGTGTGTGTGTTTGTGTGTGTGTGTGTTCTCCAGAGCAGACCTGGGCATCGTACGGCCCCCGGGCCACATACGGCCCTTTGGTTGACTCTGACCGGCCCGTGTAAGGCTAATTGGAAATTACAAAATAAACATATTTTCTAACTTTACCTCATGCATGGACTAAAGCTGCATTGCTTTTATTTTGAAGTTGTTTTTTATTCACGTGCATAATGACGCAATACGTATATCAAGACGTGCACATGATTGGATCCTTGTCACAAGACGACTTTAGCCCTCAAAAAAATGTCCGCTAAAAAAAGAAAGGTAGATGCTGAATGCAGGGTTTTCAACAAAAATTGGACTGCTAAGTATTTATTTACTGAAGTCGGAGGTAAAACCGTGTGTTTAGTTTGCGGGGAGCAGATCGCCGTGTTTAAGGAGTACAATGTGAGTCGACATTACGAGACGAAACACGCGGAGAAATATAAAAACTTGACTGACGCTGAAAGGGCGCGGACATCGGAAGCTTTGCTAGCTAAGCTGCAAAAGCAGCAAGGCTTTTTTACCAAGCTTCACACATCCAGTGATGCAGCAACCATGACCAGCTTTGTGATATCCCACAAAATTGCTAAAAACAGTAAGCCATTCTCGGAGGGGGAGTTTGTCAAAGAGTGCTTGGTGGACTCTGCAGCACTAATATGCCCTGAAAAAAAAGCCGCATTTGAGCAAGTCCCGCGTCCAGGCGAACCGTGACTAGAAGGATCGAGGACATTGCGGGGAATCTGGAGCTTCAGCTGCAACGTGAAGTGGCAAGTTACGACTTTTTCTCCTTGGCTTTGGACGAGAGCTGTGATGTCCGCGACACAGCCCAGTTACTCATATTCGTCCGCGGGATAACACCGGACTTCAAGATTACGGAGGAGCTGGCAGCAATGCGGTCGATGAAAGGGACGACGACAGGGAGCGATCTGTTCACGGAGGTAAACGAGTGCATGGACACGCATACATATGTGAACAAACATTTTCAATTATGAAGTTTACGAAATCCAGGTATAGATCCTCTCTCACTGATGATCATCTGTCAGCTGTGCTTCGCATCTCCACCTCAGACATTCAACCTGACTTTGATGCACTCGTTAAAGCCCAGCAGAGACTAGATTTCTCTCACTGAACAAGAAAAGAGAACTTAAAAACACCAAATGAGGTGTTGGCATGTAAAGGCACCAACTAGCAGTGAACTGGGACACTTTCTTTGGAAGCCTTTTTCTCAAAATCACAGTTCAGTGATGTTTAGTGACAGTTCAATATGATGTATCTTGCTTAATATTTGGAGTACAAAGACAATATTGTGATGTCTTTAGAATGCTAAGAACCTCTTTCCAACAGTAAATGAAACTCAAAATGTGTTTGAGTGAATGTGACTGAAAATGTTCACTAATGAGTCACAAATGGTGAAAAACGTTCATTTTGTTTACCATTGTTTTGGGAAATTTGATTTAATAAATGACATTTTTTTGTAAGGCAACCTCACTTTTTCATTGCTTAACTATAACATATACTCTTACCAGCTTGTCAAAACAATGCTATTTACTGCTTTTTATAAAGAAATACAATTAATATTATGCAGAATTGAGTTCAGCCTTTTGGCCCGGCCCTCCACAATATTTTCAGTTTCTCATGTGGCCCCATGGAAAAAATAATTGCCCACCCCTGCTCCAGAGGGAGTTTCTCAATCAAATTGAATCCAGATCAATAATGACAGACATTATAGTGATCAATAATTGCAGGTGTTGATGGAGCGTTGCATTGAACTCAGATCAAGGCCTTCACACAGCAGTCTCACCAGAGAGTCTATTCCCCTCATAGCTGAGGAACCAAAGGGAAAGGCTCATGGTGGCTGGTCCCTTCACACAGTCTCAGATCTCAAGCATCAGGCTCTTAGTTTCAGTCCTCGTCCATTTGCAATGATTTTAGTGTTGGAAGATTTGTTTGTATTATTATGTACAGGTGAAGGTAACAGGTTGCGGTCGCTGCTATCCTCCAAAGATGGAAGACTTGCCGTTGATGACGTCACATTCCCATTCCCTATTAGGCCTGAATGTTTCACACGTGGCTTCATCTCCTCTTCCTCACACCTGACCTGTGTTTCATCAGAGGGTCAGTTAGCAGCATCTAGTGGACAGCTAGCAGAACTACACCCCCTCTCACACTGACCATTCACCCTGACCTGTGTTTCATTAGAGGGTCAGTTAGCAGCACCTAGTGGACAGCTAGCAGAACTACACCCCCTCTCACACTGACCATTCACCCTGACCTGTGTTTCATTAGAGGGTCAGTTAGCAGCACCTAGTGGACAGCTAGCAGAACTACACCCCCTCTCACACTGACCATTCACCCTGATCTGTGTTTCATTAGAGGGTCAGTTAGCAGCACCTAGTGGACAGCTAGCAGAACTACACCCCCTCTCACACTGACCATTCACCCTGATCTGTGTTTCATTAGAGGGTCAGTTAGCAGCACCTAGTGGACAGCTAGCAGAACTACACCCCCTCTCACACTGACCATTCACCCTGACCTGTGTTTCATCAGAGGGTCAGTTAGCAGCATCTAGTGGACAGCTAGCAGAACTACACCCCCTCTCACACTGACCATTCACCCTGACCTGTGTTTCATTAGAGGGTCAGTTAGCAGCATCTAGTGGACAGCTAGCAGAACTACACCTCTTCTCACACTGACCATTCACCCTGACCTGTGTTTCATCAGAGGGTCAGTTAGCAGCACCTAGTGGACAGCTAGCAGAACTACACCCCCTCTCACACTGACCATTCACCCTGACCTGTGTTTCATTAGAGGGTCAGTTAGCAGCACCTAGTGGACAGCTAGCAGAACTACACCCCCTCTCACACTGACCATTCACCCTGACCTGTGTTTCATCAGAGGGTCAGTTAGCAGCATCTAGTGGACAGCTAGCAGAACTACACCCCCTCTCACACTGACCATTCACCCTGATCTGTGTTTCATTAGAGGGTCAGTTAGCAGCACCTAGTGGACAGCTAGCAGAACTACACCCCCTCTCACACTGACCATTCACCCTGACCTGTGTTTCATTAGAGGGTCAGTTAGCAGCATCTAGTGGACAGCTAGCAGAACTACACCCCCTCTCACACTGACTGGGCTCAGTCACTCTGAATTGTTTGGACACTGAAAATCTTCGCGGTCCTGAGAACAACTCAGTTTAGAAACAGAGTATGTATCAGCAAAAGCATGTGGGTGAACAAAACAGACATTATGATAGTCAGTGGTAAAGACAAAGACAGACCTCTCTCTCATGATATAAGTTTCTCTCCTTCTACAGGTTCCCCGTGGGTGGAAAAATATTTCAACACTTCAAACTCCGCCCCCCCCCCCCCAACCCAACCCAACCCTTTCCTCTGCGACTCAGAGCGGAAGTAAAGTAGAGTTCACCTTTCACGTGAGTCACATCTGAAACAGTTGGTGTTCAAACTGTTGAATAAAAGGAGATATAAGGGAATAGCAGGCAGAACCAGGACTGAGGAGGACGAGATCAGCAGGGTTTCTGTGGACCTGAAGAGAGTTCAGCAGGTGAGGACCCTCCCCCAGGAGTCTGTTCCTTCATCAGCATCACTGTGATCACATTGATATATGATCTATCTATATATATATATATATATATATATATATATGCTCCATCCACATTTTCACCTAAACTGTTGATATAGATGGAGAATAAAAGTGGACCTAAAACAGAACCTTGTGGTACACCATTAGCAGTGTTGTGCTGGTTACTGAAAACCAGTAAACACACACATACACACACACACACACACACGAGGTAGAATGAGCACCATAACTAGCTCCCTGAAAGCGGGTGACTCCACTGTAGAAATAGCCTGCATGTGTTCTACAACATACCGTGCAATGGCTTTATCAACTTTTCCCTGGCTAGCAGTCCCTCGGTTAAAATCCAGCAGCTGTTGCTTAGGTGGAGGTGGAGTGGCGTCGGATGAGTCTGGGTCTGTGGTCTTAGCTCTTCTGAGTGGTTAAACATTACTAATGGTCCATTAGTAATGTTTAACCACTCAGAAGAGAACCCATCAAATTGAACACATTGGGACCTTTCAGCGAGGTAGTTCACAATCCACCCCACTGCATGGCTGGATATTACATTACAAATGTTCAGAAAGAGGTAACCACAAAGCGATATTTAACTGAAAACACTAGGGAAATGTTTACTCAGAATTTTTCTTCCACACTTGCCCCTGCTAGCATCTCAGTAAATGAGCTAGTAGATCATTTTAATTCAAAAATTAAAAATAAGAAAGAGGATCAGTCCTGTTCTGAAGTCTTTACACTGGTTCCTCACTGACACTAATACCCCTTTCACACCAACGGTGTTTCAGGGCCGGTTCGGTGCTGGTGCTTGAAAAGCACCGGGTTTTCCTGTTCACACCGCAGCGGAGCAGCGTCATAGCTCCGGAATCCGGTTCGTTTCGAGCAACAAAAAGTTGTCCGTCTAGAAGCAAGAACCGCATACGTCACGCTTACGTCGGAGGGGGGCGAGATTAACCTGAGCTAACACTTAAGGCGAGTACGGCAAATAAAAGTTGTAACAAGCAGTACTGAGCAAAGTGACTAGAACGCAACCACACACTTGTTAAAAAAAACACACTTTATAAAGTCAGGCAACACTAACCAGGCTTCGTGTGGTTCTGTTTATTTGTACCTTACTTTGACCATCCGTTCGCTGTTATTGATCATTGTGGAGAGCAGGCAGACGTTTGTTATTATAGCAGCTATCGGATGGAATCAATACATGGGCTGCACAGGTTGTCATGTCCGACTATCACAAGTAGAATCATAATGAAAAATACCTCGGTAAAAAGTGCCTGTAGAAAACGGCTTAGCAAGTAGTCAGTTTAGCTTCGGTTGCTATGCTAACATCACCCATGTTATACCAGAGAAACTTTCATAACAGCGTTGTGATGCCAAACAGCGTCAATTCAGACTGACACCAAACAGCGTCAATTCAGACTGACACACATTCACTTAAGGGGAACTGGGGATATGTATCAGCTGCTTGTGTGACAGTCAGACAGTGAATACTTTAGAGCCGTGTGAGCTAACCCGGAGCTAACGGGAGAATACACTCGTGGAAGAGCAGCCAGCACTGCAGCGGTCGCTAAATGAAACACATTAATAAACAATGAACCACGGCACTCTGGAGAAAAGTATAAGGTTGGAGAAGTCGTTATTTAATTTAATCTGGCTTCGTATGATTAAAAGCAACGCAGTCCCCGGCCCGTTGTTGTTGTGAGGTGAGCTCCGGCGTTGGGGAGAAACTCAGCGACGTAAACTGTGACGTCATGACGCAGCAGCGGCAGCACCAGTCGGGCTCTGAGCGGTGTGAAAAGAGCCGGCGCTAAACCGAAGAACCGGTTCTGAACCAGAAAAGCTCTAGCACGGAGCTTGAACCGGAGTTGCGTTGGTGTGAAAGGGGCATTAGAAAAAGGATCACTCCAGTTCTGAAGTCTTTACACTGGTTCCTCACTAACACTAAGAAAGTGGATCAGTCCTGTTCTGAAGTCCTTACACTGGTTCCTCACTGACACTAAGAAAGTGGATCAGTCCTGTTCTGAAGTCCTTACACTGGTTCCTCACTGACACTAAGAAAGTGGATCAGTCCAGTTCTGAAGTCTTTACACTGGTTCCTCACTGACACTAAGAAAGTGGATCAGTCCTGTTCTGAAGTCTTTACACTGGTTCCTCACTGACACTAAGAAAGTGGATCAGTCCTGTTCTGAAGTCTTTACACTGGTTCCTCACTAACACTAAGAAAGTGGATCAGTCCGGTTCTGAAGTCTTTACACTGGTTCCTCACTGACACTAAGAAAGTGGATCAGTCCAGTTCTGAAGTCTTTACACTGGTTCCTCACTAACACTAAGAAAGTGGATCAGTCCTGTTCTGAAGTCTTTACACTGGTTCCTCACTGACACTAAGAAAGTGGATCAGTCCTGTTCTGAAGTCTTTACACTGGTTCCTCACTGACACTAAGAAAGTGGATCAGTCCAGTTCTGAAGTCTTTACACTGGTTCCTCACTGACACTAAGAAAGTGGATCAGTCCTGTTCTGAAGTCTTTACACTGGTTCCTCACTGACACTAAGAAAGTGGATCAGTCCTGTTCTGAAGTCTTTACACTGGTTCCTCACTAACACTAAGAAAGTGGATCAGTCCTGTTCTGAAGTCTTTACACTGGTTCCTCACTGACACTAAGAAAGTGGATCAGTCCAGTTCTGAAGTCCTTACACTGGTTCCTCACTAACACTAAGAAAGTGGATCAGTCCTGTTCTGAAGTCTTTACACTGGTTCCTCACTGACACTAAGAAAGTGGATCAGTCCAGTTCTGAAGTCTTTACACTGGTTCCTCACTAACACTAAGAAAGTGGATCAGTCCTGTTCTGAAGTCTTTACACTGGTTCCTCACTGACACTAAGAAAGTGGATCAGTCCAGTTCTGAAGTCTTTACACTGGTTCCTCACTGACACTAAGAAAGTGGATCAGTCCAGTTCTGAAGTCTTTACACTGACTTCCTGTGTGTCAAAGAATAGATTTCAAAATATTGTTGCTGGTTTATAAAGCACTGAATGGTTTAGGCCCAAAATCCATTTCTGACCTGCTAAATGATGAACCATCCAGATCTCTCAGGTCTTCAGGGACTGGTCAGCTTTCTGTCCCCAGAGTCAGAACTAAACATGGAGAAGTTCAGTTATTATGCTCCAAACATCTGGAGCAAACTCCCAGAAACCTGCAGGTCCGCTGCAACTCTGACTACTTTTAAATCCAGGCTGAAGACTTTTCTCTTTGCCGCTGCTTTTAATTGAACTATTCACATCTTAAACTGCACTGTCACTTTTATCCATGTATTTTTTATTTTAATGTTTATTTTATTATCTTTACTTTTTAATGACTGATTTTAAATGTCTTTCATTTTTTGTAAAGCACTTTGAATTGCCTTGTGTTGAAAGGTGCTATATAAATACACTTGCCTTGCCTTGCCTTGCATTATTGTATTTTTCATTATGATTCTACTTGTGATAGTCGAACATGAGTCATGACAACCTGTGCAGCCCATGTATTGATTCCATCTGATAGCTGCTATAATACAAAACAAAACGTCTGCCTGCTCTCCACAATGATCAACATCATTACATGACATTACATTTAGCTGACGCTTTTATCCAAAGAGACTTACAATAAGTGCATTCGACCAGGAAGATACAAACTTGAGGAAAACAGACTCATATAAGTACATCAGGTTTCATAGAGCCAAAACATTTCAAGTGCTACTCAACTAGCTTTAGATAAGCCAGTGCTTTGTTAGTATATAAGTGCTTTGTTAGTATATAAGTGCTTTGTTAGTATATAAGTGCTCTGTTAGTATATAAGTGCTCTGTTAGTATATAAGTGCTCAGTTAGTATATAAGTGCTCAGTTAGTATATAAGTGCTCAGTTAGTATATAAGTGCTCTGTTAGTATATAAGTGCTCTGTTAGTATATAAGTGCTCAGTTAGTATATAAGTGCTCAGTTAGTATATAAGTGCTCAGTTAGTATACAAGTGCTCTGTTAGTATACAAGTGCTCAGTTAGTATATAAGTGCTCAGTTAGTATATAAGTGCTCAGTTAGTATATAAGTGCTTTGTTAGTATACAAGTGCTTTGTTAGTATATAAGTGCTCAGTTAGTATATAAGTGCTCAGTTAGTATACAAGTGCTCTGTTAGTATACAAGTGCTCAGTTAGTATATAAGTGCTCAGTTAGTATATAAGTGCTCAGTTAGTATAAATGCGAAAGTGCTCAGTTAGTAATACAAGTGCTCGTTAGTATATAAGTGCTCAGTTAGTATATAAGTGCTCAGTTAGTATATAAGTGCTCAGTTAGTATATAAGTGCTCTGTTAGTATATAAGTGCTCTGTTAGTATATAAGTGCTCTGTTAGTATATAAGTGCTCTGTTAGTATATAAGTGCTCAGTTAGTATATAAGTGCTCAGTTAGTATATAAGTGCTCAGTTAGTATACAAGTGCTCTGTTAGTATACAAGTGCTCAGTTAGTATACAAGTGCTCAGTTAGTATATAAGTGCTCAGTTAGTATATAAGTGCTCAGTTAGTATACAAGTGCTTTGTTAGTATATAAGTGCTCAGTTAGTATATAAGTGCTCAGTTAGTATACAAGTGCTCTGTTAGTATACAAGTGCTCAGTTAGTATATAAGTGCTCAGTTAGTATATAAGTGCTCAGTTAGTATATAAGTGCTCTGTTAGTATACAAGTGCTCTGTTAGTATATAAGTGCTCTGTTAGTATACAAGTGCTTTGTTAGTATATAAGTGCTCAGTTAGTATACAAGTGCTCTGTTAGTATACAAGTGCTCTGTTAGTATATAAGTGCTCTGTTAGTATATAAGTGCTCAGTTAGTATATAAGTGCTCTGTTAGTATATAAGTGCTCTGTTAGTATACAAGTGCTTTGTTAGTATACAAGTGCTCTGTTAGTATATAAGTGCTCTGTTAGTATATAAGTGCTCAGTTAGTATACAAGTGCTTTGTTAGTATACAAGTGCTCTGTTAGTATATAAGTGCTCAGTTAGTATACAAGTGCTCTGTTAGTATACAAGTGCTCTGTTAGTATATAAGTGCTCTGTTAGTATATAAGTGCTCTGTTAGTATACAAGTGCTCTGTTAGTATACAAGTGCTCTGTTAGTATATAAGTGCTCTGTTAGTATACAAGTGCTCTGTTAGTATATAAGTGCTTAGTTAGTATACAAGTGCTCTGTTAGTATATAAGTGCTCTGTTAGTATACAAGTGCTCTGTTAGTATACAAGTGCTCTGTTAGTATATAAGTGCTCTGTTAGTATACAAGTGCTCTGTTAGTATATAAGTGCTTAGTTAGTATACAAGTGCTCTGTTAGTATATAAGTGCTCTGTTAGTATACAAGTGCTCTGTTAGTATATAAGTGCTCTGTTAGTATACAAGTGCTCTGTTAGTATATAAGTGCTCTGTTAGTATACAAGTGCTCTGTTAGTATATAAGTGCTCTGTTAGTATACAAGTGCTCTGTTAGTATATAAGTGCTTAGTTAGTATATAAGTGCTCTGTTAGTATATAAGTGCTCTGTTAGTATACAAGTGCTCTGTTAGTATATAAGTGCTCTGTTAGTATACAAGTGCTCTGTTAGTATACAAGTGCTCTGTTAGTATATAAGTGCTCAGTTAGTATACAAGTGCTCTGTTAGTATATAAGTGCTCTGTTAGTATACAAGTGCTCTGTTAGTATATAAGTGCTCTGTTAGTATATAAGTGCTCTGTTAGTATATAAGTGCTCTGTTAGTATATAAGTGCTCTGTTAGTATACAAGTGCTCTGTTAGTATATAAGTGCTCTGTTAGTATATAAGTGCTTTGTTAGTATATAAGTGCTCAGTTAGTATATAAGTGCTCTGTTAGTATATAAGTGCTCTGTTAGTATATAAGTGCTCTGTTAGTATATAAGTGCTTTGTTAGTATATAAGTGCTTCTGTTAGTATATAAGTGCTCTGTTAGTATATAAGTGCTTGTTAGTATATAAGTGCTTTGTTAGTATACAAGTGCTCTGTTAGTATATAAGTGCTCAGTTAGTATATAAGTGCTCAGTTAGTATATAAGTGCTCTGTTAGTATACAAGTGCTCTGTTAGTATATAAGTGCTCAGTTAGTATATAAGTGCTCTGTTAGTATATAAGTGCTCTTAGTTAGTATATAAGTGCTCTGTTAGTATATAAGTGCTCTGTTAGTATAAGTGCTAGTAGTATATAAGTGCTCCTGTTAGTATATAAGTGCTCTGTTAGTATATAAGTGCTTTGTTAGTATATAAGTGCTCTGTTAGTATATAAGTGCTTAGTTAGTATATAAGTGCTCTGTTAGTATATAAGTGCTCTGTTAGTATATAAGTGCTTTGTTAGTATATAAGTGCTTTGTTAGTATATAAGTGCTTTGTTAGTATATAAGTGCTCAGTTAGTATATAAGTGCTCTGTTAGTATATAAGTGCTTTGTTAGTATATAAGTGCTTTGTTAGTATATAAGTGCTTTGTTAGTATACAAGTGCTCAGTTAGTATATAAGTGCTCAGTTAGTATATAAGTGCTCAGTTAGTATACAAGTGCTCTGTTAGTATATAAGTGCTCTGTTAGTATATAAGTGCTCAGTTAGTATACAAGTGCTCTGTTAGTATACAAGTGCTTTGTTAGTATATAAGTGCTCAGTTAGTATATAAGTGCTTTGTTAGTATACAAGTGCTCAGTTAGTATATAAGTGCTCAGTTAGTATATAAGTGCTCAGTTAGTATACAAGTGCTCTGTTAGTATATAAGTGCTCTGTTAGTATATAAGTGCTCAGTTAGTATACAAGTGCTCTGTTAGTATACAAGTGCTCTGTTAGTATATAAGTGCTCTGTTAGTATATAAGTGCTCTGTTAGTATACAAGTGCTTTGTTAGTATACAAGTGCTCTGTTAGTATATAAGTGCTCAGTTAGTATATAAGTGCTCTGTTAGTATACAAGTGCTCTGTTAGTATATAAGTGCTCTGTTAGTATACAAGTGCTTTGTTAGTATACAAGTGCTCTGTTAGTATATAAGTGCTCTGTTAGTATATAAGTGCTCTGTTAGTATACAAGTGCTCTGTTAGTATATAAGTGCTCAGTTAGTATACAAGTGCTCTGTTAGTATACAAGTGCTCTGTTAGTATATAAGTGCTCTGTTAGTATACAAGTGCTTTGTTAGTATATAAGTGCTTTGTTAGTATATAAGTGCTCTGTTAGTATACAAGTGCTTTGTTAGTATATAAGTGCTCTGTTAGTATATAAGTGCTCTGTTAGTATATAAGTGCTTTGTTAGTATATAAGTGCTTAGTTAGTATATAAGTGCTCTGTTAGTATATAAGTGCTCTGTTAGTATATAAGTGCTTTGTTAGTATATAAGTGCTCTGTTAGTATCTAAGTGCTCAGTTAGTATATAAGTGCTTTGTTAGTATATAAGTGCTTTGTTAGTATCTAAGTGCTCAGTTAGTATATAAGTGCTTTGTTAGTATATAAGTGCTCAGTTAGTATATAAGTGCTCTGTTAGTATATAAGTGCTTTGTTAGTATATAAGTGCTCTGTTAGTATATAAGTGCTTTGTTAGTATATAAGTGCTCAGTTAGTATATAAGTGCTCAGTTAGTATATAAGTGCTCTGTTAGTATATAAGTGCTTTGTTAGTATATAAGTGCTCTGTTAGTATATAAGTGCTTTGTTAGTATATAAGTGCTCAGTTAGTATATAAGTGCTCAGTTAGTATATAAGTGCTTTGTTAGTATATAAGTGCTCAGTTAGTATATAAGTGCTCAGTTAGTATATAAGTGCTTTGTTAGTATATAAGTGCTTTGTTAGTATATAAGTGCTCAGTTAGTATATAAGTGCTCAGTTAGTATATAAGTGCTCAGTTAGTATATAAGTGCTTTGTTAGTATATAAGTGCTTTGTTAGTATATAAGTGCTCTGTTAGTATATAAGTGCTCAGTTAGTATATAAGTGCTTTGTTAGTATATAAGTGCTCTGTTAGTATCTAAGTGCTCTGTTAGTATATAAGTGCTTTGTTAGTATATAAGTGCTCAGTTAGTATATAAGTGCTTTGTTAGTATATAAGTGCTCTGTTAGTATATAAGTGCTTTGTTAGTATATAAGTGCTCAGTTAGTATATAAGTGCTCAGTTAGTATATAAGTGCTTTGTTAGTATATAAGTGCTTTGTTAGTATATAAGTGCTCAGTTAGTATATAAGTGCTCAGTTAGTATATAAGTGCTTTGTTAGTATATAAGTGCTCTGTTAGTATATAAGTGCTCAGTTAGTATACAAGTGCTCTGTTAGTATATAAGTGCTCTGTTAGTATATAAGTGCTCAGTTAGTATATAAGTGCTCTGTTAGTATACAAGTGCTCTGTTAGTATATAAGTGCTCTGTTAGTATATAAGTGCTCTGTTAGTATATAAGTGCTCAGTTAGTATATAAGTGCTCAGTTAGTATATAAAGTTGCTCTAGTTAGTATAGTAAGTGCCTCTTGTTAGTATATAAGTGCTTTGTTAGTTATATAAGTGCTTAGTTAGTATATAAGTGCTCTGTAGTATATAAGTGCTCTAGTTAGTATATAGTGCTCTTGTTAGTATACTAAGTGCTTTGTTAGTATATAAGTGCTCTGTTAGTATATAAGTGCTCTGTTAGTATATAAGTGCTTGGTTAGTAATATAAGTGCTCTGTTAGTATATAAGTGCTCTGTTAGTATATAAGTGCTTGTTAGTATATAAGTGCTTGTTAGTATATAAGTGCTTCTGTTAGTATATAAGTGCTCTAGTTAGTATATAAGGTGCTTTGTTAGTATATAAGTGCTCTGTTAGTATCTAAGTGCTCTCAGTTAGTATATAATGCTTGTTAGTATATAAGTGCTTGTTAGTATATAAGTGCTCTGTTAGTATATAAGTGCTCTGTTAGTATATAAGTGCCTTGTTGTATATAAGTGCTTTGTTAGTATATAAGTGCTCTGTTAGTATATAAGTGCTTTGTTAGTATATAAGTGCTCTGTTAGTATATAAGTGCTCTGTTAGTATATAAGTGCTTTGTTAGTATATAAGTGCTTTGTTAGTATATAAGTGCTTTGTTAGTATATAAGTGCTTTGTTTAGTATATAAGTGCTTCTGTTAGTATATAATGTGCTTTGTAGTATATAAGTGCTCTGTTAGTATATAAGTGCTTTGTTAGTATATAAGTGCTCTGTTAGTATATAAGTGCTTTGTTAGTATATAAGTGCTCTGTTAGTATATAAGTGCTCTGTTAGTATATAAGTGCTTTGTTAGTATATAAGTGCTCTGTTAGTATATAAGTGCTTTGTTAGTATATAAGTGCTCTGTTAGTATATAAGTGCTCTTGTTAGTTAGTAAGTGCTTGTTAGTATATAGTGCTCTGGTTAGTATATAAGTGCTCTGTTAGTATATAAGTGCTTTGTTAGTATATAAGTGCTCAGTTAGTATATAAGTGCTCTGTTAGTATATAAGTGCTTAGTTAGTATATAAGTGCTCTGTTAGTATATAAGTGCTCTGTTAGTATATAAGTGCTCTGTTAGTATATAAGTGCTTTGTTAGTATATAAGTGCTCAGTTAGTATATAAGTGCTTTGTTAGTATATAAGTGCTTTGTTAGTATATAAGTGCTCTGTTAGTATATAAGTGCTCAGTTAGTATATAAGTGCTTTGTTAGTATATAAGTGCTTTGTTAGTATATAAGTGCTCTGTTAGTATATAAGTGCTCTGTTAGTATCTAAGTGCTCAGTTAGTATATAAGTGCTTTGTTAGTATATAAGTGCTTTGTTAGTATCTAAGTGCTCAGTTAGTATATAAGTGCTTTGTTAGTATATAAGTGCTTTGTTAGTATCTAAGTGCTCAGTTAGTATATAAGTGCTTTGTTAGTATATAAGTGCTTTGTTAGTATCTAAGTGCTCAGTTAGTATATAAGTGCTCAGTTAGTATATAAGTGCTCTGTTAGTATATAAGTGCTTTGTTAGTATATAAGTGCTTTGTTAGTATATAAGTGCTTTGTTAGTATATAAGTGCTTTGTTAGTATATAAGTGCTCTGTTAGTATATAAGTGCTTTGTTAGTATATAAGTGCTTTGTTAGTATATAAGTGCTCTGTTAGTATATAAGTGCTTTGTTAGTATATAAGTGCTCTGTTAGTATATAAGTGCTCTGTTAGTATATAAGTGCTTTGTTAGTATATAAGTGCTCTGTTAGTATATAAGTGCTCTGTTAGTATATAAGTGCTCTGTTAGTATATAAGTGCTTTGTTAGTATATAAGTGCTTTGTTAGTATATAAGTGCTCTGTTAGTATATAAGTGCTCTGTTAGTATATAAGTGCTTTGTTAGTATATAAGTGCTCTGTTAGTATATAAGTGCTCTGTTAGTATATAAGTGCTTTGTTAGTATATAAGTGCTCTGTTAGTATATAAGTGCTTTGTTAGTATATAAGTGCTTTGTTAGTATATAAGTGCTTTGTTAGTATATAAGTGCTCTGTTAGTATATAAGTGCTTTGTTAGTATATAAGTGCTTTGTTAGTATATAAGTGCTCTGTTAGTATATAAGTGCTTTGTTAGTAATTCTCTCGCTCGAAGTGGAGTGGAAAGAGATGAGTCTTCAGTCTGAAGAAGATGTGTGAGCTTTCTGCTGTCCTGATGTCAATGGGGAGCTCATTCCACCATGTTGGAGCCAGGATATCAAACCCACGTGTTTTTGCTGATGGGGACCCAAGGCTGGCCAGCCTCTGCTCCAAGATATGATGATCGACGGTATCGAACGCTTTGGAAAGATCAATAAAAAGAGCTGCACAACTCTGCTTTTTGTCTAAGATATATCATTCATTTCATTGTCGCAGTGATGGTGCTGTTGTGGCATTTAGCACTCACAACAGGAAAGAATGAAACAGAGAGGAATCAATAAAACACAAACACAGATATAGTTGATCGATTATTATTTCGTACAACATTCAATAATAACGAGGAAAACATTACCTTTGCTCTCAAGCAGTGGTAGTAATGCTCCAACGAGCACAAAGATCTCGTGTGCTTTATACATGTAAAACACACACGAACAATGTCAGGTCTCCTAAACTTGGACATGTTCCAGATGTCGAAAGGTCATCTCATGACGTCTTTAGGAGTCTTGCAGGATATGAATTTCCCAATCAACAAAACATATCCTATGTTTGCACATGAACGCACACACTTTTCTTTACATTAACTAACACACCAACATCCTTATTGTTTCTTAGCTAATGCATGCTGGATATGAAGCACTAACTTTAGACTTTAACTGTATTATATCTGAGGAAGACCTCCCTTGGACTTCCTCTGACCTTTGCCAATTTACTTAACATGGGTACATCTGCTGATAATTGCAAAGACCATTGATAATTAGCAAAGAGACTCATGGGCCTCTTCCAATATCTAGAAACTGTAATTCTACAACATAGTCATTATAGTTATATTGAGAAGGTCCAAGACTTGACACAACAGTGCTATGTTGCTTTCTGAAGCCTGACTGATGTTTACATAGGATGTCATTTTTACTTAAAAACACCTTTACCTGCTCACTCACTAGGCGTTCAAGAACCTTCGCCAGAACTGGCAATTTAGAGATGGGTCTATAATTATTTAATAAAGTGGCCTCCCCTCCTTTTAGTAAAGGCAGGACATACGCTGACTTCCATACGGTTGGAATTGCATTTGTGCTGAGGGAGAGGTTAAAAAGAGAAGTAAGAGGTGGAGCAATAAAATCTGCAGCTATCTTTAAAAAGAAAGGTTCTACGTTATCCGGGCCAGCCGGTTTCTTAGGATCTAACTCGTATTAGGGTACCGTGTCATCATGCGTACACACCTGTACACATGCCCTTCAATGGGCACATGTCGAATGTACAGAAAATAATTACCCTAACTTTTTTTGCCACGGCACACTAAAAATAAGCCGTCGTGCTACACACGTAGACAACGGCTGCAGGATCAAAACTGGCCGAGCATTGGGGTCCCTAGAGCATTCCCCCTCAAAGAAAAAAAACATTACATTTTTGGGATTTTAGCGTAATTCACAAAACGTCCGCCAGAGGGCGTACTGTACATTTCATGCAGAAAAATTGCATCAAATTGACAACATTTATAAAGCAAGCAGAGGGCAGGAAATGTGTGTTTTAAGTGTTGGTTAAAGATGTTTAAATGATACTGATACTACCAGGGGACAAAAGGTCTTTCTATTATGGGTTAAAGTGTGTGAAAAGTCGGGGAACATGTTTAAAATGACAGCAGAGTGGTGGCTGTTAGCAGGCTGACTCAGTTCACTTGTCTCAAACACCCAGGGTGCTTATGCTGACTTTAGAAGCCAGGAAAAGTGTTCAAAACATTAGTGTTGAAAGTCGGGGGAACTGTTTTAATTCAGGACAAAGACAACCAGGGTGAAAACATACAATTTTTACCCGGGAATAGTGTTCAAAACATGGGTACATTGGTCTTAAAACTCGGGGGGAACTGTTTTAATTCAGGAGAGTCATTCAATGAAAACTGGTAGTTCAGATTCTGCTATTTCAGCAGAAATAGCAGAATCTGAACATGTGCCATAACTACACTTCCTGTCGTCCTACAGTCTTGCCGACGGTACCGTTGGATGCACAGTACATGAAAACGGGGGTACAGACTGAGCCTGAAGCAAACAGAGCTTCCTGTGAAAAGTTATTAATTAATAACAGAAATATGCAATTTTGAGATTTTGGGTAAAACACACACACATGTGCCAAAACACAAGACACAGAACCAGGGTGCACACACACCATTTGTACCCGGGAATAGTGTTCAAAACCATATCATCAGAGGGCAAGCTATCTATAATTCACTTCAACAGCAGAAGCATGTACGCAAACTTTAATCTCATCAAGGAACATTTAAATCAGTTTCAACAAACATTTAGCATCATTGCCACATCTGAAACCTGGATCACGGAGGACAAAGGCACAGACTTTGAGCTGGAGGGCTATGAACATATCAGATACATGAATAGACAAAACAAGGGTGGAGGAGGAGTAGCCTTGTATGTGGACAATACTTTAAAATGTAAGGTGATGAATTATATGCCAACAGTGATTGGTAATGTATTGGAATGTATCACGATTGAAATCATCAGTTGTATATATAGAGCACCCGGCTCTAGTATTGAGATTTCCATCAAGGACTGGATGGAGGAAATATTCTCAAAAGTGATCAATAAACAGTTTTCATTTGTGGTGACTTCAATATTGACCTTCTAAATCCAATTTATCAACACAATGTACAGTATGAGTTTATATCCAAAAGTTACTAGACCCAGCAGAATCACATCGCACTACTCTCACAATATATTCACAAATGACATAGAAAGCAATACAGGAAGTGGACTCTTAATAAATGATATAAGTGACCACCTCCCTGTGTCTTTATGACAGAAACTATAGTAATAACATGCCGGACAAAGCTATTCAATACAGACGAGTTCGATCAGAGGAAGCACAAAGATGGGATGATTTATACAAAGAGAACAATATTCACAGTGCATTTATCATTATATAATACATACTGCCCAATTGTCAAATACAGTAGAAAAATGAAATATGCAGAATGTCCATGATCCATAGACTGTATATATAAAGCCATGATCCATAGACTGTATATATAAAGCCATGATCCATAGACTGTATATATAAAGCCATGATCCATAGACTGTATATATAAAGCCATGATCCATAGACTGTATATATAAAGCCATGATCCATAGACTGTATATATAAAGCCATGATCACAAGGGGTTTACAAAATGCCTGTAAGAAGAAAAATTCATTGTATAGAGATTTCATTCGAAATACAACAAAAGAGACAGAGATTAGATATAAAAAATATAAAAATAAATTAACAATTATAATAAGGACCTGCAAAAGTGAATACTATCGGAAAATACTAGACAAAAATAAATACAACATTAAAGGAATATGGAGCATACTGAATAGTATCTAGAAAAAGGAGTTATCCTACGTACTTCATTACAAGGATAAGGAAGAGGAACACATGGATGTTGTTTCCAACAGTTTCAATGATTTCTTTGTAAATGTTGGACCTGAATTAGCAGACAAAATCCCTGATGGAGGAACATCAGAAAACAAGCTGGAAAACTTAATCCTTTCTCAATGTTCCTCACAGCAGTGCATGAAAGGGAAGTAGTTGATATTGTAACGAAATGTAAAAACAAAAAATCTACCGATTGTGATGACATTGACATGACTGTATTAAAAAAGGTTATAGATGTTATTTCAAAACCATTCACACACATACTTATCATTCCAAACTGGTGCATTTCCTAACAAAATGAAAATAGCAAAAGTCATACCTTTGTTCAAAGCTGGGAACAAACTTCACTTCACAAACTACAGACCGGTCTCACTTCTACCACAAATCTCAAACATTCTTGAAAAGCTTTTCAATAACAGTCTGGACAATTTCATAGAAAAACACAAACTTCTCACCGAAAGTCAAAATGGATTCAGAGCCAATAGATCAACATCGATGGCTTTAATAGACTCACTTGAAGAAATTACTAGCTCAATTGAAATATTGGAATATTCATTGACCTAAAAGAAGCATTTGACACAATTAATCTCGACATATTAATAAAACAACTGGAACGTTATGGAATCAGGAGTTATTGAACCAACAGGCAACAGTTTGTGAAGCTGGGAGAGTGTTGTTCTTCATATTTGGACATTACATGCGGTGTCCCCCAGGGGTCAGTATTGGGGCCGAAACTATTTATTATGTATATTAATGAAATATGCAATGTATCGACAGTACTCAAGTTTGTTTCGTTCGCTGATGACACTAATATATTTTGTTCTGGGGACAATGTACAGCTACTATTGGAAGAGATCACAGCTGAAATATGCAAACTAAAGTTATGGCTAAACAGTAATAAGTTATCATTAAACTTGAATAAAACAACATTAATTATAATTGGAAATAGCAATACACAAGCATCCTTTAAGATAGATGGGATTTTCATTGAGAGAGTTAAAGAACATACATTCCTTGGAATCACAATTGATGAGAAACTGAGCTGGAAACCACATAAAACATATTCACTCCAAAGTCTCAAGAAGTATTGCAATATTAAACAAGGCAAAACAGATTCTTGATCAAAATGTCCTCTACATTCTTTACTGTTCATTGGTTTGACCTTATTTAAGTTACTGTGCAGAGGTTTGGGGCAGTCATTATAAAACTACAACACAATCCCTATTTATTCTACAAAAAAGAGCAATAAGACTTATTAAAAATGTCGGCTATAGGGATCATACAAACCCATTATTCTTAGAGCTAAAATTATTAAAACTGTCAGGTCTTGTTGAATTCCAAATCGCACAAATCATGTTTTACGTTTAATGACCTGGGAATATTCAGATATTGTTCAATGAAAGACAAGGGGGTTCATTTATATTCACTAATGTTAGGGTGCGCACAACAAAGAGACGTTTCTGTTTGTGGGGTGAAGATCTGGAACAATGTGAGTGAGGAGCTAAAGGGATGTCCAAACATCAAACTATTCAAAAAGAGGTATGAACACACCATTCTCTCAAGGTACACGGATACAGGGATACAACTGCTAAACCATAACTGTTTATATTCTTGTTCTGTATTCTATTTATGAATTTGTGTTTGTATGAATTTGTGTATGTACATATGTATATATATAAATATATAGAGACCATTCTCCTAACTTGCCTGTATATATTATATGAATGATTATATAAATTATTCAAGATTATAAGTATACATTTATATTGTATGTTAACATATATTAAGATGTAAAAAAAAAAAAAGGGAGAAGGGGTCGGATTAAATAAATGTAAACTTCTTCCGACCCCTTTTCGGACGTGTAATTAGCTAAAGCTTTGTTGTTTATTGATATCAGACAATGATACTACAGATTATTCAATTATTAATTAAATGTATCGTTTTGTTATAGCATTCATTTGTATAGTACTGTATCATGTCTGTATCACCTTTTGTTTCATTTGTATTTTCTTTGGTTTTACACGCTCGAAAAATAAATAAACTAAACCAATGACGTCAGCGTCAGTCGAGCTCGCCCACATGCGGACAAAATATGTGAAGCAGCTTCACAGGAAACAGGAAGCAGCTTCACAGGAAACAGGAAGCAGCTTCACAGGAAACAGCTTCACAGGAAACAGGAAGCAGCTTCACAGGAAACAGGAAACAGCTTCACAGGAAACAGGAAGCAGCTTCACAGGAAACAGGAAGCAGCTTCACAGGAAACAGGAAACAGCTTCACAGGAAGCAGCTTCACAGGAAACAGGAAGCAGCTTCACAGGAAACAGCTTCACAGGAAACAGCTTCACAGGAAACAGGAAACAGCTTCACAGGAAACAGGAAGCAGCTTCACAGGAAACAGGAAGCAGCTTCACAGGAAACAGGAAACAGCTTCACAGGAAACAGGAAGCAGCTTCACAGGAAACAGCTTCACAGGAAACAGGAAGCAGCTTCACAGGAAACAGGAAGCAGCTTCACAGGAAACAGGAAGCAGCTTCACAGGAAACAGGAAACAGCTTCACAGGAAACAGGAAACAGGAAGCAGCTTCACAGGAAACAGGAAGCAGCTTCACAGCTTCACAGGAAACAGCTTCACAGGAAACAGGAAACAGGAAGCAGCTTCACAGGAAACAGGAAGCAGCTTCACAGGAAGCAGCTTCACAGGAAACAGGAAGCAGCTTCACAGGAAACAGCTTCACAGGAAACAGGAAGCAGCTTCACAGGAAACAGGAAACAGCTTCACAGGAAACAGCTTCACAGGAAACAGGAAACAGCTTCACAGGAAACAGGAAGCAGCTTCACAGGAAACAGGAAGCAGCTTCACAGGAAACAGCTTCACAGGAAACAGCTTCACAGGAAACAGCTTCACAGGAAACAGGAAGCAGCTTCACAGGAAACAGGAAACGAGTCGAAGCGTTTCTTTATTCTTCTCTTTATTTCAATTTTTTGCAAAGGTACAAACGGCTGTAAAATGTATTTCCCTGAAACGCGTCAGGATTAAATTCAGAGAGTAGGAAATATAAATACTCGCAAAAATCATCACACGGTGGTAAACCCCCCCCCCCCAGACTTTACAAAACAAAGCATTAAAAAACCTCTCGTCCAAAACACTGAGAAACACTTTGACACCCCCACAATAATGGTACGGTCCATATTCTCAAATACCATAGAGAGGAGGAGGAAGAAGAGGAGGGGGGAGAGGAAGAGGAGGAGGAACTGCAGGAGCGTTCCTGAACGCAGCCTCTGAGAGAGGTTCACTGACCGTGGGAGATCCAGCTCCCTGTGAGGACTCTTAAAGGGACAGTACACCTCTCACTGAGCCGTCTCTAGAGAGAACAGAACATGAACACGCTAACAACACGTGATGATGATGATGATGATGTCACTGTTAAAGGGATTCTGGAGAATAAGGTCTTTTATCCGTTTAAGAAGTCGAGATGTTGGAAACGTTTTGTCAAAGAGGAATGGAGATCGATGAAGAGGTGTGATGTCATCAGGCGTCTCCTCAACGACAGCCAGCAGCTTGAAGTCAACACACACACACACACACACACACACACACACACACACACACACACACACACACACACACACACACACACACACACACACACACACACACCACACACACACACACACACACACACACACACACACACACACACACACACACACACACACACACACACACACACACACACACACACACACACACACACACAACAGAGGGGGGGTCCCTTCCCGCGGGGGGTCACTTCCTGTTATTTGAGCAGAGCCTTGTAGAGCGTGAGGGATCTGGCGGTGATGCGGTCGGTCTCCAGGCAGAAAATGAAGTCCCTGAGATTCACTCTGGTGATTCGCTGTCGCAGCTGTTGCCGTGACGACGAGGATCCGGGGGAGGAGCCTGGGCCAGACACCACCTGGGGGGGGGGGGGGGGGCGTTGGACATGTAAACAACATGTTGCTGTGACGCAAACATTTAGCAAAAATAATGAATAAAAGCCCTACAATACACACAGGCGCACACACAGAGGTACACACACAGGCGCACACACACCTCGGGGGCGGAGCTTCCTCCCGGTGAGTCCATCTTTTTCCTCTTCCTCGGTCCGATGGCAGCGAGCGCTGTCAGGTTAGCGTCTCGCTGCCTCATCTGAGCTAACTCATTCTGCTGCATCTGAGAGAGACATCAGAGAGTAAACACTCAGTTAAACATATATACGAGTGAATGTGAAGCTTCGTACCTCCTTAGCTTTCAGCTTCAGACGCGCCTGCTCCGGATCCTCCTGTCGAGCTCGACTCTGAAACACAAACCAGTCAAGAATTATTATCATGTTTTTGATACTGAAGTTCTTCTGCTGAGACAAAAACTGTGTGTGAGGAATATCTGATGGAAATCTAAAGATTCTGACTTTTTCCCTGAATTCCTACTGTGTGTGTGTGTGTGTGTGTGTGTGTGTCTGTGTGTGTGTCTGTGTGTTTGTCTGTGTGTGTGTGTGTGTCTGTGTGTCTGTGTGTGTGTCTGTGTGTGTGTCTGTGTGTGTGTGTGTGTGTGTCTGTGTGTGTGTCTGTGTGTGTCTGTGTGTGTGTCTGTGTGTGTGTCTGTGTGTGTGTGTGTGTGTGTGTGTGTCTGTGTGTCTGTGTGTCTGTCTGTGTGTTTGTGTGTGTCTGTGAGTGTGTGTGTGTGTGTGTGTGTGTGTGTGTGTGTGTGTGTGTGTGTCTGTGTGTGTGTGTGTCTGTGTACCTTGGCAGCCTTCAGCAGGATCTCTCTCTCTTGATCGTCCTTCCTCTGTTTCTCCAGCCTCTCCAGATGCTCGAAGAACCGGAGCTGAGAGCGAACGTCTGACATACACTCCTGCTCGTCCTCCTGCAGGAGCACACACACATTACATATAACACACACTGTGTACCTGTGTGTGTGTGTGTGTGTGTGTGTGTGTGTGTGTGTGTGTGTGTGTGTGTACCTTCCCCCCCTCACTGCGGTGCTGAGCGATGCTGCTCACTTTCTCCAGCAGAGCTCTCAGTCGGGCCTGAGTGGCGTGAGAGATCAGAGCCACCACCTCCGGAGGAACCTCCAGGACCCCCTGCTGCTTCGCTGAGAACACACATCACACACACACATTACAGATCTACACACACACACACATTACAGATCCACACACACATTACAGATCCACACACACACACACACACACACACACACACACACACACCTGAGTCGAGGATGCGTTTGAGCAGCGGTCCTGGGGGCAGGAAGGCTTCGTCTTTGCAGGATCTGATCTTGGTTCCCACGAGCTCCGAGCTGGTGGCGAGGATCCGGGCGTTCTCCTCGTTCAGGTTCACGCCCGCCATGGACGCCACGTCGTTGATGTCATCGTCGTCTCTGGGGGGGGGGAGGAGAGGGGGGGGAGGGACAGAGTCAGGACACTGGTCTGGGATCTGTCAGAAGATGTCTCTAATAAGAGAAGAAGGACTTTATGTTTGCAAAAAAGAGAAATGAAAACACTGGAAATAAACAATCCAACATATTTCTGAAATAGAAATAAAATAGTTATCGTCGTCGTGTTGGTTGTCGTCGTCGTGTTGGTCGTCGTCTTGTTGGTCGTCGTCGTGTTGGTTGTCGTTGTCGTGTATGTTGTCGTCGTCGTGTATGTTGTCGTCGTCGTGTATGTTGTCGTCGTCGTGTATGTTGTCGTCGTCGTGTATGTTGTCGTCGTCGTGTATGTTGTCGTCGTCGTGTTGGTTGTCGTCGTCGTGTTGGTTGTCGTCGTGTTGGTTGTCGTCGTGTTGGTTGTCCTCGTCGTGTTGGTTGTCCTCGTCCTGTTGGTTGTCGTCGTCGTGTATGTTGTCGTCGTCGTGTTGGTTGTCGTCGTCGTGTTGGTTGTCGTCGTCGTGTTGGTTGTCGTTGTGTATGTTGTCGTCGTCGTGTTGGTTGTCGTCGTGGTGTTGGTTGTCGTCGTCGTGTTGGTTGTCGTCGTCGTCGTGTTGGTTGTCGTGTATGTTGTCGTCGTCGTGTTGGTTGTCGTCGTCGTGTTGGTTGTCGTCGTCGTGTTGGTTGTCGTCGTGGTGTATGTTGTCGTCGTGGTGTTGGTTGTCGTGGTGTTGGTTGTCGTCGTGGTGTATGTTGTCGTCGTCGTGTATGTTGTCGTCGTCGTGTTGGTTGTCGTCGTGTTGGTTGTCGTCGTGTTGGTTGTCGTCGTCGTGTTGGTTGTCGTCGTCGTGTATGTTGTCGTCGTCGTGTTTGTTGTCCTCATCGTCGTGTTGGTTGTCCTCGTCGTGTTGGTTGTCGTCGTCGTGTTGGTTGTCGTCGTCGTGTTGGTTGTCGTCGTCGTGTTTGTTGTCGTCGTCGTGTTTGTTGTCCTCATCGTCGTGTATGTTGTCGTCGTCGTGTTGGTTGTCGTCGTGTTGGTTGTCGTCGTCGTGTTGGTTGTCGTCGTCGTGTTGGTTGTCGTCGTCGTGTTGGTTGTCGTCGTCGTGTTGGTTGTCGTCGTCGTGTTGGTTGTCGTCGTCGTGTTTGTTGTCCTCATCGTCGTGTATGTTGTCGTCGTCGTGTTGGTTGTCGTCGTGTTGGTTGTCGTCGTCGTGTTGGTTGTCGTCGTCGTGTTGGTTGTCATCGTCGTGTTGGTTGTCGTCGTCGTGTTGGTTGTCGTCGTCGTGTTGGTTGTCGTCGTCGTCGTGTTTGTTGTCGTCGTCGTGTTTGTTGTCGTCGTCGTGTTGGTTGTCGTCGTCGTGTTGGTTGTCGTCGTCGTGTTGGTTGTCGTCGTCTTGTTTGTTGTCGTCGTCGTGTTGTTGTCGTCGTTGTGTTGGTTGTCCTCGTCGTGTATGTTGTCGTCGTCGTGCTGGTTGTCGTCGTCGTGTTGGTTGTCGTCGTCGTCGTCGTGTTTGTTGTTGTTTGTGGAGCAGCTGTTCTCCGGTGTAGAGTGTTTCTATATGATCTCTGTTGCAGAGGAGAGGACTGGCTTCCTGACCGTCTACTTTATGTGCAATGCCTTGTTTTAATATGAGGGGGGGGGTCAGGTGCCTTGTTTTAATATGAGGGGGGGGTCAGGTGCCTTGTTTTAATATGAGGGGGGGTCAGGTGCCTTGTTTTAATATGAGGGGGGGTCAGGTGCCTTGTTTTAATATGAGGGGGGGGTCAGGTGCCTTGTTTTAATATGAGGGGGGGGTCAGGTGCCTTGTTTTAATTTGAGGGGGGTCAGGTGCCTTGTTTTAATATGAGGGGGGTCAAGTGCCTTGTTTTAATATGAGGGGGGTCAGGTGCCTTGTTTTAATATGAGGGGGGGGTCAGGTGCCTTGTTTTAATATGAGGGGGGGTCAGGTGCCTTGTTTTAATATGAGGGGGGGTCAGGTGCCTTTTTAAATTACTTTCTTTAGATTTGTTTGAGTTTTTAAAATGTTTTACACAACATTTGCATTTTATTTAATTCTTCCGAGTTTCTTGTTATTTAAATTGATTTAGTTTTACGTTTTAATTGTGGTTTTAAATAAAGTTTCATATATTTTATTTATTTTATGTTCTTTATTCAAATGTGTGCTTTAATGATTTAATTTTCTTTTAACTCTTGTTTTTCAATGTTCTACATTTGATGGTATTATTTCCTCTTCATGTTAACACGTATTTGACTGTCATTGTGTTGTAATGCCTCTATAATAAATAGGTTACCTGAAAGTCCCGCCCCCAGGGTCGCTCAGCTTCCTCTGATTGGCCGGAGCCACATTCAGCGGACTCCTACCTATGATGGTGGTCGGTCCTCTGATGAGCGTACCTGAGAGGAGAGAACGCTCTGAGACACTGAACCAGGAACTAATTAAATAAATCACTAATCAATATGTGTACCTTGAGGTCGGAGCGTCTGATTGAAGACGACGGGCGATCGAGCCGGGACCCCCGCCCGGACCCCCACCTGAACATTCACACCACACGGCAAAGTTAAAGGGGACCTATCATGCAAAATGCACTTGTGTACGTCTTTTCTACATGAATATGTGTCCCCGGTGTTCCAGGGAACTCACCAAGTGTCAGAAAACACAACCCTCTCTATTTTCCTCCATACCCAAATCTCTAAAAAAGGGGCTGCAACGGATCTGATAAAAACTGATCCAGATTTGAACACTGTCCTGACGTCAGGACGGTGGCGCTACGGCTATTGGGCCAACTCTCCACCTATCAGGGGAATGTGGGGTTGGGCCACGGCCATTGCCGCTCGAAAGCGCTGGAGACGCTGTAGTACATATGCCAGGCCTGTAAGTGGCGCTGTAGTCTGCCACAAAAGCAGCGAAGAAGACTTCCCGCCCATAGTTACCATGGTTACCCTTCTGTTTATTCTCCGCTGTGGCTTTCTTTCTCCCTCCCCGAGGCAAGCGTTTGCTCCCGCTGCTTTAATTCAATGCAATCCCTCCCCGTCGAGGCAAGCACTGTAATTCTCTCCGGTTAGTCCACCAGCAGATGACAAACACCCACCAGTGTGTGTGTGTGTGAGAATGTGAGTGTTTCGGTGAGTGTGTGTGAGTGTGAATGTCTGTGTCAGTCTGTGAATGTGATTGTCAGTCTGTGTGTGTGTGTGTGTGTGTGTGTGTGTGTGTGTGTGTGTGTGTGTGTGTGTGTGTGTGTGTGTGTATGCGAGTGTTTCTGTGTGTGTGTGTGTTTGTTTCTGTGAGTGTGTGTGTGAGTGTGAGTGAGTAAGTGAGTGAGTGTGCGTGTGTGTGTGAGTGTGTGAGTGTGAGTGAGTGAGTGTGCGTGTGTGTGTGTGTGTGTGAGTGTGTGTGTGTGAGATCGTACCAGCGGGGTGTTGAGGCGTACCGTGGTGGCGCCGGGGCTGATGGGTAGTCTGGGTCTGATGGAGGTGGAGATGATGGGGGGGGCGGAGGTGGAGGCCATCAGGTTCTGCTGGTTGGTGAGCAGAGACTGACGCAGCGAGGGGAGGCTTTTCTGGGGAGGGACATCATCCAATCAATCAATAACACATCATCCAATCACAGGGCTGAATACTCCACTCTGATTGGTCCTTTCAGAGGTAGTTAACACTGGACAGCGCTGCTGATCTGCAGCACCTGGAGTCTTATAAAGCACTTTGAGCACCAGGAAAAGCGCTTTATAAATCAAATGTATGATGATGATGATGATGATGATGATGATGACCTGGAGTCACAGACAGATAGAGGACGCCTTCCCTGCAGTAACTCTCTATCTCAGACCTCCTCTGCTCCTCTGATAACTGGACTCTGAGGTCGCATTCACACCTTGTATAGTCCGGTGTGTTACCCCCTTGGTGCGGTTCGTTTGGGTCGGTGTGAACGCAGACCTCTGAACTAAACCAGCAGACTCTGGTCCGCCTACAAGAGGTGGTCTCGGACCGCTTGCTAGTGAACTCTGGAGCGGTTCATCGCTGGTGTGAACGCAGTCAGAGGCAGAGAAGTGACTATAGGTGTGAATGCAGTCAGAGAGGCAGAGAGGCAGGGAAGTGACTATAGGTGTGAACGCAGTCAGAGAGGCAGAGAAGTGACTATAGGTGTGAACGCAGTCAGAGGCAGAGAAGTGACTATAGGTGTGAATGCAGTCAGAGAGGCAGAGAGGCAGGGAAGTGACTATAGGTGTGAACGCAGTCAGAGAGGCAGAGAAGTGACTATAGGTGTGAATGCAGTCAGAAAGGCAGGGAAGTGACTATAGGTGTGAATGCAGTCAGAGAGGCAGGGAAGTGACTATAGGTGTGAATGCAGTCAGAGAGGCAGAGAAGTGACTATAGGTGTGAACGCAGTCAGAGAGGCAGAGAAGTGACTATAGGTGTGAATGCAGTCAGAGGCAGAGAAGTGACTATAGGTGTGAATGCAGTCAGAGAGGCAGGGAAGTGACTATAGGTGTGAATGCAGTCAGAGGCAGAGAAGTGACTATAGGTGTGAACGCAGTCAGAGAGGCAGAGAAGTGACTATAGGTGTGAATGCAGTCAGAGGCAGAGAAGTGACTATAGGTGTGAACGCAGTCAGAGAGGCAGAGAAGTGACTATAGGTGTGAATGCAGTCAGAGAGGCAGGGAAGTGACTATAGGTGTGAATGCAGTCAGAGGCAGAGAAGTGACTATAGGTGTGAATGCAGTCAGAGGCAGAGAAGTGACTATAGGTGTGAATGCAGTCAGAGAGGCAGGGAAGTGACTATAGGTGTGAACGCAGTCAGAGAGGCAGAGAAGTGACTATAGGTGTGAACGCAGTCAGAGAGGCAGGGAAGTGACTATAGGTGTGAACGCAGTCAGAGAGGCAGAGAAGTGACTATAGGTGTGAATGCAGTCAGAGAGGCAGAGAAGTGACTATAGGTGTGAACGCAGTCAGAGAGGCAGAGAAGTGACTATAGGTGTGAATGCAGTCAGAGAGGCAGGGAAGTGACTATAGGTGTGAATGCAGTCAGAGGCAGAGAAGTGACTATAGGTGTGAATGCAGTCAGAGAGGCAGGGAAGTGACTATAGGTGTGAATGCAGTCAGAGGCAGAGAAGTGACTATAGGTGTGAACGCAGTCAGAGAGGCAGAGAAGTGACTATAGGTGTGAATGCAGTCAGAGAGGCAGAGAAGTGACTATAGGTGTGAATGCAGTCAGAGAGGCAGAGAAGTGACTATAGGTGTGAATGCAGGCAGAGAGGCAGAGAAGTGACTATAGGTGTGAATGCAGTCAGAGAGGCAGGGAAGTGACTATAGGTGTGAACGCAGTCAGAGAGGCAGAGAAGTGACTATAGGTGTGAATGCAGTCAGAAAGGCAGGGAAGTGACTATAGGTGTGAATGCAGTCAGAGAGGCAGAGAAGTGACTATAGGTGTGAACGCAGTCAGAGAGGCAGAGAAGTGACTATAGGTGTGAATGCAGTCAGAGAGGCAGGGAAGTGACTATAGGTGTGAATGCAGTCAGAGGCAGAGAAGTGACTATAGGTGTGAATGCAGTCAGAGAGGCAGGGAAGTGACTATAGGTGTGAACGCAGTCAGAGAGGCAGAGAAGTGACTATAGGTGTGAATGCAGTCAGAGAGGCAGGGAAGTGACTATAGGTGTGAACGCAGTCAGAGAGGCAGAGAAGTGACTATAGGTGTGAACGCAGTCAGAGAGGCAGAGAAGTGACTATAGGTGTGAATGCAGTCAGAGAGGCAGGGAAGTGACTATAGGTGTGAACGCAGTCAGAGAGGCAGAGAAGTGACTATAGGTGTGAATGCAGTCAGAGAGGCAGGGAAGTGACTATAGGTGTGAATGCAGTCAGAGAGGCAGGGAAGTGACTATAGGTGTGAACGCAGTCAGAGAGGCAGAGAAGTGACTATAGGTGTGAATGCAGTCAGAGAGGCAGGGAAGTGACTATAGGTGTGAATGCAGTCAGAGAGGCAGGGAAGTGACTATAGGTGTGAACGCAGTCAGAGAGTAATTCAACATGTATTTTTTCTACTGTTTTTTTAATGCTATTTTATTTCAATTGACATGTTTACATTTTGGATTGTTTATTTCTACTCTTTTAATTGATCTGATGTTCAACGCCTTGTCTTTTGATGCAATGCAAACATTTCCCACATTGGGATCAATAAAGTGATCAGTGATCTCCTCTCACCTTGAGGAAGGGGATGAGGTACGGCTGAGGAGAGGACTTCAGCTCCGCCTGCAGCCGCGTGGTGAACTCCTCCGGCTCGATCTTTGCATCCTGACACACACACACACACATTTGTGTTCAACATGTAAGAAGTAGAAAGTACAGGTATTTGTGTTCAACATGTAAGAAGTAGAAAGTACAGGTATTTGTGTTCAACATGTAAGAAGTAGAAAGTACAGGTATTTGGGTTCAACATGTGAGAAGTAGAAAGTACAGGTATTTGTGTTCAACATGTAAGAAGTAGAAAGTACAGGTATTTGTGTTCAACATGTAAGAAGTAGAAAGTACAGGTATTTGTGTTCAACATGTAAGAAGTAGAAAGTAAAAAGTGGTCAAAAGATAAGTAGTGGAGTAAAGTACTGATACCAGAAACATGTACTTAAGTACAGTAACAAAGTATTTGTACTCCACTACTTCCCACCTCTGGTCAGTATTAGTGTTATAGTGAGTTGTTCATCACCACCATCATTATATCAGTAATATCAGGTGTTATGAGGAGTTTCTCACCAGCAGGTCCTGGACCAGCGCCTTCACGTTCTTGGAGGTGTCGGGGGACGGCGAGTTGTGAGACGCCAGCTTGATGAGCGTCGCCAGGAAGTTCTTACACTTCTTCACGTTCTCCTGCATCTCCTGAGAGGGTTAGAGAACACTGTGATTACTCTATCATCCAGAGAGAGAACACTGTGATTACTCTATCATCCAGAGAACACTGTGATTACTCTATCATCCAGAGAACACTGTGATTACTCTATCATCCAGAGAGAGAACACTGTGATTACTCTATCATCCAGAGAACACTGTGATTACTCTATCATCCAGAGAGAGAACACTGTGATTACTCTATCATCCAGAGAGAGAACACTGTGATTACTCTATCATCCAGAGAGAGAACACTGTGATTACTCTATCATCCAGAGAACACTGTGATTACTCTATCATCCAGAGAACACTGTGATTACTCTATCATCCAGAGAACACTGATTACTCTATCATCCAGAGAGAACACTGTGATTACTCTATCATCCAGAGAGAACACTGTGATTACTATATCATCCAGAGAACACTGTGATTACTATATCATCCAGAGAACACTGTGATTACTCTATCATCCAGAGAGAGAACACTGTGATTACTCTATCATCCAGAGAGAGAACACTGTGATTACTCTATCATCCAGAGAACACTGTGATTACTCTATCATCCAGAGAACACTGTGATTACTCTATCATCCAGAGAACACTGTGATTACTATATCATCCAGAGAGAGAACACTGTGATTACTCTATCATCCAGAGAACACTGTGATTACTCTATCATCCAGAGAGAGAACACTGTGATTACTCTATCATCCAGAGAGAGAACACTGTGATTACTCTATCATCCAGAGAGAACACTGTGATTACTCTATCATCCAGAGAACACTGTGATTACTCTATCATCCAGAGAACACTGTGATTACTATATCATCCAGAGAGAGAACACTGTGATTACTCTATCATCCAGAGAGAGAACACTGTGATTACTCTATCATCCAGAGAGAGAACACTGTGATTACTCTATCATCCAGAGAGAACACTGTGATTACTCTATCATCCAGAGAACACTGTGATTACTCTATCATCCAGAGAACACTGTGATTACTATATCATCCAGAGAGAACACTGTGATTACTCTATCATCCAGAGAGAACACTGTGATTACTCTATCATCCAGAGAGAACACTGTGATTACTCTATCATCCAGAGAGAACACTGTGATTACTCTATCATCCAGAGAACACTGTGATTACTATATCATCCAGAGAGAGAACACTGTGATTACTCTATCATCCAGAGAACACTGTGATTACTCTATCATCCAGAGAGAGAACACTGTGATTACTCTATCATCCAGAGAGAGAACACTGTGATTACTCTATCATCCAGAGAGAACACTGTGATTACTCTATCATCCAGAGAACACTGTGATTACTCTATCATCCAGAGAACACTGTGATTACTATATCATCCAGAGAGAGAACACTGTGATTACTCTATCATCCAGAGAGAGAACACTGTGATTACTCTATCATCCAGAGAGAACACTGTGATTACTCTATCATCCAGAGAGAGAACACTGTGATTACTCTATCATCCAGAGAGAGAACACTGTGATTACTCTATCATCCAGAGAGAGAACACTGTGATTACTCTATCATCCAGAGAGAACACTGTGATTACTCTATCATCCAGAGAACACTGTGATTACTATATCATCCAGAGAGAGAACACTGTGATTACTCTATCATCCAGAGAACACTGTGATTACTATATCATCCAGAGAGAGAACACTGTGATTACTCTATCATCCAGAGAACACTGTGATTACTCTATCATCCAGAGAACACTGTGATTACTCTATCATCCAGAGAGAACACTGTGATTACTCTATCTATCATCCAGAGAACACTGTGATTACTATATCATCCAGAGAACACTGTGATTACTCTATCATCCAGAGAACACTGTGATTACTCTATCATCCAGAGAGAACACTGTGATTACTCTATCATCCAGAGAACACTGTGATTACTCTATCATCCAGAGAGAGAACACTGTGATTACTCTATCATCCAGAGAGAGAACACTGTGATTACTCTATCATCCAGAGAACACTGTGATTACTCTATCATCCAGAGAGAGAACACTGTGATTACTCTATCATCCAGAGAACACTGTGATTACTCTATCATCCAGAGAGAGAACACTGTGATTACTCTATCATCCAGAGAACACTGTGATTACTCTATCATCCAGAGAGAGAACACTGTGATTACTCTATCATCCAGAGAACACTGTGATTACTCTATCATCCAGAGAGAGAACACTGTGATTACTATATCATCCAGAGAACACTGTGATTACTCTATCATCCAGAGAGAGAACACTGTGATTACTCTATCATCCAGAGAACACTGTGATTACTCTATCATCCAGAGAGAGAACACTGTGATTACTCTATCATCCAGAGAACACTGTGATTACTCTATCATCCAGAGAACACTGTGATTACTATATCATCCAGACATCATAATCAAAAAGCTCCTCCTTCCTGCCGTTGCTACGTTAGTTCAAACGGTAACAACGGACTATTTTTCTTAGCGGATGCATGTCAATTTAAATCAATACAACTATTTTTTAAATCAATAAAAGCATTTCAATTAATAGTGGGAGTCATATCATTACTTAGTTGAGAATGTGGCCGTGTGATAAGCGGGACAATGTGCAGCGACTTGGTCCTTATGAGAACACCTTCATGCAGATCTAGATCCCTCCGCTTGGCGTGGGGCTCCTGATCAGAAGCTGTTCTTTTACCCATAATGACCGCCTCGCTGCACATTGTCCCTCACGTGTATCAGTGAGTTTACCGTGGACAGGAGGGGGCCCCTGGCAGGGGGGGCGGGGGTGCTGAGGGTCGGGGGGGAAGGCTTGTTTCCTGTAATCACTGTGGGGCCCTTCTGAGGGGGGGGCATCTTCACCGTCACCATGGCGCCCCCGGGGGCCACAGAGATTGTCTTCTGTGGAAACATCAAACATTATTACTTTTGTTATGATTTCAAGGATTCAAGGCTCTTATTGGCCCTTCAGCAGAGCTGCAGTCGAGCTGAGGGCCTTCAGCAGAGCTGCAGTCGAGCTGAGGCCCTTCAGCAGAGCTGCAGTCGAGCTGAGGCCCTTCAGCAGAGCTGCAGTCAAGCTGAGGGCCTCCCAGCAGAGCTGCAGTCGAGCTGAGGCCCTTCAGCAGAGCTGCAGTCAAGCTGAGGGCCCTTCAGCAGAGCTGCAGTCGAGCTGAGGGCCTCCCAGCAGAGCTGCAGTCGAGCTGAGGCCCTTCAGCAGAGCTGCAGTCGAGCTGAGGGCCCTCAGGCAGAGCTGCAGTCAAGCTGAGGGCCCTCAGGCAGAGCTGCAGTCGAGCTGAGGGCCCTCCAACAGAGCTGCAGTCAAGCTGAGGGCCCTCAGGCAGAGCTGCAGTCGAGCTGAGGGCCCTCAGGCAGAGCTGCAGTCAAGCTGAGGGCCCTCCAACAGAGCTGCAGTCAAGCTGAGGGCCCTCAGGCAGAGCTGCAGTCAAGCTGAGGGCCCTCAGGCAGAGCTGCAGTCGAGCTGAGGGCCCTCCAACAGAGCTGCAGTCAAGCTGAGGGCCCTCCAGCAGAGCTGCAGTCGAGCTGAGGGCCCCCCAGCAGAGCTGCAGTCGAGCTGAGGGCCCCCCAGCAGAGCTGCAGTCGAGCTGAGGGCCCCTCTGTCTCTGAAGTGTCCTGCTCCAACATGGGTACATCTGCTGATAATTAGCAAAGAGACTCATGGGCCTCTTCCAATATCTAGAAACTGTAATTCTACAACATAATCATTATAGTTATATTGAGAAGGTCCAAGACTTGACACCACAGTGCTATGTTGCTTTCTGAAACCTGACTGATGTTTACATTGGATGTCATTTTTACTTAAAAACACCTTTACCTGCTCACTCACTAGGCGTTCAAGAACCTTCGCCAGAACTGGCAATTTAGAGATGGGTCTATAATTATTTAATAAAGTGGCCTCCCCTCCTTTTAGTAAAGGCAGGACATACGCTGACTTCCATACGGTTGGAATTGCATTTGTGCTGAGGGAGAGGTTAAAAAGAGAAGTAAGAGGTGGAGCAATCAAATCTGCAGCTATCTTTAAAAAGAAAGGTTCTACGTTATCCGGGCCAGCCGGTTTCTTAGGATCTAACTCGTATTAGGGTACCGTGTCGTCATGCGTACACACCTGTACACATGCCCTTCAATGGGCACATGTCGAATGTACAGAAAATAATTACCCTAACTTTTTTTGCCACGGCACACTAAAAATAAGCCGTCGTGCTACACACGTAGACAACGGCTGCAGGATCAAAACTGGCCGAGCATTGGGGTCCCTAGAGCATTCCCCCTCAAAGAAAAAAAACATTACATTTTTGGGATTTTAGCGTAATTCACAAAACGTCCGCCAGAGGGCGTACTGTACATTTCATGCAGAAAAATTGCATCAAATTGACAACATTTATAAAGCAAGCAGAGGGCAGGAAATGTGTGTTTTAAGTGTTGGTTAAAGATGTTTAAATGATACTGAGACTACCAGGGGACAAAAGGGCCCTCCAGCAGAGCTGCAGTCGAGCTGAGGGCCCTCCAGCAGAGCTGCATGTCTCTGAAGTGTCCTGCTCCAAACCCCAAACAGATCCTTGTAGCCCCCCCCCCCCCCTCTCTTCCAGCTGTTACTAAGGACATGTCTCTGAAGTGTCCTGCTCCAAACCCCAAACAGATCCTTGTAGCCCCCCCCCCCCTCTCTTCCAGCTGTTACTAAGGACATGTCTCTGAAGTGTCCTGCTCCAAACCCCAAACAGATCCTTGTAGCCCCCCCCCCCCTCTCTTCCAGCTGTTACTAAGGACATGTCTCTGAAGTGTCCTGCTCCAAACCCCAAACAGATCCTTGTAGCCCCCCCCCCCTCTCTCTTCCAGCTGTTACTAAGGACATGTCTCTGAAGTGTCCTGCTCCAAACCCCAAACAGACCCTTGTAGCCCCCCCCCCCCCTCTCTTCCAGCTGTTACTAAAGAGCTGACTCTGGGTCAGTAGCTTCAGAGAGAGAGTAGATCTCATCAGGAGAACTCTCCCAGCAGAAACTCAGCTAAATGCTGCCGTGATGAAACTCCATATCCTGTTCCAAACCACATGAAGGATTCTCTCTGAAACTCCATATCATGTTCCAAACCACATGAAGGATTCTCTCTGAAACTCCATATCATGTTCCAAACCACATGAAGGATTCTCTCTGAAACTCCATATCATGTTCCAAACCACATGAAGGATTCTCTCTGAAACAGTATGGAGCTCAAACTCTTTCTCTCTCTCAGGTTTACCACAAGGTGACTTCCTTTTGATTTCCTGCTTCTTCACACATGCTCTCTCCAGTACAGGTTAGCTCTGAGTGTTAGCATGCTAATGTAAACACAGACCATATTACTTCCAGAACACGTCTCATTGTTTCTGACAGCAACGTTTCTGATTGGCCCGTGGGTGTAAAGCCCGCCCACATTTTTATGTATAAAAGTCATCAAGTCCGGACCTGGGGGGACAGAGCCTTCTCCCCCCCCCCCCCCCCCCCCATCAGAGACGGACCTGGGGGGACAGAGCCTTCTCCCCCCCCCTCCCCCCCTCCCCCCCTTCAAAACACTCGCCTCTTCAATCTGGCTTTTAATGTGTGATTGTTTTTGTATTGCTTGATTTTAATTAGACTTCAACTGTATTTATTTGTTGTTCTTTTCACTATCTCTGTAAAGCGACTTGGAGCACCTGCAAAAGCACTGACAAAATACATCTATTATTATTATTATCAAAAAGTGCATTTTGCAAAACAGGTGACCTTTAAAGGTATGTGTGATGGAGGAGTTCAACAGGAAGCTCACCTGTACGGTGGAGGTGGACTGAACCATTCTGGTCTGAGCAGGGGAGGCCAGGCGGACGGTCTGAGGAGCCTGAAGATGAGGGGGGGGTCGACACGTTAGACAGCAGCAAAGCATCATGGGAAATGTCTGCACAAGTTCTCTGGTACACATGTGGAGTTGCAGTGAGGACGGATTCCTGTAGTCCGACCCGGAAGATAGACGGGCCCCTCGGTCCAATGGGATTCCTCCATGTGAGGATTACGTCAGGGAATAATCTCAAACAGTTCAGTTCAGCAGGGTAACCTCCACATATCAGTGATCTCCTGAAACACTGTGATGACGCTAAAGCTGGCGACGCTGTGCTCAGCTACTCTCTAACAGGAAGCAGCAACACACGGTACAGCGAGCTGGGCTCAGGTGAACGAGGGAATGCATCAGGTGTGTATTATCTTTGATATAAAGAGACTGTCCTGACCATCAAACACCCAAAGTAAACTTACTAGTGTCAGTGGACTCAACTCTATTAAATACAACACTAAAAAGGAATTATAGGGTTTCCGTTAGACGGTACAAACTGTCCAACTCCAACTGGAGACCCTACATCTCTATCAGAACCCTTTGGGGTCTCAACGTGTCTCTGTGTTCTGGAGACCCTACATCTCTATCAGAACCCTTTGGGGTCTCAACGTGTCTCTGTGTTCTGGAGACCCTACATCTCTATCAGAACCCTTTGGGGTCTCAACGTGTCTCTGTGTTCTGGAGACCCTACATCTCTATCAGAACCCTTTGGGGTCTCAACGTGTCTCTGTGAGCTGGAGACCCTACATCTCTATCAGAACCCTTTGGGGTCTCAACGTGTCTCTGTGAGCTGGAGACCCTACATCTCCATCAGAACCCTTTGGGGTCTCAACGTGTCTCTGTGTTCTGGAGACCCTACATCTCTATCAGAACCCTTTGGGGTCTCAACGTGTCTCTGTGAGCTGGAGACCCTACATCTCTATCAGAACCCTTTGGGGTCTCAACGTGTCTCTGTGTTCTGGAGACCCTACATCTCTATCAGAACCCTTTGGGGTCTCAACGTGTCTCTGTGTTCTGGAGACCCTACATCTCTATCAGAACCCTTTGGGGTCTCAACGTGTCTCTGTGAGCTGGAGACCCTACATCTCTATCAGAACCCTTTGGGGTCTCAACGTGTCTCTGTGAGCTGGAGACCCTACATCTCTATCAGAACCCTTTGGGGTCTCAACGTGTCTCTGTGAGCTGGAGACCCTACATCTCTATCAGAAACCCTTTGGGGTCTCAACGTGTCTCTGTGTTCTGGAGACCCTACATCTCTATCAGAACCCTATGGGGTCACAACGTGTCTCTGTGAGCTGGAGACCCTACATCTCTATCAGAACCCTTTGGGGTCTCAACGTGTCTCTGTGTTCTGGAGACCCTACATCTCTATCAGAACCCTTTGGGGTCTCAACGTGTCTCTGTGAGCTGGAGACCCTACATCTCTATCAGAACCCTTTGGGGTCTCAACGTGTCTCTGTGTTCTGGAGACCCTACATCTCTATCAGAACCCTTTGGGGTCTCAACGTGTCTCTGTGAGCTGGAGACCCTACATCTCTATCAGAACCCTTTGGGGTCTCAACGTGTCTCTGTGAGCTGGAGACCCTACATCTCTATCAGAACCCTTTGGGGTCTCAACGTGTCTCTGTGAGCTGGAGACCCTACATCTCTATCAGAACCTTTTGGGGGTCTCAACGTGTCTCTGTGAGCTGGAGACCCTACATCTCTATCAGAAACCCTTTGGGGTCTCAACGTGTCTCTGTGAGCTGGAGACCCTACATCTCTATCAGAACCCTTTGGGGTCTCAACGTGTCTCTGTGAGCTGGAGACCCTACATCTCTATCAGAAACCCTTTGGGGTCTCAACGTGTCTCTGTGAGCTGGAGACCCTACATCTCTATCAGAACCCTTTGGGGTCTCAACGTGTCTCTGTGAGCTGGAGACCCTACATCTCTATCAGAACCCTTTGGGGTCTCAACGTGTCTCTGTGTTCTGGAGACCCTACATCTCTATCAGAACCCTTTGGGGTCTCAACGTGTCTCTGTGAGCTGGAGACCCTACATCTCTATCAGAACCCTTTGGGGTCTCAACGTGTCTCTGTGAGCTGGAGACCCTACATCTCCATCAGAACCCTTTGGGGTCTCAACATGTCTCTGTGTTCTGGAGACCCTACATCTCTATCAGAACCCTTTGGGGTCTCAACGTGTCTCTGTGAGCTGGAGACCCTACATCTCTATCAGAACCCTTTGGGGTCTCAACGTGTCTCTGTGAGCTGGAGACCCTACATCTCTATCAGAACCCTTTGGGGTCTCAACGTGTCTCTGTGTTCTGGAGACCCTACATCTCTATCAGAACCCTTTGGGGTCTCAACGTGTCTCTGTGTTCTGGAGACCCTACATCTCTATCAGAACCCTTTGGGGTCTCAACGTGTCTCTGTGAGCTGGAGACCCTACATCTCTATCAGAACCCTTTGGGGTCTCAACGTGTCTCTGTGAGCTGGAGACCCTACATCTCTATCAGAACCCTTTGGGGTCTCAACGTGTCTCTGTGAGCTGGAGACCCTACATCTCTATCAGAACCCTTTGGGGTCTCAACGTGTCTCTGTGTTCTGGAGACCCTACATCTCTATCAGAACCCTATGGGGTCACAACGTGTCTCTGTGAGCTGGAGACCCTACATCTCTATCAGAACCCTTTGGGGTCTCAACGTGTCTCTGTGTTCTGGAGACCCTACATCTCTATCAGAACCCTTTGGGGTCTCAACGTGTCTCTGTGAGCTGGAGACCCTACATCTCTATCAGAACCCTTTGGGGTCTCAACGTGTCTCTGTGTTCTGGAGACCCTACATCTCTATCAGAACCCTTTGGGGTCTCAACGTGTCTCTGTGAGCTGGAGACCCTACATCTCTATCAGAACCCTTTGGGGTCTCAACGTGTCTCTGTGAGCTGGAGACCCTACATCTCTATCAGAACCCTTTGGGGTCTCAACGTGTCTCTGTGAGCTGGAGACCCTACATCTCTATCAGAACCTTTTGGGGTCTCAACGTGTCTCTGTGAGCTGGAGACCCTACATCTCTATCAGAACCCTTTGGGGTCTCAACGTGTCTCTGTGAGCTGGAGACCCTACATCTCTATCAGAACCCTTTGGGGTCTCAACGTGTCTCTGTGAGCTGGAGACCCTACATCTCTATCAGAACCCTTTGGGGTCTCAACGTGTCTCTGTGAGCTGGAGACCCTACATCTCTATCAGAACCCTTTGGGGTCTCAACGTGTCTCTGTGAGCTGGAGACCCTACATCTCTATCAGAACCCTTTGGGGTCTCAACGTGTCTCTGTGTTCTGGAGACCCTACATCTCTATCAGAACCCTTTGGGGTCTCAACGTGTCTCTGTGAGCTGGAGACCCTACATCTCTATCAGAACCCTTTGGGGTCTCAACGTGTCTCTGTGAGCTGGAGACCCTACATCTCCATCAGAACCCTTTGGGGTCTCAACGTGTCTGTGTTCTGGAGACCCTACATCTCTATCAGAACCCTTTGGGGTCTCAACGTGTCTCTGTGAGCTGGAGACCCTACATCTCTATCAGAACCTTTTGGGGTCTCAACGTGTCTCTGTGAGCTGGAGACCCTACATCTCTATCAGAACCCTTTGGGGTCTCAACATGTCTCTGTGTTCTGGAGACCCTACATCTCTATCAGAACCCTTTGGGGTCTCAACGTGTCTCTGTGAGCTGGAGACCCTACATCTCTATCAGAACCCTTTGGGGTCTCAACGTGTCTCTGTGAGCTGGAGACCCTACATCTCTATCAGAACCCTTTGGGGTCTCAACGTGTCTCTGTGTTCTGGAGACCCTACATCTCTATCAGAACCCTTTGGGGTCTCAACGTGTCTCTGTGAGCTGGAGACCCTACATCTCTATCAGAACCCTTTGGGGTCTCAACGTGTCTCTGTGTTCTGGAGACCCTACATCTCTATCAGAACCCTTTGGGGTCTCAACGTGTCTCTGTGTTCTAGAGACCCTACATCTCTATCAGAACCCTTTGGGGTCTCAACGTGTCTCTGTGAGCTGGAGACCCTACATCTCTATCAGAACCCTTTGGGGTCTCAACGTGTCTCTGTGTTCTGGAGACCCTACATCTCTATCAGAACCCTTTGGGGTCTCAACGTGTCTCTGTGAGCTGGAGACCCTACATCTCTATCAGAACCCTTTGGGGTCTCAACGTGTCTCTGTGTTCTGGAGACCCTACATCTCTATCAGAACCCTTTGGGGTCTCAACGTGTCTCTGTGTTCTGGAGACCCTACATCTCTATCAGAACCCTTTGGGGTCTCAACGTGTCTCTGTGTTCTGGAGACCCTACATCTCTATCAGAACCCTTTGGGGTCTCAACGTGTCTCTGTGTTCTGGAGACCCTACATCTCTATCAGAACCCTTTGGGGTCTCAACGTGTCTCTGTGTGCTGGAGACCCTACATCTCTATCAGAACCCTTTGGGGTCTCAACGTGTCTCTGTGTTCTGGAGACCCTACATCTCTATCAGAACCCTTTGGGGTCTCAACGTGTCTCTGTGTTCTGGAGACCCTACATCTCTATCAGAACCCTTTGGGGTCTCAACGTGTCTCTGTGAGCTGGAGACCCTACATCTCTATCAGAACCCTTTGGGGTCTCAACGTGTCTCTGTGAGCTGGAGACCCTACATCTCTATCAGAACCCTTTGGGGTCTCAACGTGTCTCTGTGAGCTGGAGACCCTACATCTCCATCAGAACCCTTTGGGGTCTCAACGTGTCTCTGTGTTCTGGAGACCCTACATCTCTATCAGAACCCTTTGGGGTCTCAACGTGTCTCTGTGAGCTGGAGACCCTACATCTCTATCAGAACCCTTTGGGGTCTCAACGTGTCTCTGTGTTCTGGAGACCCTACATCTCTATCAGAACCCTTTGGGGTCTCAACGTGTCTCTGTGTTCTGGAGACCCTACATCTCTATCAGAACCCTTTGGGGTCTCAACGTGTCTCTGTGAGCTGGAGACCCTACATCTCTATCAGAACCCTTTGGGGTCTCAACGTGTCTCTGTGAGCTGGAGACCCTACATCTCTATCAGAACCCTTTGGGGTCTCAACGTGTCTCTGTGAGCTGGAGACCCTACATCTCTATCAGAACCCTTTGGGGTCTCAACGTGTCTCTGTGTTCTGGAGACCCTACATCTCTATCAGAACCCTATGGGGTCACAACGTGTCTCTGTGAGCTGGAGACCCTACATCTCTATCAGAACCCTTTGGGGTCTCAACGTGTCTCTGTGTTCTGGAGACCCTACATCTCTATCAGAACCCTTTGGGGGTCTCAACGTGTCTCTGTGAGCTGGAGACCCTACATCTCTATCAGAACCCTTTGGGGTCTCAACGTGTCTCTGTGTTCTGGAGACCCTACATCTCTATCAGAACCCTTTGGGGTCTCAACGTGTCTCTGTGAGCTGGAGACCCTACATCTCTATCAGAACCCTTTGGGGTCTCAACGTGTCTCTGTGAGCTGGAGACCCTACATCTCTATCAGAACCCTTTGGGGGTCTCAACGTGTCTCTGTGAGCTGGAGACCCTACATCTCTATCAGAACCTTTTGGGGTCTCAACGTGTCTCTGTGAGCTGGAGACCCTACATCTCTATCAGAACCCTTTGGGGTCTCAACGTGTCTCTGTGAGCTGGAGACCCTACATCTCTATCAGAACCCTTTGGGGTCTCAACGTGTCTCTGTGAGCTGGAGACCCTACATCTCTATCAGAACCCTTTGGGGTCTCAACGTGTCTCTGTGAGCTGGAGACCCTACATCTCTATCAGAACCCTTGGGGTCTCAACGTGTCTCTGTGAGCTGGAGACCCTACATCTCTATCAGAACCCTTTGGGGTCTCAACGTGTCTCTGTGTTCTGGAGACCCTACATCTCTATCAGAACCCTTTGGGGTCTCAACGTGTCTCTGTGAGCTGGAGACCCTACATCTCTATCAGAACCCTTTGGGGTCTCAACGTGTCTCTGTGAGCTGGAGACCCTACATCTCCATCAGAACCCTTTGGGGTCTCACGTGTCTGTGTTCTGGAGACCCTACATCTCTATCAGAACCCTTTGGGGTCTCAACGTGTCTCTGTGAGCTGGAGACCCTACATCTCTATCAGAACCTTTGGGGTCTCAACGTGTCTCTGTGAGCTGGAGACCCTACATCTCTATCAGAACCCTTTGGGGTCTCAACATGTCTCTGTGTTCTGGAGACCCTACATCTCTATCAGAACCCTTTGGGGTCTCAACGTGTCTCTGTGAGCTGGAGACCCTACATCTCTATCAGAACCCTTTGGGGTCTCAACGTGTCTCTGTGAGCTGGAGACCCTACATCTCTATCAGAACCCTTTGGGGTCTCAACGTGTCTCTGTGTTCTGGAGACCCTACATCTCTATCAGAACCCTTTGGGGTCTCAACGTGTCTCTGTGTGCTGGAGACCCTACATCTCTATCAGAACCCTTTGGGGTCTCAACGTGTCTCTGTGAGCTGGAGACCCTACATCTCTATCAGAACCCTTTGGGGTCTCAACGTGTCTCTGTGAGCTGGAGACCCTACATCTCTATCAGAACCCTTTGGGGTCTCAACGTGTCTCTGTGAGCTGGAGACCCTACATCTCTATCAGAACCCTTTGGGGTCTCAACGTGTCTCTGTGTTCTGGAGACCCTACATCTCTATCAGAACCCTTTGGGGTCTCAACGTGTCTCTCTATGGGGTCACAACGTGTCTCTGTGAGCTGGAGACCCTACATCTCTATCAGAACCCTTTGGGGTCTCAAACGTGTCTCTGTGTTCTGGAGACCCTACATCTCTATCAGAACCCTTTGGGGTCTCAACGTGTCTCTGTGAGCTGGAGACCCTACATCTCTATCAGAACCCTTTGGGGTCTCAACGTGTCTCTGTGTTCTGGAGACCCTACATCTCTATCAGAACCCTTTGGGGTCTCAACGTGTCTCTGTGAGCTGGAGACCCTACATCTCTATCAGAACCCTTTGGGGTCTCAACGTGTCTCTGTGAGCTGGAGACCCTACATCTCTATCAGAACCCTTTGGGGTCTCAACGTGTCTCTGTGAGCTGGAGACCCTACATCTCTATCAGAACCTTTTGGGGTCTCAACGTGTCTCTGTGAGCTGGAGACCCTACATCTCTATCAGAACCCTTTGGGGTCTCAACGTGTCTCTGTGAGCTGGAGACCCTACATCTCTATCAGAACCCTTTGGGGTCTCAACGTGTCTCTGTGAGCTGGAGACCCTACATCTCTATCAGAACCCTTTGGGGTCTCAACGTGTCTCTGTGAGCTGGAGACCCTACATCTCTATCAGAACCCTTTGGGGTCTCAACGTGTCTCTGTGAGCTGGAGACCCTACATCTCTATCAGAACCCTTTGGGGTCTCAACGTGTCTCTGTGTTCTGGAGACCCTACATCTCTATCAGAAACCCTTTGGGGTCTCAACGTGTCTCTGTGAGCTGGAGACCCTACATCTCTATCAGAACCCTTTGGGGTCTCAACGTGTCTCTGTGAGCTGGAGACCCTACATCTCCATCAGAACCCTTTGGGGTCTCAACGTGTCTGTGTTCTGGAGACCCTACATCTCTATCAGAACCCTTTGGGGTCTCAACGTGTCTCTGTGAGCTGGAGACCCTACAATCTCTATCAGAACCTTTTGGGGTCTCAACGTGTCTCTGTGAGCTGGAGACCCTACATCTCTATCAGAACCCTTTGGGGTCTCAACATGTCTCTGTGTTCTGGAGACCCTACATCTCTATCAGAACCCTTTGGGGTCTCAACGTGTCTCTGTGAGCTGGAGACCCTACATCTCTATCAGAACCCTTTGGGGTCTCAACGTGTCTCTGTGAGCTGGAGACCCTACATCTCTATCAGAACCCTTTGGGGTCTCAACGTGTCTCTGTGTTCTGGAGACCCTACATCTCTATCAGAACCCTTTGGGGTCTCAACGTGTCTCTGTGAGCTGGAGACCCTACATCTCTATCAGAACCCTTTGGGGTCTCAACGTGTCTCTGTGTTCTGGAGACCCTACATCTCTATCAGAACCCTTTGGGGTCTCAACGTGTCTCTGTGTTCTAGAGACCCTACATCTCTATCAGAACCCTTTGGGGTCTCAACGTGTCTCTGTGAGCTGGAGACCCTACATCTCTATCAGAACCCTTTGGGGTCTCAACGTGTCTCTGTGTTCTGGAGACCCTACATCTCTATCAGAACCCTTTGGGGTCCTCAACGTGTCTCTGTGAGCTGGAGACCCTACATCTCTATCAGAACCCTTTGGGGTCTCAACGTGTCTCTGTGTTCTGGAGACCCTACATCTCTATCAGAACCCTTTGGGGTCTCAACGTGTCTCTGTGTTCTGGAGACCCTACATCTCTATCAGAACCCTTTGGGGTCTCAACGTGTCTCTGTGTTCTGGAGACCCTACATCTCTATCAGAACCCTTTGGGGTCTCAACGTGTCTCTGTGTTCTAGAGACCCTACATCTCTATCAGAACCCTTTGGGGTCTCAACGTGTCTCTGTGAGCTGGAGACCCTACATCTCTATCAGAAACCCTTTGGGGTCTCAACGTGTCTCTGTGTTCTGGAGACCCTACATCTCTATCAGAACCCTTTGGGGTCTCAACGTGTCTCTGTGTTCTGGAGACCCTACATCTCTATCAGAACCCTTTGGGGTCTCAACGTGTCTCTGTGAGCTGGAGACCCTACATCTCTATCAGAACCCTTTGGGGTCTCAACGTGTCTCTGTGTTCTGGAGACCCTACATCTCTATCAGAACCCTTTGGGGTCTCAACGTGTCTCTGTGTTCTAGAGACCCTACATCTCTATCAGAACCCTTTGGGGTCTCAACGTGTCTCTGTGAGCTGGAGACCCTACATCTCTATCAGAACCCTTTGGGGTCTCAACGTGTCTCTGTGAGCTGGAGACCCTACATCTCTATCAGAACCCTTTGGGGTCTCAACGTGTCTCTGTGAGCTGGAGACCCAACATCTCTATCAGAACCCTTTGGGGTCTCAACGTGTCTCTGTGAGCTGCTGACAGACCATAGTATGACTCTAAGGGTATTAAAGGTATTGAACGTACCGTGGAGGCGGTGGTGACCCGGACCGTGGTCCCTGCAGTGGGCGTGGCCGGTCTATGGATGATGGCCCCGCCCCCCTGCTGGGTCTTGGCCTGAGCCTGAGCCAGAACCTGCTGAGGAACCATCACCAGCTGACCCGTCTCCGTACGAACCAGAACCATCCCTGAGGACAGGAGGCAGGACAAACAGTCAATCAGTTAACAAATCAATCAATCAGTCAATCAGTTAACAAACCAATCAATCGATCAGTCAGTCAAACAATCAGTCAACCAAGCAATCAATCAGTCAACCAATCAGTCAACCAATCAGTCAATCAATCAGTCAATCAATCAACCAATAAGTCAATCAACCAACCAATCAATCAATCAACCAATAAGTCAATCAACCAACCAACCAACCAGTCAACCAATAAGTCAATCAACCAACCAATAAGTCAATCAACCAACCAACCAACCAGTCAACCAATCAATCAGTCAACCAATCAGTCAATCAGTCAATCAACCAATAAGTCAATCAACCAACCAATCACTCAACCAATCAGTCAATCAATCAACCAATAAGTCAATCAACCAACCAATACGTCAATCAACCAACCAATCAGTCAATCAATCAGTCAACCAATCAATCAGTCAATCAGTCAATCAACCAATAAGTCAATCAACCAACCAGTCAACCAATCACTCAACCAATCAGTCAATCAATCAATCAACCAATAAGTCAATCAACCAATAAGTCAATCAACCAACCAATCAGTCAATCAATCAATCAATCAACCAATCAGTCAACCAATCAGTAGGCCTGTCACGATAATTAATTTAGTTGGGCGATACATTTTCCTGGAAATGGTTGCGATAAATGATAATATTGTCGGCACCATTTTAGACCACTGACATAATGATAATATATATAATAATAATTCAAATACATAAATTATATATAATAAATAAAACCAATGAATTAAATTATAAAAATGTAATTAAATCAAACACAACCAAAACAATCAATGAAATAGACTCAGGCTGGAAAACAGAGCTCTCTCTATCTATCTATATATATATATATATATATATATATATTATATATATATATATATATATATTTATATATATATATATATATATATATATATATATATATATATATATATATATAGTATATATATATATATATATATATATCTCTATATATATATATATATATATATATATATATATATATACACATGCTGTGTGTGAGCCCCTCACAGCCCGCCTGGCTGTGTGTGAGCCCCTCACAGCCCGCCTGGCTGTGAGTGAGCCCCTCACAGCGCGCCTGGCTGTGAGTGAGCCCCTCACAGCGCGCCTGGCTGTGAGTGAGCCCCTCACAGCGCGCCTGGCTGTGTGTGAGCCCCTCACAGCGCGCCTGGCTGTGTGTGAGCCCCTCACAGCGCGCCTGGCTGTGTGTGAGCCCCTCACAAGCGCGCCTGGCTGTGTGTGAGCCCCTCACAGCGCGCCTGGCTGTGTGTGAGCCCCTCACAGCGCGCCTGGCTGTGTGTGAGCCCCTCACAGCGCGCCTGGCTGTGTGTGAGCCCCTCACAGCCCGCCTGGCTGTGTGTGAGCCCCTCACAGCGCGCCTGGCTGTGTGTGAGCCCCTCACAGCGCGCCTGGCTGTGTGTGAGCCCCTCACAGCGCGCCTGGCTGTGTGTGAGCCCCTCACAGCGCGCCTGGCTGTGTGTGAGCCCCTCACCAGCCGCCTGGCTGTGTGTGAGCCCCTCACAGCCCGCGCCTGGGCTGTGTGTGAGCCCCTCACAGCGCCCTGGCTGTGTGTGAGCCCCCTCACAGCGCGCCTGGCTGGTGTGAGCCCCTCACAGCGCGCCTGGCTGTGTGTGAGCCCCCTCACAGCAGCGCCTGGCTGTGTGTGAGCCCCTCACAGCGCGCCTGGCTGTGTGTGAGCCCCTCACAGCGCGCCTGGCTGTGTGTGAGCCCCTCACAGCGCGCCTGGACTGTGTGTGAGCCCCCTCACAGCGCGCCTGGCTGTGTGTGAGCCCCTCCACAGCGCCGCCTGGCTGTGTGTGAGCCCCTCACAGCGCGCTGGCTTTGTGTGAGCCCCTCACAGCGCGCCTGGCTGTGTGTGAGCCCCTCACAGCGCGCCTGGCTAGTTGTGTGAGCCCCTCACAGCGCGCCTGGCTGTGTGTGAGCCCCTCACAGCGCGCCTGGCTGTGGTGTGATGCCCCTCACAGCGCGCCTGGCTGT
>NW_022987916.1:0-40000 GCF_902827165.1 Trematomus bernacchii
ACATTCATGAGTTACCCAACTGCTGCACAGACACACAACTACACGACAGCTGATAACACAACTACTCATTTTGACTTTTTTTTCCTCAAATCTTGACTTTTTTTCTAAAATCTCAACTTTCTGACTTTTCTGTAAATATTTCTAAATGTACTTCTATAAAACTTTTTCCTCAAAATTCTGACTTTTTGGGAAGATCTCAACTTTCCCGACTTTTTCTCAAATCAATTCCGATCTCGACTTATTTCTTTTCTCCAAAAATATAATTTTTGACTTTTTCTCAAAATGTTGAATCTTTTTCTGAAAAAAAATTAAAATCGGACTTTCTTCAAAAAATCTGAAAATTCGACCTTTTTTCCTAAAATGTCTACATTTAATGTTTTCTAACAGTTGAGACACATGTCCTTCAGAACATCAAGAGTTTCTGTTGCGTCTGAGTCTCAACGTGAGAGCTTTTGTTTTTTGTCAAAATTCTGAGATTTTCTGAAAAAGTGAATTTTGGGAAGAAAATTCAGAAAACATATTTGTTTCTGAAAAACGTCAGAAAGTTGAGATTTTTTGGATTTCAGCAAAAAAACTTAACATTTTTAGAAAAAGTCATAAATACGATATTTTTCATAAAAAAAGTCAAAATCAGACCTTTTGGAGAAAAAAACGCGAAAGTTGATTTTTGAGGAAATAAATCAGTTGAGGAAACGGTGAGAATGTAGGACTTTCAGATAAGCCTGAATTCTGGGATATCCAGAAAGAGTCATCATTTTCAGCAGAGACTTCACTTTACTTTACTCATGGAGTAACTTGCTCGAGGAGAGATAGAGAGGCGAAGTCCCTCCCTTTCCGGGGGACCTCCATACGACCTTATTTCAGAAAAAGTATGCATTGAAGTCAATGGCGAGAGAAAGATTATCTTTCGATCCCGTTTGAATTGAGCCACGAATTACACATACGATGTTTGTCAATCTAAAAGATAATTTTACAAGTCAAAAAAATTAAAATGTGTCATAAAACTGTGAAGTAACACTTTTTTTGTGTGAAACCGCTCAATGACCTACATCTCCCGTCTCACACCAACACCCAGACGGCCGTCACGTTGGCACATTTCACTTCTTTCTTTCAGAATGAGGCGGAAAGTATTAAAAGAGGTGAAAATCACTCCAAGTCTGGGCATGTTGAGAGCTGTACATACACACAAGGGGAGTGAGTCGGTTCCTAAGAGCCAGCATGCGGGACCGCGACTCTGGGATTTGTAGTCTTTCTAGTTGCGTATTTTTCATCGTCTTATATTTCAACAGTTTTACGACAAACTGTGACTTTTTTGACATGGAAATTATTATTTAAGATTGACAAACATCATATGTGTAATTCGTGGCACAATTCAAACGGGATCCAAAGATCATCTTTCTCTCTCCATTGACTTCAATACATATTTCATTTTCCGAAATAAGGTAGTAAGGAAGTAGATGGGCGGGACTTCGCCTCTATTAGAACTCTTTTTTTTTTCATTATAGTGTACAGTAATCGATGCCATTTCATTTATATTGTAATATCACAGTACACTCACTACACTCCCCCCTCCCTCCCTCCCTCCACCCACACATACCCTCCCTCCACCCACACATACCTGCACAGGCAAAACCAAAAAATGCTTATCAATATAACTTAAACAACAGAGCCATGAAAATAAACATAAAAAGGAAAAGGAAAAAATAAATAAATAAAAAATAAAATAAAAACCAAACAAGTGAAACAAACAAATAATTATACAATACAGTGACAATGTAGACGATGACAACACCATAACACGTATTTCCGGCCGTCAGGACAAATAGCCCCAGAATGCACCGTTCCATCTCTGGTCATATCTCAATGTGTTTTCCAAATAAGAAAACAATGGCGACCGCAGAGCTTGAAAAATATGTCCACGATTATATTTTTCCAAGTCATTTTCTCCAGAGGTAAAAAATCTGTTATCTGATCAATGAAAAGTTTAAATGTTGGGGGACGTTCATTCTTCCAGAATAAAAGTATACATTTCTTGGCAAAATATGTTATTGTGATTAGTATTCTGTAATGTTTGGGGTTCAGTTTAAAGTTTGGCATGTAACAGGAAAAACATGGATTTAGGCTAATTTCGATGTCTAAAACGGCTTTTGTGAGAGCATGAATCGAATCCCAGAAATGTTTCAAGACATCACAATCCCAAAACAGATGCATACATGTTCCTTCTTTTATTTTACATCTCGGACATTTTGGAGAGTTTTCTTTGGTATGCATCTTTTTGGGTGTGAGGTAAAATTTGTTGATAAATTTAAAGTTTGCTTCTTTGATTGTATTGCTTGTGAATGGAAAGTGTGTTCTCTCACAGATATTCAGCCAAGTAGTTTCATCTATCTGTATCCCTAAGTCCTTTTCCCAGATCTTTTTTAAGGTTAGAAATGATGACTGAGCTCTTTTAGAAAAAACTGCATTAAATTCACTAATGTGACTTTGATCGTGCTCGATGACATCAATATCTCCTCCTCTTCTAACAATCCCCATCTCAATGTATTGCTTTTAATAATTGATTGGATCACGTTCCTAATTTGCAGGTATCTGAAAAAATCCTTATTTGAAATGTCATATTCTGCTCTTAAGTCATTAAATGATTTCATTGTTACATCTTTGTGAAACAAATGTTTCAATTGCTTTATACCTGATTCCGTCCATTTGTTTATATCGATTGACAACAAATATTTGCTAAGATCCGGATTGTTCAAAATAGGAGAAAAGATGGAAATACCAGAGTTAACATGAACTTTTTTTGTACAGTCCCTCGAGGCTAAAAGTGTATTGACCACTGTAAAACATTTGTCCATATTCTTCACCTTATTGAAATCTTTAACAAATATAAGAGTTTCCACTGGCAGCGGGTCAAAGACATTGGCTTCTATCTGAACCCATGGTGAATCCTTTCTTCCCAGAGACCATGATAGTACATTTCTTAATTGAGCTGACCAGAAGTAGTGTTGAAAGTTAGGAAGACCAAGTCCCCCCATAGTTTCTGGTTTCATAAGAGTAATTAACTTGATTCTTGGTTTTTTATTACACCAGATACATTTTGAGATATGTCTATTGAGAGATTTAAAATAGTCAGCGGATAAATAGCATGGTAACATTTGAAAAAGAAAATTACATCTCGGTAGAATATTCATTTTTATGACATTGATTCTTCCTAGCAGTGATATTGGCAATGTGGACCATTTAGATAAATCCTGTTTGATTTTGTCAATGAGCGGATTGTAATTCTCTTTAAACAGATTATCCAGGTGTGGTGTTATATTTATTCCTAAGTATTTAAAGCCACCTGGTGACAAATGAAAAGAACAAGACTTTTCCAGATTTGCTGTTGGCGTGATATGTTAGAAACAAGCATTAGATTTCTTAAAATTAATTTTATAACCTGAGTATCTTCCAAATTGCTCTATCGTGTCGTGCAGATGTGCTACTGAATTTTCTGGGTCTGTTAAGTAAAGAATGATATCGTCAGCATACAGAGAAATGTTGTGTTCATCGTTAATCTTCACTCCTTTAATACCCATGTTGTCTCGCACACATGACGCCAGCGGTTCAATCACAATAGCAAAAAGCAAAGGCGACAGTGGGCATCCCTGTCTTGTCCCCCTTGTTAGTGGAAAACAATCTGAGGAACTGCAGTTAGTGATGACCGCTGCGTTAGGATTTTTATAAATTGATTTGACCCACTCTATGAACCGAGAGCCCATATTCAATCTGTTCAAGATAGCAAAAAGAAAATTCCACTCAACCCTGTCAAACGCCTTCTCGGCATCTAAAGAAAGAAGCAGAGAAGGCCTCTGACAGGTGTCCAAATGGTTTATAACATTCAAAAGTCTCCTTATATTATCAGAAGAATATCTGCCCTTGACAAAACCTGTTTGATCAGGACTAATTAGTTTAGGTAAAATAGTTTCCAATCGTTTTGCTAATAATTTGGTGATAATCTTATAATCATGATCCAAGAGGCTTATAGGCCTGAATGAGGAACAATTCAAGGGGTCTTTTCCATCTTTATGTAGTACAGTAATATATGCAAGATTCATTGATTGAGGAAGTGTTCTGTTGTGAGAGAAGTTGTTAGCCATTGACATAAATATAGGTTGAAGTTCAGTCCAAAACTCTTTATAAAATTCTGCCGAGAAGCCATCTGGCCCTGGGCTTTTATTTATAGGCATAGATTTAATTGCAGCCAAAACTTCTACTTCTGTAATTGATGAGTTTAGATACTCTTGATCTAAATCAGATAACGTAGGTAAATTAATGTTATGGAGATAATTGTCCAGTTCATCTTGTGAGTCATCAGATTTGTATAATTTGTTATAAAATTCATAGAAAGTCTGGTTCATCTGTTTTGGGTGGTAGCTTCTTTCCTTGCCTTTCAGACGAATTGCTTTGATAGCCCTTTCTGCTTGCTCCTTCTTTAATTGATAGGCAAGTAGTTTACTTGGTTTATTGCCGAATTCATCATTCTTTTGTCTGATAAGATTCATTTGTGTTATGTTTAAGTTAAGTGCTTCACATCTGTTTTCTTCTCTTTCAAGTTCTCGTCTGAGCCTAATTTTTTCACGTTTTTTAAAAGATGTGTATGAGATAATAAGTCCTCTTAAAGTAGCTTTTGCAGCTTCCCAAATAATATTCTGATCTATAGAGGGGTCATTGTTTTCTTTTATATAGTACCTTATCCATATTCGCATTTTTTATTTGACTTTTTCGTCTCTAAGTAAGGGGTTATCAAATTTCCAGCGCCTGGATACAAATTCTCCACTCTCCAAGTGAATAGCTAAATGAACTCTTGCATGATCTGAAATATTAATGGAATCAATTTGACATTCTTTTACCCTATGCATGTATTTTGAGGGAATAAAAAAATAATCTATTCTAGAATAAGAGTTGTGGACATTTGAAAAGAAAGTGTAATCTTTGACATCCTGATTTAGTTGACGCCATACATCAATAAGGCCACATTCTGCACAAAGCCCCTGAAGGACCTTTGAGGATTTAAGATTGTGGCTCTTGGACTGGTTAGATTTATCTAATGTAGGGTTAAGAGTGCAGTTGAAATCGCCGCCCATCAGTCCTAATCCTTTACCATTTTCATTGAAGAGCAGCACCATGTCAGACATGAACATTGGTTCATCTATGTTGGGAGCATAGATATTTAAAAAGGTGATTGGGGTTCCAAAAATAGTACCGACAACCAAAACAAACCGACCATTTGGGTCCGTAACTCATTTTTCTAATTCGAATGGGCAAGTTTTGTTTATCACAATAGCTGTCCCTCTACTATGGGTTTTATATGATGACAAATACACCTGACCTATCCAATCTCTTTTCAATTTAAGGTGTTCAGTATCTGAGAGAAAGGTTTCTTGTAAGAAGACCACATCAGCTTTGTCTTTTTTAAGAAGAGATAGTACTTTATTCCTTTTTATGGGATTTCCCAAGCCTTTAATATTCCAAGAATATATTTTCATGTTTTGCAAGGTGACTGCTGTGGGATTATATTTAATACGTTGTATGTTCCATCCCAAATGTCATCATGGTATGTTCCATCCCAAATGTCATCAGGGTATGTTCCATCCCAAATGTCATCATGGTATGTTCCATCCCAAATGTCATCATGGTATGTTCCATCCCAAATGTCATCAGGGTATGTTCCATCCCAAATGTCATCATGGTATGTTCCATCCCAAATGTCATCATGGTATGTTCCATCCCAAATGTCATCAGGGTATGTTCCATCCCAAATATCATCATGGTATGTTCCATCCCAAATGTCATCAGGGTATGTTCCATCCCAAATATCATCATGGTATGTTCCATCCCACATGTCATCATGGTATGTTCCATCCCACATGTCATCATGGTATGTTCCATCCCAAATGTCATCATGGTATGTTCCATCCCACATGTCATCATGGTATGTTCCATCCCAAATGTCATCATGGTATGTTCCATCCCACATGTCATCATGGTATGTTCCATCCCAAATGTCATCAGGGTATGTTCCATCCCAAATGTCATCATGGTATGTTCCATCCCAAATGTCATCATGGTATGTTCCATCCCACATGTCATCATGGTATGTTCCATCCCAAATGTCATCAGGGTATGTTCCATCCCAAATGTCATCAGGGTATGTTCCATCCCAAATGTCATCATGGTATGTTCCATCCCACATGTCATCATGGTATGTTCCATCCCACATGTCATCATGGTATGTTCCATCCCAAATGTCATCATGGTATGTTCCATCCCACATGTCATCATGGTATGTTCCATCCCAAATGTCATCATGGTATGTTCCATCCCACATGTCATCATGGTATGTTCCATCCCACATGTCATCATGGTATGTTCCATCCCAAATGTCATCATGGTATGTTCCATCCCACATGTCATCATGGTATGTTCCATCCCAAATGTCATCATGGTATGTTCCATCCCACATGTCATCATGGTATGTTCCATCCCAAATGTCATCATGGTATGTTCCATCCCATATGTCATCATGGTATGTTCCATCCCAAATGTCATCATGGTATGTTCCATCCCATATGTCATCATGGTATGTTCCATCCCACATGTCATCATGGTATGTTCCATCCCACATGTCATCATGGTATGTTCCATCCCACATGTCATCATGGTATGTTCCATCCCACATGTCATCATGGTATGTTCCATCCCACATGTCATCATGGTATGTTCCATCCCACATGTCATCATGGTATGTTCCATCCCAAATATCATCATGGTATGTTCCATCCCACATGTCATCATGGTATGTTCCATCCCACATGTCATCATGGTATGTTCCATCCCAAATATCATCATGGTATGTTCCATCCCACATGTCATCATGGTATGTTCCATCCCAAATATCATCATGGTATGTTCCATCCCAAATGTCATCATGGTATGTTCCATCCCACATGTCATCATGGTATGTTCCATCCCACATGTCATCATGGTATGTTCCATCCCACATGTCATCATGGTATGTTCCATCCCACATGTCATCATGGTATGTTCCATCCCACATGTCATCATGGTATGTTCCATCCCAAATGTCATCATGGTATGTTCCATCCCACATGTCATCATGGTATGTTCCATCCCACATGTCATCATGGTATGTTCCATCCCACATGTCATCATGGTATGTTCCATCCCACATGTCATCATGGTATGTTCCATCCCACATGTCATCATGGTATGTTCCATCCCACATGTCATCATGGTATGTTCCATCCCAAATGTCATCATGGTATGTTCCATCCCAAATGTCATCATGGTATGTTCCATCCCAAATGTCATCATGGTATGTTCCATCCCACATGTCATCATGGTATGTTCCATCCCACATGTCATCATGGTATGTTCCATCCCAAATGTCGTCATGGTATGTTCCATCCCACATGTCGTCATGGTATGTTCCATCCCAAATGTCGTCATGGTTCCATCCCAAATGTCATCATGGTTCCATCCCAAATGTCATCATGGTATGTTCCATCCCAAATGTCATCATGGTTCCATCCCAAATGTCATCATGGTATGTTCCATCCCAAATGTCATCATGGTATGTTCCATCCCAAATGTCATCATGGTATGTTCCATCCCAAATGTCATCATGGTATGTTCCATCCCAAATGTCATCATGGTATGTTCCATCCCAAATGTCATCATGGTATGTTCCATCCCAAATGTCATCATGGTTCCATCCCATTATTTACATGCCAAACAATAGATTGCCATAAAAAACAAGACAAATCAAAAAAGAACGATCGGAGGAGGTGATATCTTAACCGTCAAATAAAAGTGGAGGAAGATTGTATTTTAAACAGAACAGTATGTTATTGTTTTGTCAGACCCCCTCCACTACCTTCTTTGTTGGTGTGGTCCGTTACGTCATTCTTTGTTGCCGGAAGCAAAGACACTGGTAAATATAACAAAATACAAATGAACCAGTTCGATCCTTTAAACAGGAAAATCCTCTTAATGCGAAAAACGATTTCCACACGTTTCCCCAATCCCGATGACAGTTAATTGGGAGTTAGATTATGACTTATAACCGTTGCAACAAGGGAATGATAAGAAGAGGAGAAAAAAGAAAAAAGAAAAAAAGAATGTACATCTTACCTCCACTCCGGTAGGTTAGAAAAATAGCGACTTACTGCAGCTGCTTGACAAAAGTGTCGGCTTCTCTATTAGAACTCATTTAACAGGACAGATAGGCGTCCCTCCACCAGGGGGCACTGCAGCAGCTTTCGAGCTTCCTGTTACTCCCCTGAATGTCCCCTGATGGGGAGAGTGAGTCTGTCGATAGTTTAAAGTAACCCATGTGTCCTCCTCCTCAGCGCTCACTGAGCCGGACCTGCAGTTCGCTCAGACTGAAGCCCGGCTCCCTGCAGAGGCTCCGCTCCAGAACCAGGACCTGATGGACCCGTCCTGGAGGTCAGCGGACTGTTGGAAGCCTCCGTCACACAGCCAGTCCCCCATCGCCTCGTTCTCGCAGTGCAGCGGCCCGCATCACTTCCTGTCCAAGACCAGCGACGCTGTGGACTACTTCCTGTTGATGTTCCCCCCCGCGCTGCTGGACCTGATCACCTTCGAGACCAACGCCCACATCAAGACCTGCCACTTCCTGGGCTGCGGCCTCCCAGACTGGGTCCCCGTCACCACGCTGGAGATCAAAGGGTTCCTGGGTCTGGTGGTCCTGATGGGGCTCCAGAACCTTCCGGACCCGGCTCAGTTCTGGTCCTGGTCCCACTACGACAACAGCTACGCCTTCTGCCGGGCCATGAGCTTCAGGCGCTTCCAGCAGATCTCCTCCAGCATCCGGATGGGCAGCTTCACCACGGACCGGTACCGAGGGACCAGAACCCCCAAAGACCCGCTGCACATCTTCAGGCCCATGCTGGACCTCCTGGGGGGGGGCCATGTGGAACGCATACCGGCCCAACTGCTGCCTGTCGGTGGACCGGGCCCTGCTGCCCAGCCTAGGGGGGGACAGTCTTGCCAAGGGGGACCCGAGGACCCAGCCCCAGGTGTGGCTGCTCTGCGACTCCAAGTCTGGGTTCTGCCACCGCCTCTTCATCCAGGTGGGGGCTCAGGGGGGTCCAGAGCCCGGGGGTCCAGAACCCGGCTTCACCGTGGTGCCGGAGCTGGTGAAGGGTCTGGAGGGCCGGCACCACCAGCTGTTCCTGTCCAGCTCCCTGGCCTCGGTCCCCCTCCTTCAGAAGCTCCTGGACCAGGGCCTGTACGCCTCGTGCTCCTTCCCCCCCCCCAGCCCCATCCTGCCCCCCGCCCTGTGGGCTCAGGGCCGGCTGGAGAGGCCCGGGGACTTCCTGCAGAGACAGCTCGGCCCCGTGCTGGCCACCCGCTGGAGGGACACCAAGGAGATGTGCTGCCTGTCCACCAATGCGGCCCCGGGTCAGCAGGACCTGGTGTTAAGGAGGTCTCAGACCCGGGGGGGGGAGCTGGACCCAATAACCCGGCCCGGGGCCTTCAGGCTGCTGCAGGAGAACCTGAGGGGTGTCGACATTTGCAAACAGCTGCTGGCCTGCAACCCTCTGGGGGGGGTGCCTCAGGACCGGCACTGGAGAGGCCTGTTGTGGTTCCTGGTGAACCTGAGCATAGTGAACGCCTTCCTCCTGCTGAGAGAGAGCCGCAGGGACTGCCCCCCCGCCTGGGTGAAGGACGGCATCTTCTCCCAGGTCACCTTCAGAAAGCACCTGGGGAACCAGCTGGCCCAGTGCGCCCCCCCGCACCCCCGAGAGGGTCTACAGGTCTGCAAGTCCCGGCGGGCCGAACCCCAGGATGTGAAGGAGAATCATCGCATGGTGAAGATCAGCAGCATCTCCAAGAGGTGCAGGAACTGCTACCCGAAGAACATCCGTCGCGAGAGCGTGTTCGGCTGCAGGGTCTGCAGGGTCAACCTGTGCAGCCGGCCCTCCTGCTTCTGGGAGTTCCACAAGCTGGACCCCCGGACCCGGGGTGAGTGTGGGGAGAGGGGGTTACATATAGAGTTAAAGGTCTCCTATTATATTATTTGTAAGCAGATATTACAGGTCTCAGATATAAAACATGTCTCTGAAGGGTTCTGCTACAAACACCAAACAGACCCTTCTAGCCTCGTCCCCCTCCAGCTGTTACTGAAGACATGACTCCTGCTTCTTCACACATGCTCTCTCCAGTACGGGTTAGCTCTGAGTGTTAGCATGCTAATGTAAACACAGACCATATTACTTCCAGAACACATCTCATTGTTTCTGACAGCAAAGTTTCTGATTGGCCCGTGGGTGTAAAGCCCGCCCACATTTTAGTAATGTGGTCATGACGCAGCAAATCTGGATCAGCTCCGTTGTTCCCCCGTTTTTAGAGATGTGGGTACGGAGGAGAAGAGAGAGGGGTTTATTTCCTGACACTTTGAGAGTCTCCTGACACACGGGGACACACGGGGGACACGTGGTGATGTAGAGAAGACATCACTTAGAGAGTCTCCTGACACACCGGGGACACATGGTGATGTAGAGAAGACATCACTTAGTGAGTCTCCTGACACACCGGGGACACATGGTGATGTAGAGAAGACATCACTTAGTGAGTCTCCTGACACACCGGGGACACATGGTGATGTAGAGAAGACATCACTATGTGAGTCTCCTGACACACCGGGGACACATGGTGATGTAGAGAAGACATCACTTAGAGAGTCTCCTGACACACCGGGGACACATGGTGATGTAGAGAAGACATCACTTAGTGAGTCTCCTGACACACCGGGGACACATGGTGATGTAGAGAAGACATCACTTAGTGAGTCTCCTGACACACCGGGGACACATGGTGATGTAGAGAAGACATCACTTAGTGAGTCTCCTGACACACAGGGGACACATGGTGATGTAGAGAAGACATCACTTTGTGAGTCTCCTGACACACCGGGGACACATGGTGATGTAGAGAAGACATCACTATGAGAGTCTCCTGACACACCGGGGACACATGGTGATGTAGAGAAGACATCACTTAGTGAGTCTCCTGACACACCGGGGACACATGGTGATGTAGAGAAGACATCACTTAGTGAGTCTCCTGACACACAGGGGACACATGGTGATGTAGAGAAGACATCACTTAGTGAGTCTCCTGACACACCGGGGACACATGGTGATGTAGAGAAGACATCACTTTGTGAGTCTCCTGACACACCGGGGACACATGGTGATGTAGAGAAGACATCACTTAGTGAGTCTCCTGACACACCGGGGACACATGGTGATGTAGAGAAGACATCACTTAGTGAGTCTCCTGACACACCGGGGACACATGGTGATGTAGAGAAGACATCACTTTGTGAGTCTCCTGACACACCGGGGACACATGGTGATGTAGAGAAGACCTCACTTTGTGAGTCTCCTGACACACCGGGGACACATGGTGATGTAGAAAAGACATCAGAGAGTGCATTCTGCATGATAGGAGACCTTTCATTTAAAGACGCAGATAGATAGATGGTTCTGATACCGGTATTAAAGTCATCATAAAACATGTTATGTAGTTGTTGGTATCTACATGGAGATAAGCCCCGCCTCCTCGTCAGCGAGTCTTGTTTGAGTGACGCGAGTAAACACCAATGATGGTCAAACCGTCCGGTGTGAAGCTTTATATAGAGAGGCGAAGTCCCTCCATGAGGTGGACCTCATGGAACCTTATTTCGGAAAAATGATGTATTCAATGATGTATGATGTAAGTCAATGGCGAGAGAAAAGTTATCTTTCGATCCTGTTTGAATTGTGCCACGAATTACACATCTGATGTTTGTCAATTTAAAAGATCATTTTGCAAGTAAAAAAAAAAATGTTAGAAGTAAGACTTTTTTTGTGTGAAACCGCTCAATAGACGCGTTCACACCGTAGTACTTTTCCCCGTACTTTTCCCGTTTAGTTCCGTTAGTGCCTGGAATTTTGCGTTCACACCAAAAAGAGAACTTAGTTCAGAGAACTTTTACCCCCAGTTAGTCCCTGCTAGAGAGGTGGTACTTTCCTGGGGAGAAAAAGTACCAATTTCTATTGGCTGGGCGAATTGCAAACCACGCCCCGTAAAACTCTGAAAAGTTTTGTGAAGCCGCCATTGTATTTGCTGGCATTAGCATTATTAGCATTAGCCCCGCGCACCAACGGAGAGAGAATAACTTATGGCAACACAAAAAAAAACATGGGTCTCCTGTTCTGGCGATTTACTCTGAAGGCTTCAGTCCCCAACTCCGGGGACTTCCGGCCGGGGACTCCGGGTGGCAGTATACGCCGTGAAGTGGTTTGCGGCCTGCCAATAAACCCAAAGCAGAAGAAGAAGAAGTGACGACAGCGGCTTCATTTGCGTAATCTTCCCTCAGGGAACTTATTCCGGTGTGAACGCGATCGGTACTTAGTTCCATGGGGTAATACGTGCTGGCACTAAGTGCTGGGCACTAAGTGCGGCAAAGTACGGCAAAGTACTTGGTGTGAAAGCGGCTAATGAACTACATCTCTGGTCTCGCACAACAACACACGTCACCAAGATGGCCGTCACTACTGTCTTGCCAAACAAGGGATTGACTACCCTCACCCTCACTATCACCCCTCTCACCCTGACCCTCACTATCACCCTCTCACCCTGACCCTCACTATCACCCTCTCACCCTGACCCTCACTATCACCCTCTCACCCTCACCCTCACTATCACCCTCTCACCCTGACCCTCACTATCACCCTCTCACCCTGACCCTCACTATCACCCTCTCACCCTGACCCTCACTATCACCCTCTCACCCTGACCCTCACTATCACCCTCTCACCCTGACCCTCACTATCACCCTCTCACCCTGACCCTCACTATCACCCTCTCACCCTCACCCTCACTATCACCCTCTCACCCTCACCCTCACTATCACCCTCTCACCCTCACTATCACCCTCTCACCCTCACCCTCACTATCACCCTCTCACCCTCACCCTCACTATCACCCTCTCACCCTCACTATCACCCTCTCACCCTGACCCTCACTATCACCCTCTCACCCTGACCCTCACTATCACCCTCTCACCCTGACCCTCACTATCACCCTCTCACCCTGACCCTCACTATCACCCTCTCACCCTCACTATCACCCTCTCACCCTGACCCTCACTATCACCCTCTCACCCTCACTATCACCCTCTCACCCTCACTATCACCCTCTCACCCTCACCCTCACTATCACCCTCTCACCCTGACCCTCACTATCACCCTCTCACCCTGACCCTCACTATCACCCTCTCACCCTGACCCTCACTATCACCCTCTCACCCTGACCCTCACTATCACCAATGAAACACGTGCAGAAGAAAGTCATGCAAAGCTGCCTGCCTTCCTTTGATTCTCTCTGAACTGCCTGATCTTTTTAATGTTCAATGTTAACCATTTGTGCAGATAGCATGAAGTAGAAAAGATAGCCGATGCTAACGTAGCGTTAGCGTTAGCATGTCTCCCCTGGGGGCATCCGGGCTTAAATGGTGTATTATAGAATGATCACACCGGTGTGACAGTACTCTTCAAAGGGTTCACGAAATATGACTACTACTCTTACTGTTTAACATTTTGGGTTACTTAATGTTACTTCATGTTAAGGCTAATACAAATGACAAGGCTAAGGCTGTAATGCTAACTAACGTGCTAGCTACTAGCTACTAGCTAACTTGATCCAGCCACTCCTGGTCCTTTGATCAGACGGGAAGCGAAAGAACGAGCAAGACCCATTGCTGGTATGATAACAACCTGGTACTAAGCACACAGGCATCTTGTTAAAGTTATCTGATCTTAGGAAAACAATTGTGACATCACTTACGCGACTCTGGGATTTGTAGTCTTTCTAGTTGCGTATTTTTCATAGTCTTATATTTCAACAGTTTTACGACAAACTGTGACTTTTTTTACTTGGAAAAGATTTGTTAAGATTGACAAACATCATATGTGTAATTCATGGCACAATTCAAACGGGAGAGAAAGATAAGTTTTCTCTCTCCATTGACTTCAATACATCATTTTTCCTAATTAAGGTCCCATGGACAGGAAGTAGATGGGCGGGACTTCGCCTCTCTATTTAATTTAAAGGTCTAGAAGCTGTTCTGAAGAACTTTGAGTGACAGTTGGTGTTTGATGTTTTACAGGATCCACCAAGACGGGGTTTGTGAAGGACCGGATCAGGTAACCCTCTCTCACCTGCCCCTTGCCTCTCACCTGTCTCTCACTGGTCTCACCTGTCTCTCACCTGTCTCTCACTGGTCTCACCTGTCTCTCACCTGTCTCTCACTGGTCTCACCTGTCTCTCACCTGTCTCTCACTGGTCTCACCTGTCTCTCACCTGTCTCTCACCTGTCTCTCACTGGTCTCACCTGTCTCTCACTGGTCTCACCTGTCTCTCACCTGTCTCTCACTGGTCTCACCTGTCTCTCACCTGTCTCTCACTGGTCTCACCTGTCTCTCACCTGGTCTCACCTGTCTCTCACCTGTCTCTCACTGGTCTCACCTGTCTCTCACCTGTCTCTCACTGGTCACACCTGTCTCTCACCTGTCTCTCACTGGTCTCACCTGTCTCTCACCTGTCTCTCACCTGTCTCTCACCTGTCTCTCACCTGTCTCTCACCTGTCTCTCACCTGTCTCTCACCTGTCTCTCACCTGTCTCTCACCTGGTCTCACACCTGTCTCTCACCTGTCTCTCACTGGTCTCACCTGTCTCTCACCTGTCTCTCACTGGTCTCACCTGTCTCTCACCTGTCTCTCACCTGTCTCTCACTGGTCTCACCTGTCTCTCACCTGTCTCTCACCTGTCCTCTCGCCTGTCTCTCACCTGTCTCTCATCTGTCCTCTCGCCTGTCTCTCACCTGTCCTCTCGCCTGTCTCTCACCTGTCCTCTCGCCTGTCTCTCACCTGTCCTCTCACCTGTCCTCTCACCTGTCTCTCACCTGTCCTCTCGCCTGTCTCTCACCTGTCCTCTCACCTGTCCTCTCACCTGTCTCTCACCTGTCCTCTCACCTGTCCTCTCACCTGTCTCTCACCTGTTAATAACATCCACCTGTTGTCCCTACAGCGGAGTCATCACAGTGCGTTGGAGGGAACGCCTGGGGGGGGCCCCGTTGGAGGACCTGGACCTTTCTGAGACCCAGAGTCTGGAAGATCTAGAGGACGTTGAGGACCAGTCTGAAGATTTTGAGGAAACATTAAAACGCCCGACGTCTCAACGGTCCCCGACCAGAGAGAGGGAGGACTTCCTGTCCCCCCGTAAAGAGACAGAGGACTTCCTGTCCCCCAGTAAAGAGACAGAGGACTTCCTGTCGCCCCGTAAAGAGACGGAGGACTTCCTGTCGCCCCCTAAAGAGGACTTACTCATGTCCCCCCATAAAAAGGACTTTCCGTCCCCCCGTAAAGAGACAGAGGACTTCCTGCCCCCCCGTAAAGAGGACTTCCTCCTGTCCCCCCGTAAAGAGACAGAGGACTTCCTGCCCCCCCATAAAGAGGACTTCCTGTCGGCCCGTAAAGAGGTCTTCCTGTGCCCCCGTAAAGAGGACTTCCTGTCGGCCCGGCAGCTGAGGGTCTGCCTGGCCGCTCTGTGTCAAGGAGTCCTCCAGGCTTCCAGGATCTTCTCCACCGAGGCGGCCCTGATCCTGTCCTGCCTGAAGGAGGCCCGGCGGCGTCTGAAGCGGACCCATCCGGACCATCAGAACTCTGAGGGGGGGCAGCGCCTGGTGGTCTGGGTTCTGTCCATGCAGGAGCAGCAGATTCCCATCACAGAGACCCTCCTGTTCCACAGAACCTCCGTCCTGAAGAAGAAGGGGGTCTTCAGCGAGTCCTTCCGGATCTCCTACGCCTGGGCGCTGGACTTCATGCTGCGGCACCGGCTGGGGATCCGGACCCTGGGCCGGGCCCCTTCGCTGGGTCTCAGTCTGCCGGGTCCCCTGGACGCCAAGATCCAGTCCTTCAGAGACTTCACGCAGAAGGTGATCCGGGACCAGAAGCTATGGCGAGGCGGCGTGGCGGCGATGGACGAGCTGTGTCTCTTCCTGGACCTGAAGCTGGTTCAGGACCGGTCCACCCGCCCCGAGGCCCTGCAGCTGACCGGGACCCTGCCGCTGGTCACGGTCTACCTGACGGTCCTGGCTGACGGGTCCATGCTGCCCTCGCTGGTCCTGTCCAACAGGATGCTGGCTGAGAGGGACCTGCCGGACTGGGTCCTGCTGGAGGGGGGGCAGGAGGGTCTACAGGTGGAGGAGGCTCTGGACCTGTGGACCAACAGGGTCTGGTTGAAGCACCTGTCTGGGCAGCTCGGCAAGTCCCTGCTGGTCCTGGACCGGCACCGGGAGCACCTGGGGGACCCGTTCTTCGCCTCCCTCAGCGGGTCCAGGACCCTCCCAGCCCTGATCCCGGACGGCTGCTCCCTCCGCCTGCAGCCTCTGGAGGTCTGCCTGAAGCCAGTCCTGAAGAGGTTCCTGATGTCCCGCTGGACCCGGTTCATCTCAGGAGACCCCGAGGAGTTGGAGGAGACCTTCGTCCCCCAGATCCAGACCAGCATCGCCCAGCGGCTGGTGGACTGGCTGCTGGAGGCCCTGACGCTCCTCAACGGGGCCCCTCGGATCCTGAAGGAGTCCTTCAGCCTGACGGGGCTCCTGCCGGGAGGGGGGGGGGGCCGGGAGTCCAGAGGACATCCAGGCTGACCTCCTCAGGACCCTGACCAGGACTCTGCTAGGGGACGAAGGTCTGGAGGAGTCCTCTGAGCTGCTGGAGCTGGAAGACCAGGAGGACGAGGAGGAACCAGAACCAGGAGAGGAGACAGCAGAGGACAGACTGGAGGAACCAGAACCAGGAGAGGAGACAGCAGAGGACAGACTGGAGGAACCAGAACCAGGAGAGGAGACAGCAGAGGACAGACTGGAGGAACCAGAACCAGGAGAGGACAAACTGGAGGAACCAGAACCAGAAATACTGAAGGACACGGAAAAGGAAGTAGAAGACACAGTCAAAGTCCAGGAAGACAGTGAGGAGATGAAGGAGAACAGGGAGGAGGTGAGACAGGAGGAGGTGAGACAGGAGGTGAGACAGGAGGAGGTGAGACAGGAGGAGGTGAGACAGGAGGTGAGACAGGAGGAGGTGAGACAGGAGGTGAGACAGGAGGTGAGACAGGAGGAGGTGAGACAGGAGAGGCGGGAGACCAGGATCGTGATCGGGGAGGAGGTGGGAGACGAGTGGAAGATCAGGACAGACAGCTGAGGCCCAGACCAGGACCCTCTGTACCCTGATGGTCTAGCTGCCAGCAGAGTGATACTGACAAGTTGAGGACCCCAAAGTTTTGTGTTAGAAATGTATAGTAGGGGTCCCCAGCACAAACCACCAATGTCCTGGTTCAGGACTCTCTGAGCTGCAGACAGACCATAAAGACAGAAACTACCTGTGGACTGAGGGGACACTGTCCTCAGGGGGTTCTTACAGGTGTCCCAGTCCGGTCCAGATGTGACCCATCAGACGGGCGGTTCTCTCTGGACCAAACTCTGTAATGATCGCCATAGACTCTGTCATGTCTTGTGGTTGTGGGGACAAGCCTTCATGTGGTCCACTAAGGGATCTGGTTTTAGGGACTCGTTGGGACTGGAGCTGTACTTTATGGGGAAGAAATACTGTCTCAGAAATCACGTGTTATTTAACGTACGATGGACGTCCTCTGGTCTAGGGACTCGCGAGGACACTGGTCTCAGACTGCTTGTTGAGCTGCTGGTCTAAAGGGTTCAAGGTGCTGATCTAAAGGGCTCAAGGTGCTGATCTAAAGGGCTCAAGGTGCTGGTTTAAAGGGTTCAAGGTGCTGGTCTAAAGGGTTCAAGGTGCTGGTCTAAAGGGTTCAAGGTGCTGGTAGACATGTCTGTTTGGTTCAGGATGTACGTCACAGTGTTCTGAAGATCACTCACATTATAAAAGGTGATTTTAAATGTGTCTCCCGGCGTCTCAGAGTCCACGTGTTCCACTTTAATAAAGACAGATGAGAGACTCTGAAACTGTGCTTTAATGTGAAGCTGGAGACTGGATGCTGATTGGCCGTTGTGGATCATGTGATTCCTCATTATAATAAAACACCTGTTCAGATGTTCCTTGTTCACCTTTTATTCCTCAGACATGAAGCGAAAACCTGCTGTGTGTGTGTGTGTGTGTGTGTGTGTGTGTGTGTGTGTGTGTGTGTGTGTGTGTGTGTGTGTGTGTGTGTGTGTGTGTGTGTGTGTGTGTGTGTGTGTGTGTGTGTGTGTGTGTGTGTGTGTGTGTGTGTGTGTGTGTGTGTGTGTGTGTGTGTGTGTGTGCAGGGATGCAAACTTGTCACCTTTCGGCAAAATTCGCCGTTTTGAATCCAACATAGGTCGTTTGTATGATTCATGTAGATCTGCAATAAACATATTTTTGGGGTATGGGGGGGGGGTCTGGGACCCGGAGTAATCTGCGGCCGCGAGCTGTTATGTGCCATCATGACACGCATGGTGTTCTTTCTGTATATATTCTAATGCAGCGCGAGCTGTGTGCTGGAGTCTCCCTGTCGGCTCTGCTCATGGATGTATCATAAGGCTCTGCTCATGGATGTATCATAAGGCTCTGCTCATGGATGTATCATAAGGCTCTGCTCATGGATGTATCATAAGGCTCTGCTCATGGATGTATCATAAGGCTCTGCTCATGGATGTAGAATAAGGCTCTGCTCATGGATGTATCATAAGGCTCTGCTCATGGATGTAGAATAAGGCTCTGCTCATGGATGTAGAATAAGGCTCTGCTCATGGATGTAGAATAAGGCTCTGCTCATGGATGTATCATAAGGCTCTGCTCATGGATGTAGAATAAGGCTCTGCTCATGGATGTAGAATAAGGCTCTGCTCATGGATGTAGAATAAGGCTCTGCTCATGGATGTAGAATAAGGCTCTGCTCATGGATGTAGAATAAGGCTCTGCTCATGGATGTAGAATAAGGCTCTGCTCATGGATGTAGAATAAGGCTCTGCTCATGGATGTAGAATAAGGCTCTGCTCATGGATGTAGAATAAGGCTCTGCTCATGGATGTAGAATAAGGCTCTGCTCATGGATGTAGAATAAGGCTCTGCTCATGGATGTAGAATAAGGCTCTGCTCATGGATGTAGAATAAGGCTCTGCTCATGGATGTATCATAAGACTCTGCTCATGGATGTAGAATAAGGCTCTGCTCATGGATGTAGAATAAGGCTCTGCTGCTCCGGGATGAAGGTCTAGCTTCAGCAGCTACATTACCTACGGGTGCATTCGTTAATATTAACTGAGCGGTCCGGAGTCACTGTGGCACAGACTGGACTGCTGGTGAACAGCTGTTAGAACAGTTCAGGTGTTCAGAGCAGAGCTCCCTGTCGGAGCGGCAGAGCGTGACGTGAACTGACAAGTGTTTCTGTCGCAATATTATCGTTGAGCTAGCTAGCATACATTGTCTCTATCTGCTAACGTTAGCTTTAGCCTTCGTTTTCTAATAGTTTTTTTCATAGGCTATAAACTGGTGGTATAAGTATATATCTGGTACTTGAGTAAAAGTAGAAGTACTCAGATCTTGTACTTGAGTAAAAGTAGAAAAGTATTCTCATCAAAATATAGTGAAAGTAGAGTAAAAGTAGTCATTGTGCAGATTGGTCCATTTCAGAATAATATATATGATATGTTTTATAATGATTGATCATGAAAGTGTTCTCAAAGCTGGTAAAGGTGCAGCTAGTTTGAATGACTTTGTATACTGCAGGGTAGCTTGTGGATTTACTCCAGGTGGAAGGTCTGATTTAACACTTGGTTATATTTCACATCATTCATCCACATCTGTGAAGTAACTCAAGGTATTAATACATGTAGTGGAGGAGAAGTACACCATGTACCTCTGAACTGTAGTGGAGTAGAAGTACACCATGTACCTCTGAACTGTAGAGGAGTAGAAGTACACCATGTACCTCTGAACTGTAGAGGAGTAGAAGTACACCATGTACCTCTGAACTGTAGAGGAGTAGAAGTACACCATGTACCTCTGAACTGTAGAGGAGTAGAAGTACACCATGTACCTCTGAACTGTAGAGGAGTAGAAGTACAAAGTAGCAACACATTGAAATACTTAAATAAAGTACAAGTATCTCAAAATTGTACCCAAGTGTAGTACTTGAGTTACTTTACGCCACTGGCAGGGGCGGACTGGGACTAAAATTCAGCCCTGGAATCTGACCCAGCCCGGCCACATCGGGGGGGGGGGGGGGGGGGGGGGGTCATCAGAAAAAAAAATACAGTAACCTACTATTAGTTATTAGAAATCAGCTGTTTATTCAGTTCAAGGGATCATTCTCACCTAAAGAGGGAGGACACTCCTCAGATGTCTTAAACACATGGGACATCGTAAAACAGGAAACACAAACATACAGTACTATTTGTCATTAGATATTAAAATCAGCTGTTTATTAGGCTGCATTTATGCAGTTCAAGGGATCGTTCTCACCCACCTCTTGCTCTTGCCCTGCACTTGTGCCAGTTGAGCTGGTTCTTCCACCAGCTCAACTCTCTGTCCCTCATCATGAACGCAGGAGGCTGGCTGTATATCTGAACTCGCGCCCTCATCATCCTCTTCATCATCTTGCACTTGTTCTAACCTGCTGATGATAGTGCTTGTGAAAAAGATCTGTCAATTTGTGACATTTATATGCTTCACGTGCGAGTGACTTCACCTTGTTTCCTCTTGCCTTCTCGGCCCCACCTTTTTCTTTTCGTTTTCTTTGATTTTTATCCATGTTTTTTCATTCTCCCTGTCTGCCGTCTAATCCCTTCTCTTCGTGTGGCCGGTCTTTTTTCTTCTTCGTGTGTGATTATTTGACAGATAAGAACCACACAACTGCATTAGCGGCCGCTGTCGCCCTCTGTCGGCCGTCCGCAACTTAAAATATAAAAAAAAATGTAAAGGGCCGGCCGTTCTGTGGTTCTCCAGATTCTACAGATGGCCAGTCCGCCCCTGGCCACTGGCTATACAGATAGAAACACTAAGCCTTGCACAGAGGCATGACAATACATTTTCAAAATGCTCAACAGTGCTGCCAACATTATAAACTGACTGCTACACAATTAAAATAAATGCTTTTATACATTTCTATTAGATGTGACTCTTTGGCGTTTCTTTGCTTTAGTTGTTCTGACTGCTAACATCCTGTTGTTCCTCATTTTAAAGCCCATATTCCGGGGGGTCGGGGGGCTCGGATCCTTGTCACCTTTTTCATACCTGATGAGTTTGCATCCCTGGTGTGCTGTGTGTGTGTGTGTGTGTGTGTGTGTGTGTGTGTGTGTGTGTGTGTGTGTGTGTGTGTGTGTGTGTGTGTGTGTGTGTGTGTGTGTGTGTGTGTGTGTGTGTGTGTGTGTGTGTGTGTGTGTGTGTGTGTGTGTGTGTGTGTGTTTTGATATGCTTCATATATTAGATAATAATCTCTAACTCCTGCAGATGGTACCAACACGCTGCAACAGGTATGATGAAGGTGTGGCGCTGGGCATCCAAAGTTGAAAGTTGAACTCGCTCCGTAGCAGATATTCCCACGAGAGTGCGGAAAACTTAAAATACATTTATTTCAAATGTGACATTTTACCAATATACTCACGGACCACACAAGGAAGGATCCTTCAGAGCCACTACTTCAAGGATGCTACGTCATCGAGTCCCGCCGAAGGACTGTTCCAATGTCCAGGATCTACCGAGGACTGAGTCCTTCGTAGCGAGAAATTTCGAGGCCGCACATGTGTATCCTCCGCGGTCTTAAATTACCCACAATGCTTTGCGCACGGACCGATTTCCCAAATCTTTGGCGGAAATGGCTGAAGCGACGCAGTACACATTTAAATGTAAGTATGTTCGTGGTAAATGTGCACATGACTTGTGTTTAAAGTTTATAGTCCATTTGAGTTTTGCCCGTGTGAACGCAAACCGAACCGTCTGAAACATGAAGCAATGGAACAGACTGACCATGTCCTACCAAGGAAGACATGTCCTACCAAGGAAGACATGTCCTACCAAGGAAGACATGTCCTACCAAGGAAGACATGTCCTACCAAGGAAGACATGTCCTACCAAGGAAGACATGTCCTACCAAGGGAGCGTCCTCCAGAGCCACTATTTGTGTGTGTGTATAATTAAATCAATGTTTTGTTTGTTTGTTTCAGGGTATTCTCTGAAGGCACTGACACACACTCTCACACTCTCACACTCTCACACACACTGACACACACTCTCACACTCTCACACTCTCACACACACTCACACGCACTCACACAATGAGAAGAGGGTGTGTTTACTCTGGTGTTGAGAGTTGTGAAAATATATTCAAGTTATACAGGTATATTACATTTGTCAACATGTTAACAGCACACTCTCACACGCTGGTGCTGCCTCAGGCTCATAAACTCATTCACTAATGACTCACAGGACTGCACAGGTTAGGGTTCAGATGAATATCCACAGGGTTATAAAGTTCCTCTCTTTACCCAGCGGTCTGAACCCTGACCCCGGAGGTCAGAGTCCGTCCCCAGAGAGGACAGAGATCACCTCTGACCCCGGAGGTCAGAGTCCGTCCCCAGAGAGGACAGAGATCACCTCTGACCCCGGAGGTCAGAGATGGATTCAGCGTCCTCAGCAACACCCGTCCAAATCAAGTCATTCGAGGTTCGATCAGCAACTTCAGCCCTGATCAGAAATACCAAATATTTAATCATTTTCAGGATTTTAACCCTTTAAATGCCATTCTGAAAACATGAGATCTGTTGATTTAATGAGAAAAACAGAGAACATTTTGTTATTTTCCACACAATGAATATCTAGGGAATGGCTTCTTTATCACACTCTTGGACATGTCAAAGATTGGCAACAAAATAGATTCAGGTGCATTATTAGTTTTTGCACAGTCGGATTGAAAACCCTAATGAGTCACTCAGGATCCAGGAGGGTCCACTAGTGCTCCAATGCTAATGGACACAGCCTACTCTAATGGCGCAGTTCCACTGCAGCGCGGAGCTCGCTTTAAGCGTGCCGTGTCGTGCCGTCCCCTTTTTTGGTTGTGCTTCCACTAGGCCTCGTTCCGGCGCGGCACGGCGCGGGGCCACTTTTTCCCCTCTTTTCTGGCCCTAGAAAATTGTGGTTCTATCGGGGCCAACAAGCAGGGCTGAGTCGGGCTGAGTATGCTAAACTAGAGAGAGGAGCGCTGGCAAGAGGGCTAGAACTACAACAAGATGGACATATTTGACCGTGATTTAATTGTAATACACGTTTCTAAATGATGAAGTAACAACATACTGATACCGGTTAGTAAAAACCATGAATTAATGCTTTGTCAAGTCTGCAGACAGACGGCAGGAGAAACACCTTTTAAAATGCGTGTTTTCTGAATGGAGATTGGCTAAGCTAACGCAGTATATGCCCCGACCGTCCACACTCACAACAACGGCCTACAGACATAAATAAAGCAGCGACTGTATTCACCATGACACAGGCAGTCTGTGGTTTGTACTTGTTTAACTTTTGTCGAGTTTCTGAACAGATATGAGGAGCTGTGAGCTCTGAGTGCTCACAGCTAACGGCTGTGTTGGTTTTGTGTTTCTCATTGAAGATGACGTCACGGCTCCGCCTACACTGCGTTACTATAGTTACTACCCCAGTTCCTAAACTGTAATGGAAGCGCAGCATGAAGTGAGTCGGCCCTGTTAAGGCCCAACGCGGCCAAGCCGTACCGAGCCGTACCGAGTGTGGCCGAGGCCGACCGTGTAGTGGAAATGCGCCATAAGTGTGTGAATGTCCCAACGTCTGCGGGTCCAGCTGTCTCTGAGCGGAGACTCTTTCTATCAGAACCCTTTAGCACAAGGCTCACTCTGACAGCTACACAAGGTTCACTCTGACAGCTACACAAGGTTCACTCTGACAGCTACACAAGGTTCACTCTGACAGCTACACAAGGTTCACTCTGACAGCTACACAAGGCTCACTCTGACAGCTACACAAGGTTCACTCTGACAGCTACACAAGGTTCACTCTGACAGCTACACAAGGTTCACTCTGACAGCTACACAAGGTTCACTCTGACAGCTGCACAAGGTTCACTCTGACAGCTACACAAGGTTCACTCTGACAGCTGCACAAGGTTCACTCTGACAGCTACACAAGGTTCACTCTGACAGCTACACAAGGTTCACTCTGACAGCTACACAAGGCTCACTCTGACAGCTACACAAGGTTCACTCTGACAGCTACACAAGGTTCACTCTGACAGCTGCACAAGGTTCACTCTGACAGCTGCACTCACTCATCAAAACAGAGAGGACTCACTGACCAATTCTTAAAACCTGAAACCAGACAAACAAGAACAATAAGAGAGAGCGATCAAAGTAAAGGGGGAGACACAGAGAGACTCCCAGCACCCCCTCTTAATGTCCTGATCTGGATCACCTGGACACACACACAGGAGGAAAGGAGGTCCGGGCTCAGCAGGGTTAACATGCTGTGGTTAAGCCACGCCCCCTCTGCTCTGATTGGCTGTGGGTGTTTCCCTCTTCCAGAGTTCCAGAGAGCTGTCAGAGTAGAACCTGCAGAACCTCAGAGGACCTCAGAGAACCTCAGAGCAGCAGCATGGGTGAGCAGTGCGTGTGTGTGTGTGTGTGTGTGTGCATGTGTGCGTGTGTGTGTGTGCATGTGTGCATGTGCGTGTGTGCGTGTGTGTGTGTGTGTGCTGTTAACATGTTGTTGGGGTAAATATTTCATATACCTGCAAAACTATTTACATTAAAGTAAACAGACTCTGTCCTCATGACTGTGTGTGTGTGTGTGTGTGTGTGTGTGTGTGTGTGTGTGTGTGTGTGTGTGTGTGTGTGTGTGTGTGTGTGTGTGTGTGTGTGTGTGTGTGTGTGTGTGTGAGACTGCAGGACAAAGAGAGCAGCTCTCTCTCTGAGACTCATTCACATTCAGACCGGCTGCTCTAAATGTGAATGAGTTATATAAGAGTATGTTGGATTATCTCAGAGTCTCTGATGATATGAATGTGTTCAGGACATTTTAAACAAACTGTGTGTGTGTGTGTGTGTGTGTGTGTGTGTGTGTGTGTGTGTGTGTGTGTGTGTGTGTGTGTGTGTGTGTGTGTGTGTGTGTGTGTGAGAGAGTGCTGTTAACATGTTGTTGGTGTGCAGAATTAATATACCAGTATGACTTGAATATTATTTCAAAACTCTCAACATTAAAGTAAACGGGCTCTCTGTCCTCATTGTGTGTGTGTGTGTGTGTGTGTGTGTGTGTGTGTGTGTGTGTGTGTGTGTGTGTGTGTGTGTGTGTGTGTGTGTGTGTGTGTGTGTGTGTGTGTGTGTGTGTGTGTGTGTGTGTGTGTGTGAGCGCAACCGGAAATGTTTGTGCACACACACGGGCTGCATTCCAAACCTCATTGAGTGTGTACTACTCTCGCATTAAACCTTGACCTCTTATATCAGCGGTGCAAAGGATTGTGGGTCAGAATGATCGCTGCTCTACATCCTGGCTCTCTGGCCCATCACTGGGTGTTTCTCAATGTCGAGTAAAGCTGCTTCAGAGCCACTATTTCAAGCATGCTACGTCATCGAGTGCCGCCGAAGTACTGTTCCAATCTCCAGCATACTTGGAAATCTACCGAGCCCGGCGTACTCCGTTTGGAGAAATATCGAGGCTGCACATGAGTAGACTCCGTGGTCTTAAAATCCCCACAATGCTTTGCGCACGGACCAATTTCCAAAATCTGTGGCAGAAGATGTAAGAGGCGGGGCCTCTCATATGACGCACACCTGCACACTTGCTAGCCTGTTCCACTCTTTGTTTTCCAAATGCCAGGAAGTATTCTTGACTCGCTTCTGAAGCAAGATGCTCGGCAGACATGTGCTACCAAGCAAGCGTACTCGACATTGAGAAACACCCTGAGTGTATTATTGTGGGGGGGGGGTGAGAATAGAATTATTGGATTAAAAGGTGTGTGTGTGTGTGTGTGTGTGTGTGTGTGTGTGTGTGTGTGTGTGTGTGTGTGTGTGTATGTGTGTGTTTTGATATGCTTCATATATTAGATAATAATCTCTAACTCCTGCAGATGGTACCAACACGCTGCAACAGGTATGATGAAGGTGTGGCGCTGGGCATCCAAAGTTGAAAGTTGAACTCGCTCCGTAGCAGATATTCCCACGAGAGTGCGGAAAACTTAAAATACATTTATTTCAAATGTGACATTTTACCAATATACTCACGGACCACACAAGGAAGGATCCTTCAGAGCCACTACTTCAAGCATACTACGTCATCGAGTCCCGCCGAAGGACTGTTCCAATAGGCGCGTTCACACCAAGTACTTTGCCGTACTCAGTGCCGGCACTTATGACCCCAGGGCACTTAGTACAGATCGCGTTCACACCAGAGTACTTTTCCCTGAGGGAAGATTACGCAAATGAGCCGCTGACGTCACTTCTTCTTCTTCTGCTCTGGGTTTACTGGCAGGCAGCAAACCACTTCACGGCGTATACTGCCACCCGGAGTCCCCGGCCGGAAGTCCCTGGAGTTGGGGAAGGCTTCAGTCGAAGCTGCTGGGACTCCCAGCAGCTTCGACTGAAGCCTTCAGAGGAAATCGCCAGAACGCCGACACCTCCTCATCTCCACCGCTCCCATGTTTTCTTTTGTGTTGCCATAAGTTAGTCTCTCTGCGTTTGTGCGCTGGGCTAATGCTAATGCTAATAATGCTAAAGCCAGGATAATAAAATGGCGGCTCTACAAAACATTTCACAGTTGTACGGGGCGTGGTTTGCAATTGGCCCAGCCGATCAGAACTGGGGCACTTTTTTCCCCCAAGAGAGTACCATCTCTCAGCAGGCACTAAAAATGGGGGTAAAAGTTCCCGAGATGAAGTGCTCTTTTTGGTGAGAACGCGACATAAGGGGTACTAACGCAACTAAACGCGAAAAGTACGGTGAAAAGTACTCCGGTGTGAACGCGCCTATTGTCCAGGATCCTTGGAATTCTACCGAGGATTGAGTCCTTCGTAGCGAGAAATTTCGAGGCCGCACATGTGTATCCTCCGCGGTCTTAAATTACCCACAATGCTTTGCGTATGTTCGTGGTAAATGTGCACATGACTTGTGTTTAAAGTTTAGTCCGTTTGAGTTTTGCCCGTGTGAACGCAAACCGAACCTTCTGAAACATGAAGCAATGGAACAGACTGACCATGTCCTACCAAGGAAGCGTCGAGGAAGGTTGCTCCAGAGCCACTATTCAAGCATACTACGTCATCAAGTGCCGCCGAAGGACTGTTCCAATGTCCAGGATCCTTGGAATTCTACCGAGGCCGGTGTACTTCGTGCGGGAAATTTCGAGGCTGCACATGTGTATCCTCCGCGGTCTTAAAATCCCCACAATGCTTTGCGCACGGACCGATTTCCAAAATCTTTGGTGGAAATCGCGCTCCATTTAAGGCGGGGCCTTGTTTTTTGTTTGTTTTATCTGAGTGTTCCAGGGTATTCTCTGAATACCTGAAGGTCCTGACGGTTCACCACTGACAGTGTGTTTACTTTAATGTTGAGAGTTGTGAAATAATATTAAAAACATACTAACATCAGAGACAATAGAGAGATATGAGCGACGTCAGGTGAGCTAACGTGCTAGGTCTGTTAGCACGATGTTAACAGGTGTTGTTGTGTTTCAGCCGGATGTAAAGGATGTGGACCGGGTTACAGCAGCCCATTGGACGCCATGAAGGGTGAGACATTTACTCATAAGAGGCTTCTCAATTCTTACATTTCCCCTCCTCGACTCCTCGGTCGTCCGGTAGTGACCCGGAAATGTATTTCAGCGCGCCATGTTGAAGGACATCTCATTTCTCTAAATGCACATCGAGGTCCGAGCATCGAGGAGGCTCTCTGGAGGAGCTCTAACCGAGGAGACACTGATGGGTCCTCCACGGTCCTCCACGGCTCCTCCAGGATGCATTTCCGGGAACAGAGATGTTTCAAAGAGTCGTGACGCACGGCCGGACTTATCTCAGCCAATCACAGCTCTGCATGCATCCCCTGGATATTATTTTAGTAACTGCTTGAATCAGACGCGATGTTTCCAGAGAGAACAGCTGTGAGGTCCGTGCAGAAAGCACCAAGACCATTTAGTGCTTCACATAATAAAATACACAACGGCTGTAGCCTGATTATGCTTTAGGAGCTGTGTGTGGTACAGTGTGTAGGTGTGTGTGGTACAGTGTGTAGGTGTGTGTGGTACAGTGTGTAGGTGTGTGTGGTACAGTGTGTAGGTGTGTGTGTGGTACAGTGTGTAGGTGTGTGTTGTACAGTGCGTAGATGCGGCGGACAGACAGGTCTCAGGTGGTTTGGTGTCCTCTGCTTACTTTTAATACTTGTAAATACAACTTTTGGCCCGTAATTTAAATTCCCCATTTCAGCGACCAGAGAGAGGGGGGGGGATATATTCAGTCTCTGATTGTGTTACGTTATTATGAGAGTGCTCTCATACTTTAAATTGTATATATTTATATAAATATATGTGTGTGTATATGTCTGCATCTGTAGCCTGTTATTGTCTCATTATACCGCACTGTGAATTAATTAAAGTAAATATATAAGTGGTCATGAACACATCTGTCCATGAGACAGAGGGCTGCTGTGCCTCCTGTCATCATTAATGGACGTCTCTTTAAAATGACCGCTCAGAGGAGAGGAGTTCTCATTTCTCTAACCGCCTGCTGCTTCCCCTCCTCTCTCCTCGGCTCCCCTCCTCGACTCCTCCGCTCGCATCTCCTGTGGGCGGGACTAACTCACGAGGATAGGAGTCGAGGAGGGGAGTCGAGGAGGGGAAATGTAAGAATTGAGAAGCCTCTATAGACTTCTATACAATCTGAGGTAATCAAGAGAGAAGTAGGAACATTTCCTCATAGACTTCTATACAGTCGCCCCCTGCTGGGTATAATAGACGATGCAGCTTTAAGGAGGTTTTTAGATATTTCTCTATAAAACAGACTTGGTTGTGTTTCCTGCTGCAGGTCCTCGGGAGGAGATCGTTTATCTCCCCTGTATTTACTGTAACACCGGCATCCTGAAACCAGATTACCTGGCCACCGTTGATGTTGACCCGAAGTCACCCACCTACTGTAAGGTAACAATTCTTGACTTTTTCAAAAAAATTCTGACTTTCCACAAATTCTGATTTTTTCTCAAAATCTCAAAATTCTGACTTTTTAGAAAAATTCTGTCTTTCAAAAAAATCTGACTTTTTCTATAAAAAATCTGACTTTTTCAAAAAATTCTGACTTTTTCTATAAAAAAATCTGACTTTTTCAAAAAAATCTGACTTTTTCAAAGAATCTGACTTTTTCAAAAAATCTGACTTTTTCTAAAATGTCTGACTTTTACAAAAAATTCGGACTTTTTCTAAAATGTCTGACTTTAACAAAAAAATCGGACTTTTTCTAAAATGTCCAATATGGTCTAGCTACAGCAAGATAGTACACGACACGCCCCCTACACGACGGTACACGACACGCCCCCTACACGACGGTACACGACACGCCCCCTACACGGCACTACGGTGGCTGAGAGACGTTGATACCGTACATGGCAGATTAAAAACGAATTGCAAATGTTATTGTAGCATTTTAAGCAACTATTTGGCAAATAAATTAATAACCTAGTCTATCCGTTTGAGACACAACAGTATATGACTTTAAGCACAAATCATTTTGTCTCATTAATAAATTAAAACAAAAAGGGGGCTTAGTAAACTTTATTTTTGAGTACATATAAAATAGGTAATAATGAGATCTATTAATTGTGTTAGATATAAATGTAGATATTTATGAACATCTAAACATAGTTGTTACAGGTTTTAAGATATAAATAATCACATCATGGGGTCATTAAGGTTTCAAACAGGTTCATGTAAGGTAGGCCTACTATAACATGAAAACATGAGCCTGTAGTTTGGTATGTTATTGATATGGGCTGGACACCCCTTCACAGCGATCATCATTGACTTTCTTTAGACCAGATTAGGAGGGCCAGTCAGGCCACTAATGAGCTCAATCATTCACATGTATTATTACTTTATAGATTAAGAGTACTAGGGGTCTATTACAAAACCTTTGAAGGAATCGTCATGCATTCTGAATGTTTCTGTACTTTAAAAACATCATGGCTCAAGATCCTGTTCTTGTTCAAGATTATTCACTCATTTGTGAATTTAACATCCATATTCACTCAAAACTGAAACTAAAACATTTTTTGTTAAAGCATTGCAGGCCTAAAGCTCCACGCCAGTGACCTATATTTAATTTTCTTCCATCAAACTTTAAAAATGGCAAACAGCATGTTTTTAAAGATTTAATCTTTTAAGAAACAAAATATCAACTTTGAACAGAAGGGTTTAAAAACACGTTTTTAATGCAAATAAACTTGAAACATAAACCTATTTGTCATTTCAAAATTCACTTGTATTGTCTGCGTGAAAGGCACAGTAGGCTATGAGCGAATACATATCAACATTCAAAAATTACAAAGTCGTACAATATATACTGTCTACTATATACTGCTACTGTCTAGGATTAAGTATGGTGAGACTTTTCAGCCCGCGACTCCCAAAATAACATGCCAGAGACTGGGGACCCCCGACGGGATAGTGATCTCCAGTGTGCTGGGCAGTGTGGCGGCGGAGGGAGCCGAGGGCACTTTCTAAAATTCTGACTTTTTCTAAAATGTCTGACTTTTTCAAAAATGTCAGAATCAGAATCAGAATCAGAATCAGAATCAGAGTCAGAGTCAGAGTCAGAATCAGAGTCAGAATCAGAGTCAGAGTCAGAATCAGAGTCAGAATCAGAGTCAGAGTCAGAATCAGAGTCAGAGTCAGAATCAGAATCAGAGTCAGAGTCAGAATCAGAGTCAGAATCAGAGTCAGAATCAGAGTCAGAGTCAGAATCAGAATCAGAGTCAGAGTCAGAATCAGAGTCAGAATCAGAGTCAGAGTCAGAGTCAGAATCAGAGTCAGAGTCAGAATCAGAGTCAGAATCAGAGTCAGAGTCAGAGTCAGAATCAGAGTCAGAATCAGAGTCAGAATCAGAGTCAGAGTCAGAATCAGAGTCAGAGTCAGAATCAGAGTCAGAGTCAGAATCAGAGTCAGAGTCAGAATCAGAGTCAGAATCAGAGTCAGAGTCAGAATCAGAGTCAGAGTCAGAATCAGAGTCAGAGTCAGAATCAGAGTCAGAGTCAGAATCAGAGTCAGAGTCAGAATCAGAATCAGAGTCAGAGTCAGAATCAGAGTCAGAGTCAGAATCAGAATCAGAGTCAGAGTCAGAATCAGAGTCAGAGTCAGAATCAGAGTCAGAGTGTCCATGTGTAACATCAACAGACAAAACATCAAGACACATGAGAAACAAACATGTAACATCACAGTGAGAGAAAAGCTGCTCAAAGAGCCTTCAGCGTGATCTGATCTGGATCATTATTATCACATATCCATATACCTGTCCTCTCACAGTGTGTGTCCTCTCAGGTAGTGTGTCCTCTCTCAGGTGATCAGTAGTGTGTCCTCTCTCAGGTGATCAGTAGTGTCTCTCTCAGGTGATCAGTAGTGTCTCTCTCAGGTGATCAGTAGTGTCTCTCTCAGGTGATCAGTAGTGTCTCTCTCAGGTGATCAGTAGTGTGTCCTCTCTCAGGTGATCAGTAGTGTCTCTCTCAGGTGATCAGTAGTGTCTCTCTCAGGTGATCAGTAGTGTCTCTCTCAGGTGATCAGTAGTGTGTCCTCTCTCAGGTGATCAGTAGTGTCTCTCTCAGGTGATCAGTAGTGTCTCTCTCAGGTGATCAGGTGTCTCTGTCCTCTCTCAGGTGATCAGGTGTCTCTGTCCTCTCTCAGGTGATCCACCGCCTGCCGATGCCTAACCTTCGGGACGAGCTGCACCACTCGGGCTGGAACGCCTGCAGCAGCTGCTTCGGAGACGCCTCCAAGAAGAGGAACCGTCTGATCCTGCCGTCACTCATCTCCTCCAGGATCTACGTGGTGGACGTGGGGACAAACCCCCGAGCGCCACAGATGCACAAGGTGAACCGAGCCGGACCCGTGTCCTTTAGCCCCGCCCACTTCCTCCTGACCAGAGTGGGAAGTATTTGAGTACAAATACTTTGTTACTGTACTTTGTTAAGTACATGTTTCTGGTATCAGTACTTTACTCCACTACTTATTTTTCTGACCACTTTTTACTTTTACTTCTTACATTTTGAACACAAATACCTGTACTTTCTACTTCTTACATGTTGAACACAAATACCTGTACTTTCTACTTCTTACATGTTGAACCCAAATACCTGTACTTTCTACTTCTTACATGTTGAACACAAATACCTGTACTTTCTACTTCTTACATGTTGAACCCAAATACCTGTACTTTCTACTTCTTACATGTTGAACACAAATACCTGTACTTTCTACTTCTTACATGTTGAACCCAAATACCTGTACTTTCTACTTCTTACATGTTGAACACAAATACCTGTACTTTCTACTTCTCACATGTTGAACCCAAATACCTGTACTTTCTACTTCTTACATGTTGAACACAAATACCTGTACTTTCTACTTCTTACATGTTGAACACAAATATCTGTACTTTCTACTTCTTACATGTTGAACACAAATATCTGTACTTTCTACTTCTTACATGTTGAACACAAATATCTGTACTTTCTACTTCTTACATGTTGAACACAAATACCTGTACTTTCTACTTCTTACATGTTGAACCCAAATACCTGTACTTTCTACTTCTTACATGTTGAACACAAATACCTGTACTTTCTACTTCTTACATGTTGAACTCAAATACCTGTACTTTCTACTTCTTACATGTTGAACCCAAATACCTGTACTTTCTACTTCTTACATGTTGAACACAAATACCTGTACTTTCTACTTCTTACATGTTGAACACAAATACCTGTACTTTCTACTTCTTACATGTTGAACCCAAATACCTGTACTTTCTACTTCTTACATGTTGAACACAAATACCTGTACTTTCTACTTCTTACATGTTGAACACAAATACCTGTACTTTCTACTTCTTACATGTTGAACACAAATACCTGTACTTTCTACTTCTTACATGTTGAACCCAAATACCTGTACTTTCTACTTCTTACATGTTGAACACAAATACCTGTACTTTCTACTTCTCACATGTTGAACCCAAATACCTGTACTTTCTACTTCTCACATTTTCCAAACAGGCTGGTTCCTTTAGTTTGAATGTGTGTTTGGTGGCGTGATCATTATTATTTAGAGTCATTGCGTGCCTATTGATTTGAACACGATCCGTGTATCCATCATTTCCTGGTCTTCTCTAAAGAAGAGGGACCAATGAAAACGTTGTCATGTTGCCGTTGTTCAGCATGGAAACATTCATTAGCTAACAATGACATTATTGTTCTATTAATATAAAGGGAGGTCAGGTACTCTTTAAAACAGCTGCTAGTTATGGGTACTTTTTACTGAAGTACATTTCAAAGCCTCTTTACTTTGACTTGAGTAAAGAAGTTTAGTCAGTACTTCTACTTTTACCAGAGTATTTTTAAACACGAGTATCTGTACTTCTACTTGAGTAAAGGATGTGTGTACTTCTACTTGAGTAAAGGATGTGTGTACTTCTACTTGAGTACAGGATGTGTGTACTTCTACTTGAGTACAGGATGTGTGTACTTCTACTTGAGTACAGGATGTGTGTACTTCTACTTGAGTACAGGATGTGTGTACTTCTACTTGAGTACAGGATGTGTGTACTTCTACTTGAGTACAGGATGTGTGTACTTCTACTTGAGTACAGGATGTGTGTACTTCTACTTGAGTACAGGATGTGTGTACTTCTACTTGAGTACAGGATGTGTGTACTTCTACTTGAGTACAGGATGTGTGTACTTCTACTTGAGTACAGGATGTGTTTACTTCTACTTGAGTACAGGATGTGTGTACTTCTACTTGAGTACAGGATGTGTGTACTTCTACTTGAGTACAGGATGTGTGTACTTCTACTTGAGTAAAGAGTACAGGATGTGTGTACTTCTACTTGAGTACAGGATGTGTGTACTTCTACTTGAGTACAGGATGTGTGTACTTCTACTTGAGTACAGGATGTGTGTACTTCTACTTGAGTACAGGATGTGTGTACTTCTACTTGAGTACAGGATGTGTGTACTTCTACTTGAGTAAAGAGTACAGGATGTGTGTACTTCTACTTGAGTAAAGAGTACAGGATGTGTGTACTTCTACTTGAGTAAAGAGTACAGGATGTGTGTACTTCTACTTGAGTACAGGATGTGTGTACTTCTACTTGAGTACAGGATGTGTGTACTTCTACTTGAGTACAGGATGTGTGTACTTCTACTTGAGTACAGGATGTGTGTACTTCTACTTGAGTACAGGATGTGTGTACTTCTACTTGAGTACAGGATGTGTGTACTTCTGCCTCTCTGCTCGTGATGAAGAATGACGCAGCGTCACAGAACTGACTTCACAGCTTCAGTCGCTTCGACTCTTTCTCGGAGCAGATGAGAAACGCTTTTCACATGAAGGGAGATCCCAGGTCCTGCAGGTTAGAGCCGGCCTGAGGGTCCTGCAGGTTAGAGCCGGCCTGAGGGTCCTGCAGGTTAGAGCCGGCCTGAGGGTCCTGCAGGTTAGAGCCGGCCTGAGGGTCCTGCAGGTTAGAGCCGGCCTGAGGGTCCTGCAGGTTAGAGCCGGCCTGAGGGTCCTGCAGGTTAGAGCCGGCCTGAGGGTCCTGCAGGTTAGAGCCGGCCTGAGGGTCCTGCAGGTGAGAGCCGGCCTGAGGGTCCTGCAGGTTAGAGCCGGCCTGAGGGTCCTGCAGGTTAGAGCCGGCCTGAGGGTCCTGCAGGTGAGAGCCGGCCTGAGGGTCCTGCAGGTGAGAGCCGGCCTGAGGGTCCTGCAGGTTAGAGCCGGCCTGAGGGTCCTGCAGGTTAGAGCCGGCCTGAGGGTCCTGCAGGTTAGAGCCGGCCTGAGGGTCCTGCAGGTTAGAGCCGGCCTGAGGGTCCTGCAGGTTAGAGCCGGCCTGAGGGTCCTGCAGGTTAGAGCCGGCCTGAGGGTCCTGCAGGTTAGAGCCGGCCTGAGGGTCCTGCAGGTGAGAGCCGGCCTGAGGGTCCTGCAGGTGAGAGCCGGCCTGAGGGTCCTGCAGGTTAGAGCCGGCCTGAGGGTCCTGCAGGTTAGAGCCGGCCTGAGGGTCCTGCAGGTGAGAGCCGGCCTGAGGGTCCTGCAGGTGAGAGCCGGCCTGAGGGTCCTGCAGGTTAGAGCCGGCCTGAGGGTCCTGCAGGTGAGAGCCGGCCTGAGGGTCCTGCAGGTTAGAGCCGGCCTGAGGGTCCTGCAGGTTAGAGCCGGCCTGAGGGTCCTGCAGGTTAGAGCCGGCCTGAGGCGGTCTGTCAGCTTTGAGGGCTCGTAGAGACCTGATGGAGCCATGTGGAGCGCTGATGTGGAAGTGGGTCAATCTAAACTGAGTTGGGAAAACAACAGACGCGACCTGGACAGGAAGTGACCCCCCGGCTGAGGGTTCATTCATCTCACTGTCAGGGGCTCCGCTTGGGGCCCCGGACCAGAAGGGGGCCCCCAAAGAAGGTAGATTAAGAAGGTCCACAGCAACGACAACATGAAACACCCTTTAATTTACTGCAACGACATGTCGGGAAACCCCCTCGAGGGGGCCTCATGCATAGAGCGCCGTAAAATGCTGCTTGTTATCTTAAGTTTCATTGCCTTGCTCCGCTCCGGGGGGGGGGGGGTTGTCGGCTGTGGTGATGAAAAGCTGGTTGGAGGGGCCCCCAGTGAATGTTTGCCTAGGGCCCCCACACACTCTAGAATCACCATTGCTCACTGTATTTCTTCTCAGACACTTGATGGAGCGTGGACAGTCAGCAGGCACAATGGAAACACGTGGCGTTGTGCAAATCGATCTGAAGCTCGACAGTTTTTAGGGTATCTAACATGTCTGGAGTCAGTGAGAAGTTATTAAAGGAGTGCTCTTTAGCTCGACGTTAGAAGAAGAACTTACAAATGTCTAACTGGAGATGAAATGGAGGAGGAGGAGGAAGAGGAGGAGGAGGAAGAAGAGGAGGTCGCTCAGTTCAGATGCTGAAGTCTCCCAGCTGCTGTTTAAATCTTCACATATTTGACAGGCCTCGTCCAGAGCATGTGACCTGGGACTAAAGTGTGTGTGCAGCCTGATGGAAATGTGCTGAGTCATGGTGTAATGATTAATCCTCCTTAGAGGACTTGAACTCAAGAGTGAGGACACGCTGCCAGAGACACAGCTGGGAGATTATTTATCAGGGCCGACTCCTGGTTTCACAATCAGACCCTGACCACACATTGACCCTGTGATCCGGATCCAGCCAGATCCTGCAGGACGTGTTTTCATCGAAATCAATTCAGGTTTCCTCTGAAAGCGGGCAAAGAGTTCACATTCAGTCACTTCACAAGGACTTGTAAACACCAGCGCTGTGTTTATCCTCGCCTTGTGATTTATATCTGAAGGATTCCTGGGAGTCAGTGAGCTGTAGCGCTCCCAGCAGCTGCAGCTCAATCCCTCACAAACTCCCTGGTGTCCGGAGCAGATTTACTTTCTGAAAACCTTTCCATGAACCTCTGTGGGACTCAGAATGTAGTTTACAGTTGTGCAGGAATGAGTCCTAAACCCTGGCATGAGTCAGCATCACTTCCTGTCTCCTGGTCTGGAGGTCAATGGTTCTCTGAACGTGTTTTTGTTGTTATCCTGAAATCAGAGGCCTGTACTACGAAGCTGGATGTTCTCTTAGCTAACTTCAGGGAAAACTCTGGGTTTCCGGTCCTACGACGCTGGTTCTCTTTTTAACGGGCTAGATCTCCATGGTAACTGATGCTGAGCGGCTAACCTGCTCCGGAGGAGGTTAGGTTGCAGGCTAAGAGATCAACTCAGTGAAAGCACCGCCTGCTGACCAATCAGAGCTCAGTGTGCGGAGTTTAAAGCGATCAAGTCATATTACAGGATAGAGGAAATACAGAAAAACTGCCGTTGCAGGAAAGACGGCCGGCAAAAATCAACTGACTGTGTGAACGTGAACATTAATAGAATATCCCCTCCTCCTATCTTCAGAGCAATCTGACTATTATAACATTAGCGTTAAGAAAGCTTACTTAAATATCTGCCACAACATAAGTAACCGGATCAGAGTAACATTAAGTACAGTCCGCGGCACTGTGAGTGCAGACGTCGATGTGTCCCATTATCATTCATATCATATCACATCATAATCAGAGATGGGGTCGTTACTAAAAAAAAGTAATATATTACATATTACATATTACTTTAAAAAAAAGTAATATATTACACTACTTCGTTACTCTCTACATAAAGTAACTCGTTACTTTACTCGTTACTTTACTCGTTACTTTACTCGCAGGGCCGGCCCGCCCCTCCCTACAGGCAGATCACGCAGACTGCTAAAGTTTCAAATGTTCTCTTTAGTTCAGTTTCCATTGTCGCATAAGACTGATCCAGATAGCTCCGACTATGGCTGTCCTCTGTCTCCTGCTATCTGTATTTTGCGCAGTATATCTCTGAACGATGCGATGGTGATTCCACTGTGCAAATGGGCAACATTACCTCTACTATGAAGGATGCTACAAGCCTGTCCATCTCTGCTTTGGTTACCGGTCCTCCAAATTCTAATTTGTGCTGCTTCGGAGTCGGCGGCGGCGCACTCACAACATCCTCACTCTGGGTTCGGGGGTCCTTAGCTATTAGCTTCACCTTAGCATGTGTTCTTTGCAGGTGTTTGTTGAGATTTGACGTGGTGTTTGCAGCAGTGGATAACAGCTTCTGGCCTGGACACAGTTTGCACCTCACCGTCACATTCCTGTCTATTCTTCGGACGAACTCAAAATAATGGGCATACCTCCACCCCTCGAAAGTTATCGCTGACTCAGCCATGTTTATGCAGCACTGCACGCGGAGATGTGGACGTGCAAGTCGCGCAGATTACGTACATAGAAACCTGCGGCGGAAACCCCTCTTGTCTGTCAGTGTGATTATGACTGATTTTATAAAAGTAACGAAGTAACGCGTGTCGGGGCAATGTTAGTAACTGTAGTGTGATTACTGAATTATAAAAGTAACGCGTTACACTACTCCGTTACCGACAAAAGTAATATTATTACAGTAACGCGTTACACCCAACTCTGATCATAATGTATCATATCTCCTTATCTGAGTCAGCTGAGCCGTATCTGGCCGTGCAACACTCACAGTGTCACATACTGGATGCAGAAGTATTATTTTAAGCAACACATTAAGTTGATGAAACCCTGGAGTCAAATGTAATGAAAGTCAGATTGTGTCTTAGACGGGGCAGTGATATCATAAACCTGTTAATGTACGCATTCAAACACTTTCTCTGTTACCAGCTGTATTCACCTTGCAGGTGCAGCTATGTGGCTTTGATCCTGGATAAAGTGTTTAAGTCATGGATGTTTAAAGTTTAACTTCTTCATATTTGACTAATATTAAAGTTCACTTTTCATTCAGGAAGTATGACGCTGCGCTGTCAGTACGCTTGTCCATGTTTGTGATTGGTCGAATGCTCCAGATACCACCCCTTTCATGTGAACGCACACCTAACTAGATAGGACACGGCTGGCTTGAGCGATTCACTTGATAACCAGCGTCGTAGGACCGCTTAGCGAGAGCGCGTATGTTTTGGATTGGGCCAACCGGCTAACTCAAACATATCCAGGTTATGTTGAACCGGCTTCGTAGTACAGGCCTCTGGCTTCGTAGTACAGGCCTCTGGCTTCGTAGTACAGGCCTCAGGCTTCGTAGTACAGGCCTCTGGCTTCGTAGTACAGGCCTCTGGCTTCGTAGTACAGGCCTCAGGCTTCGTAGTACAGGCCTCAGGCTTCGTAGTACAGGCCTCTGGCTTCGTAGTACAGGCCTCTGGCTTCGTAGTACAGGCCTCTGGCTTCGTAGTACAGGCCTCTGGCTTCGTAGTACAGGCCTCTGGCTTCGTCGTACAGGCCTCTGGTCTGAGGTTAACTCAAGCTGAGGAGACTTTAACGCTTTGTTCTACCACCTAAAATACTTCACTAAATACCCCACTGGTGAGTTTAAAAACGGAGGTTGCTAACAAGAGTCTGAATGAGTATCAGAAACGTTTGTTTGACATAATCCAAAATCACATGGAGGAATCCCATTGAGAGAGAAGTAGGAACATTTCCTCCTAGACTTCTAAAGGATCAGAGAGTGGACCTCCTGTCAGTCTGAAGGTCAGGTCTGACGTTCTTCCTGCTGATTGGTGGTGTGTTTGCTCCTCAGATGGTGGAGCCCGTGGATCTGTTCTGGAAGTGCGGCCTGGCCAACCCTCACACCACCCACTGCCTGGGCAACGGGCAGATCATGATCAGCTGCATGGGAGAACCAGGGGGCAACGGCAAGGGTGAGACCCCCTGCAGACACCCTCACTACAAACAGCCCAACCCCTCTCACTGAGACCCTTTATCAGCTGAAGACCCCGACTGCTGATAGGCTTTATGGATATATCCCATCATAAAGACAGACAGTGAACGCACCATCTGCAATAACAATAGATAACCCCTCAGAGATCTGTGTGCCTCCTATCTGCCCTAGACTGTAGGCTCTTTATTTACATCTCTTTCAAACACTTTTACATCTGGAAGACCCCGTTCTGTTTTTACCTGTCCTCCTCTCAGGGGGCTTCGTGCTGCTGGACGGTGAGACGTTCGAGGTGGTCGGGAACTGGGAGCACCCGGGGGAAGCGGCACCGTTTGGATACGACTTCTGGTACCAGCCGCG
>NW_022987916.1:45000-65507 GCF_902827165.1 Trematomus bernacchii
TGACAGAGTGACAGAGTGACAGAGTGACAGAGTGACAGGGTGACAGGGTGACAGAGTGACAGGGTGACAGGGTGACAGAGTGACAGAGTGACAGGGGTGACAGGGTGACAGAGTGACAGGGTGACAGGGTGACAGAGTGACAGGGTGACAGGGTGACAGGGTGACAGAGTGACAGGGTGACAGGGTGACAGAGTGACAGAGTGACAGAGTGACAGGGTGACAGGGTGACAGGGTGACAGGGTGACAGAGTGACAGGGTGACAGGGTGACAGGGTGACAGGGTGACAGGGTGACAGAGTGACAGAGTGACAGGGTGACAGAGTGACAGGGTGACAGAGTGACAGAGTGACAGAGTGACAGGGTGACAGGGTGACAGAGTGACAGGGTGACAGGGTGACAGGGTGACAGAGTGACAGAGTGACAGGGTGACAGAGTGACAGAGTGACAGAGTGACAGAGTGACAGGGTGACAGAGTGACAGAGTGACAGAGTGACAGGGTGACAGAGTGACAGAGTGACAGAGTGAGGGACAAACCTTCAGGTGTAATAACAGTCAAACAATCAAGACATTACAATATGTTGGTAATCAGACCAAGTGTTCCCTTTGAAGTGCTCATCAGTTTGTTGATTCTATGAAATGTGCAACCCGGTCTAGGTTCAGCCCGGTCTAGGTTTAACCCGGTCTAGGTTCAACCCGGTCTAGGTTTAACCCGGTGTAGGTTCAACCCGGTCTAGGTTTAACCCGGTCTGGGTTCAACCCGGTCTAGGTTTAACCCGGTCTAGGTTCAACCCGGTCTAGGTTTAACCCGGTCTGGGTTCAACCCGGTCTGGGTTCAACCCGGTCTAGGTTCAACCCGGTCTAGGTTCAACCCGGTCTGGGTTCAACCCGGTCTGGGTTTAACCCGGTCTGGGTTTAACCCGGTCTGGGTTTAACCCGGTCTAGGTTCAACCCTGTCTAGGTTTAACCCGGTCTAGGTTCAACCCGGTCTAGGTTTAACCCGGTCTAGGTTTAACCCGGTCTGGGTTTAACCCGGTCTAGGTCCAACCCGGTCTGGGTTTAACCCGGTCTGGGTTCAACCCGGTCTGGGTTCAACCCGGTCTAGGTTTAACCCGGTCTAGGTTTAACCCGGTCTAGGTTCAACCCGGTCTGGGTTCAACCCGGTCTGGGTTTAACCCGGTCTGGGTTTAACCCGGTCTGGGTTCAACCCGGTCTGGGTTTAACCCGATCTGGGTTCAACCCGGTCTGGGTTTAACCCGGTCTGGGTTCAACCCGGTCTAGGTTTAACCCGGTCTAGGTTTAACCCGGTCTAGGTTTAACCCGGTCTGGGTTCAACCCGGTCTAGGTTTAACCCGGTCTAGGTTCAACCCGGTCTAGGTTTAACCCGGTCTGGGTTTAACCCGGTCTGGGTTCAACCCGCTTCTGCATCAGCGCCATGGACCTGAAAGAGAAACTCGTCTCCTGTCGGGAACATCTATGTCTGCCAGATCTTTTACTGCGCAAGCGAGAGTTGTTCCTCCTGTTGGACCGCTACGTACAGCAGGGCATCTGAGACACAGAGACGCAGGGCATCACTGAGACACAGAGACGCAGGGCATCTGAGACAGAGACGCAGGGCATCACTGAGACACAGAGACGCAGGGCATCTGAGACACAGAGACGCAGGGCATCACTGAGACACAGAGACGCAGGGCATCACTGAGACACAGAGACGCAGGGCATCTGAGACACAGAGACGCAGGACATCACTGAGACACAGAGACGCAGGGCATCTGAGACACAGAGACGCAGGGCATCACTGAGACACAGAGACGCAGGGCATCACTGAGACACAGAGACGCAGGACATCTGAGACACAGAGACGCAGGGCATCACTGAGACACAGAGACGCAGGACATCACTGAGACACAGAGACGCAGGGCATCTGAGACACAGAGACGCAGGACATCTGAGACACAGAGACGCAGGGCATCTGAGACACAGAGACGCAGGACATCACTGAGACACAGAGACGCAGGACATCTGAGACACAGAGACGCAGGGCATCACTGAGACACAGAGACGCAGGACATCTGAGACACAGAGACGCAGGACATCACTGAGACACAGAGACGCAGGGCATCACTGAGACACAGAGACGCAGGGCATCACTGAGACACAGAGACGCAGGGCATCACTGAGACACAGAGACGTTTCACAAAGAAGAAAAACAACCCGACCACATTGATCTGAACGAGAGAGAGAGATAAAGTTATTACAACTTCATTTCCCCATTATTTGAGAGTAAATCCTTTTAGTGCGTTAAGATCATTCTAATAAGAGAAGTGGATGTAACTTCTGTTAGCTTTCACACTGGAGAAATAAGAAACTAAATGTATGCAATCATGTATGGCATGAATCATTCATATCTCATTCTGAACTGTGAATGGTTTTCATTGACTAACCATTAGAAATGTTTGAATCGACTAACCATTAGAAATGTTTGAATCGACTAACCATTAGAAATGTTTGAATCGACTAACCATTAGAAATGTTTGAATCGACTAACCATTAGAAATGTTTGAATCGACTAACCATTAGAAATGTTTGAATCTGGCCAAACCTTTTCTGAAAAAGTTGATTCCAGAACAAAACTGTGTTATTAGATCAGTACGGACGTCAGATGTCCTGTTTGCTGTACGTAGCTGTCCCATAGGAGGACCAACTCACGGTAGTCCCGCCCACCTCTGCATCAGCGTCATGGACGTATAAAGAGAAACACGTTAACGCTATGGAGCGCCTGCACCTGTGGGCGTGGCTAACCCTCAGCTGGGATGAAAGAGCGCCTTATCCCACTGTCACCTGAACTCTGTGAAGAACATCCAGAAACATTCATCTGTCTGCATCTTGATGATTATTGATCTCATATTCCATTTACTTATAGACTCTTCTTGCACTATCTCTATTCTATTAGTATTAACTTGCACATCTCAAAACATTCTCTTGCACTATTTCATCTGTTTTATGTGTTTTATGTCCTATATATATTCATGTTGCTCTGTTGGAGGAGGACTTCAGTTTCTCATCTCCATGTCTCCTCTGAAGCTGCTGAGCTCATGATGAGAGAGACTTGGAACCTGCACAGGTGAACGCCCGGGGAGTGAGACAGGCTGCTGACCCGTCTGTCTGTTGCAGGTGTTTCTGGGCGGGAGCATCGTCAGTGACGGACCAATCAGAGTCCTGGAGGACCCGGAGCCCCAGCCCCCCCCCCGCTTCCTGCAGGGCCGCAGGGTCCCCGGGGGGCCACAGATGCTTCAGCTCAGTCTGGACGGGAGGAGGCTGTACGTCACCACGTCTCTGTTCAGTGGCTGGGACAAGCAGTTCTACCCCGACATGACCAAGTGAGTACTACTGTGTACTACTGTGTACTACTGTATACTACTGACTAATACTACTGTATACTACTGTATACTGCTGTATACTGCTGAATACTGCTGAATACTGCTGAATACTACAGTACCACAGTATACTGCTATATAGTTGGACTTTATGTTTCTGACGGAGACGTGGATTCGTGCTGGTGAGTTAACAGCTTTTTCTGAACTTCTACCACCTGACTGTTCATTCATCAGCACCCCGCGGACCACCGGTAGAGGTGGAGGGCTGGCGTCGGTCTTTAAATCCAGCTTTAATTGCCGTAAAACTCCGTCGAACAGCTTCTCCAGCTTTGAGCTGCAACTTTTCGAACTACACGTAACACTTCCAGTGCTCTGTGCTTTGATCTATCGCCCTCCGAAGTTCAATAAGGATTTTATTCAGGAATTCTCAGATTTTGTAGCGGGGGTTATCTTGAACTTTGATCGATGTTTAATCATTGGCGATTTTAATATTCATGTGTGCTGTGATTCCCGACCGCTCGTCTCATTGACTGTGGCGGCTCAATCCCCAGTTGCGTTTGAGTCGCCGAGAGGCTAAACTTGGCTATAAACTGTGACGCGTTTTTGAAGAGAAAGTCCATAGTGACGCAAGATAGTTTTTGGGATATTTAATAAACAAAATCATAACATGGACAAAACGGTCAACAGAAAAAATGACAGCACAAGCTCACCCTCTGTCATCCGCACTCAACATGAAACAGGTGACTTAAATACACAAACCACACCCATGTGACAATTACCGGAAGTGCTCAACAAACAAATAAAAGTGATGTAAACAAATAATAATAATACAAATAATGAACTTGGGCTAAGTAGCATTATGGCACCTACATTGACTCTTTTAACCTTACACAGTGGGTTAATGGCCCGACTCATGAGAAGGGACACACTGGACCTTGTGTTGTCTCATGGTTTAGATGTTTGTATCAGGGACATTTGTGACACTGGTATTTCGGACCATTTGCCGTGTTATTTACTATGACGCTGCCTTGCTCTCAAGTTGACTCGTGCGTTCCGGAGCGCCGCCTACGTGCGCTGAATCCTCTGACAGCGTCACAGTTTTCCGTTGCCTTTAATGACTCTGTGCTTTCCACATTAATTGACTCTTGTGACGCCAGTGCTGAGGAGATTCTCAGCCTTTTTAATTCTACTTGTATTCTGGACCTGATCGCTCCATCCACGGCCAAATGCCCTAAACCTGTGACTGAACCGTGGATGACTGACTCTACCCGCGCCCTGAGACGCGCATGTAGACGAGCAGAGAGGAGATGGAAGAAGGATAAACTTCACGTCTCCTTGGGGATTCTAAGAGACGACGGTTTAAGCGAATATCAGAGTGCTGTTAAATGTGCAAAAACACATTTTATTTCAAATCTTGTGTCCAAAAACCGAAATAGGCCCCAGTTCCTTTTTACCACTCTTAATTGTCTTTGAAATCCCTGTAACTCTCCCTGTGTTGTGCCGTCACCTACTCTATGTGAACAGTCTTGGCCATCAGATCTTCACCTCCTCCTCTCACCTTAGACCCAGCAGTGTCTCCTGTGTGCTCAGCTGTCTTCGAGCAGTTTGACCTGGTTTCACTGCCCGAGTTATCTGATGTGGTTACAAAATGGAAACCATCACAATACCCCTTAGACAGTATTCCTCCCAGACTACTGAAAGACGTTTTACTACAATTGGGTCATATATTTTAACTTTGATAAATATCTCTCTCACCTCAGGCTGCGTTCCAACCTTTCTTAAACACGCTGTAGTGCAGCCTCTTATCAAAAAACAGAACCTTGATCATTCTCTCCAACTGTAGACCTATTTCTAAGCTGCCCTTCCTGTCTAAAGTCCTAGAGAAAGTGGTGTTAGCGCAACTGCAGTCGCACCTTGTTCTAAACTGCATATCAGAGAAGTTTCAGTCTGGTTTTAAATCACGCCACAGTACAGAAACTGCTCTCCTAAGAGTTTTGAATGATCTTCTTTTAACGGCTGATTCTGGGAATTGTGCTGTGCTTGTGCTTTTAGATTTGTCTGCTGCTTTTGACACCATTGACCACCAAATCCTTTTATCACGCCTTGAACTGTGTGTTGGAATTAAAGGTAATGTCCTAAAATGGTTTCAATCCTATCTGTCAGAAAGGACCTTTTCTGTGCATCTTGGCCAGTATTCTTCAGCTGCAGCCCCACTAGCATATGGGGTCCCTCAAGGCTCTATCCTAGGCCCCATTTTGTTCAGTCTGTATTTACTACCTCTGGGGTCAACTTTTAAAAAGCATAACATTTCTTACCATTGCTTTGCAGATGATCTGCAGGTATACCTGCAGATGATCTGCAGGTATACCTGCCTATGAAAGCTTAGCTGTCTGAAAGACATCAATCATGGATGGAAATCAACTTCTTGACTCTCAACGAAAACAAGACAGAGATTATAATATGTGGAGAGTCTGAACTCCTGGATGGCTTTAATAGTGTCCTCGGCCCCTTAGCCTCCTACAGCCGTCCCTCTGTCAGAAATCTTGGAGTCATCTTTGAAGACTGTTTTAAATTCGACAAACAAATAAGCTCAGTTGTCAAGACAAGCTTCTTCCAGCTGCGGCTCCTGGGGAAGGTAAAGGCCTATCTTCCTAGTAAGGAACAGCTAATCCACCTATTTATAACGTCTCCTTTAGACTACTGTAACTCCCTGTATATCGGTGTTGATAAGTGTTTGATCCGTCGCCTGCAGCTGGTCCAACATGCGGCTGCACGCCTTCTTACTGGGAAGAGACGTTATGACCACATCACACCCGCAGACCTTCATTGGCTTCCTGTCAGTTACAGGATCCAGTTCAAGTACTTACTTGTTGTTTGTAAATCATTGCATGGACTGGCACCACATTACCTGTCTGAGTTGTTGCACCGCCATGCTCCAGCTAGAGCACTGCGATCAGCTCAGCAGAATATGTTGGTGGTTCCTCGGTGCAGGAAAACAACCCGAGGTGACCTTTCAGTGTTGCAGCTCCCAGACTGTGGAACAGCCTCCCAGTACATATCCAGACTGTGGAACAGCCTCCCAGTACATATCCAGACTGTGGAACAGCCTCCCAGTACATATCCAGACTGTGGAACAGCCTCCCAGTACATATCCAGACTGTGGAACAGCCTCCCAGTACATATCCAGACTGTGGAACAGCCTCCCAGTACATATCCAGACTGTGGAACAGCCTCCCAGTACATATCCAGACTGTGGAACAGCCTCCCAGTACATATCCAGACTGTGGAGCAGCCTCCCAGTACATATCCAGACTGTGGAACAGCCTCCCAGTACATATCCAGACTGTGGAACAGCCTCCCAGTACATATCCAGACTGTGGAACAGCCTCCCAGTGCATATCCAGACTGTGGAACAGCCTCCCAGTACATATCCAGACTGTGGAACAGCCTCCCAGTACATATCCAGACTGTGGAGCAGCCTCCCAGTACATATCCAGACTGTGGAGCAGCCTCCCAGTACATATCCAGACTGTGGAACAGCCTCCCAGTGCATATCCAGACTGTGGAACAGCCTCCCAGTGCATATCCAGACTGTGGAGCAGCCTCCCAGTGCATATCCAGACTGTGGAACAGCCTCCCAGTGCATATCCAGACTGTGGAACAGCCTCCCAGTGCATATCCAGACTGTGGAGCAGCCTCCCAGTACTGTAGTGTACTGCTGAATACTGTAGTACTGCAGTATAGCAGTATACTGTAGTACTGCAGTATACTGCTGAATACTGTAGTACTGTAGTACTACAGTATACTGTAGTACTGCAGTATACTGCTATACTGCAGTATACTGTAGTACTGCAGTATAGCAGTATACTGTAGTACTGCAGTATAGCAGTATACTGTAGTACTACAGTACTGACACACATTTTAAAAAGCATGCACAGAGAGCAGTGACGTGCGGTGAGGCACTGGCTCTTTCAAATATCATATTTTGACCGTAATCGAAATATTCTGTTCTTTTCAAAAGCTTTTTTAGTCGCTGTTATGATTCATTTTAAACAGAGCGTTCAACAAAAGGATACCAACATCTAAATATTGGATTGTTCTTTCTTAGTAAGATCCCATGTTCATTACAGTTGTGGTCTTACCTTGACTTGAATATAAGTCCATGCTATCCTTCTGGACAACAATCTCCATTACTTTGTAAAAGTCCTCCTTATCTTCCTGTAGTTTCAAAAGTCTAGTTTGTTGTTTGCGTAGAATAACAGTAGCAACAAGAACCTGTGGGCTGTTACGGCCCACCCTCTACTCCACGGTAGTGGCTCGTGGGGAGACCCGCAACATAAAATAATACACGCAAAAACAGGTAATTAGATACTGTGCGTTTATTCTTAAACAGCCGGTCGCTCACATGAGAAAAAGAAAGGTCTGGAGGACTGGCCAAAATAAACAAAACAAAGGAGGGAACCCGAGCCAGCCACACCACGGGCCGTAGGACCCAGAGCTTCTCCCCCTACCAGAAATCAATCTAACAGCCCTAATGGAAACAAAATGAAAAACTGGACTACCAGGTCCTCCAGGAAACACATCAGCACATCTATCAAAACACACAACAGCTCAAAAATACACAAGAAGGTCTTCTCCAAGGAGAGTGTCTCTCTGCGTCAGGATCGGGGGAGAGACCTCTTCTCCTCCAGCTTCTCCTTTTAAGTACCCAGCTGAATGGAAATAGGAACACCTGGGGAGGCGGGGCCAGGGGCGGACCAGGTGTACCTGCGCAGCAGAGAGACAGAGAAGACAACAAAGAGGGGAGCACGTAACGGGGCTCACGTGCGCCCCCTGCAGTGCGGCAGAGGTTATGGCTGCCTCTCCTGGTGCTTTTCTCATTGCCGTTGTATGATGAGACCAGCGAGCCTAAATATCATATATACGTGAAATAAGTTATTTAGAGACTATGGATGGCGAGGATAAATATAATAAAGGGATCTACAAACATTACATTGGTGACCTACAGTGAGATGGGAACAGGCATGCGCTTAGGGCCTGCTTTCCAGACAGTTTCTGTGGGGTGACGCATTCTGAGGTGAGGCAGATCTCATCTGTGCCTCACCTCACCCCACAGTAACTGGCTGGAGCGCGCTCACTAAATAAGTGCCCGCGCTAAATTAGTGCCCGTGCTCCAGCAAGTTACTGTGGGCTTACGAGAGGCAGAGCTCGTCCACTTCTCATCGCTCCCATGTAGTTGTAGCGGAGCTCGGCAAATTAGCCGATTTTGACGATAAAAAGCGATTGGAATCAGAAATCACACTTACACAAGATCAGTGGAGACATTTTATTATTATTATTATTTAGTTTTTCTTTATTTTTTTTTCCGTTACATCGGAGTATGAGAGGTGAGGCTCTGCCTCCCCTGACAGCACGTCGCTGACAGAGATGCTGTTAGCTGTTAGCCCTTAGCTGTTAGCTGTTAGCTGCTAACAAAGGCTGCTTGAAGTTACATCATGATGTGTTCAGGCTCTATCAGTAAAAACGAGTATTGGGCAGATAAATGATGACGTTATCAAACTGTTCAGATGAAGTCGTGGAGTAAAATGTATTTTTGGTGAGAAACTTGAATAAATCCAGAGGTTTGAAGGAGATGTGTAACGTGTTGTACTGTCTGTCCGGAGGTTATGTATTTATAGTGAGTGTAAATGTGTTAATGTGTGCAGGCAGGGCTCCGTGATGATGCAGGTGGACGTGGACTCGAAGGTGGGGGGTCTCTCCCTGAACCAGGACTTCCTGGTGGACTTCGGTAAAGAACCGGACGGGCCGGCGCTGGCCCACGAGCTGAGATACCCCGGGGGGGACTGCACCTCAGACATCTGGCTGTAGAGGGACGACACAGAGTAGCTTCATCAATAACACACCTCTCATCCAATCACTAACACTCACTGCCTCTCATCCAATCACTAACACTCACTGCCTCTCATCCAATCACTAACACTCACTGCCTCTCATCCAATCACTAACACTCACTGCCTCTCATCCAATCACTAACACTCACTGCCTCTCATCCAATCACTAACACTCACTGCCTCTCATCCAATCACTAACACTCACTGCCTCTCATCCAATCATTACAACTGCTCGCAGATCAGCTGACTGCTCTCAGATCAGCTGTGAAAGTACATATGAAGCGCTGTGGAGAAATAAAAGGTGAAACATAATTGGTGTGTGTTTACTTTTAGAAACCAGCAGCTGCACGATGTAAACAAACTGGTTAAACTTATAAAACTCTGTGACGGTGGAAAATAATCAGAGCAGGATTTTAAACTGAGATATAAAAAGAGTATACCGGATAAAGCTAACATGTTTTACACACTTTGAAACATCCAGACATGAAAGTGATTTCAATGTGAAAATAAATAATAAATAAAACAACTTTTTTTATTCTAAAATTAGAATACAAATTAAAAGTGCAGCAAGAATATAATTCAATAAAACTTAAAATATATAAATGACTATAAGTTTATATTAGCATCAGAGGTGATTGATTTCCTCCTGCTGTGTTCAGGTGATCCAGGAAGCAATGGGACCAATCAGCTGTCAGCATGACGCCACCATAAGAGTTGTATTAACCAGAACGTGATGTTATTATTTACCATGAAGAGGAGAGTTGGGGCAAAGCTTCAGAATAAATACACTCAAATAAAAGAGATTTCATTTCCTCTTGCTGTGTGTACTTTTTTTTTAAATTACCGATCCATCTGAAACATGTTAAAGTCTCCATGAACCAAAGAACCAGAGAACCTTAGAACCAGATAAACAACAGAACCACAGGAACCACAGAAACAACAGAATCACCGGTCAGCCTCCTGCAGTTCCTCTCCTCTCCACACGGGGGCTGCAGTTCCTCTCCTCTCCACAGGGGGGCTGCAGTTCCTCTCCTCTCCACACGGGGGCTGCAGTTCCTCTCCTCTCCACAGGGGGGCTGCAGTTCCTCTCCTCTCCACACGGGGGCTGCAGTTCCTCTCCTCTCCACAGGGGGCTGCAGTTCCTCTCCTCTCCACAGGGGGGCTGCAGTTCCTCTCCTGTCCAAAGGGGGGCTGCAGTTCCTCTCCTCTCCAAAGGGGGGCTGCAGTTCCTCTCCTGTCCACAGGGGAGCTGCAGTTCCTCTCCTGTCCACAGGGGGCGCTACACACCGGCAGCCTCCCCGCAGAAGAAGAAGCAGCAGCTGTTGTTGACAGAATCAATGGGAACTAACTGGGAATAAAAGTTCCCTTTGAACCCGCGGAACTGTCTCCAGGTAGGACCGGCTCACCTGGACCCTCACCTGCAGACCACCTGTGCGAGGGGGCTAACGTTAGCTTAGCATTCCGCTTTAAAGACAAGCAACAGTTGGCTTTAAGCTGCTAATGCTAACAGTGCGGAGTGGATGGGTTAGCTCCTCTAAGCTAACAGATGCTAACGCTTAGTTAGCTGGTTAACTAACTGCGCATTAAGTAGTTTAACTAGTTTATCAAACTCAAAGCTAAGCTAACAGTCTGTTTATCACTTTAACCCGAGAGGCTGAGGTAATGCTAACTTCCGATTAGCTTTATATTAAAGCTTTATTTACTGTGGGAGCTCTGAGCTAACATGCTAACATCAGCTGACTGCTAACAATGGATTTAAAGAGTCATTACTTTATTATCTCTCTCAGGTGATTACATCATTACTTCAGGTTAGCATCCTCTCTCAGGTTAGCATCCTCTCTCAGGTCAGAGACAGCAGCCTCTGTGTGGAGAGAAAGATACCGTCTGCTAACTGTTTACTTCAGGTTAGCATCCTCTCTCAGGTTAGCATCCTCTCTCAGGTTAGCATCCTCTCTCAGGTCAGAGACAGCAGCCTCTGTGTGGAGAGAAAGATACCGTCTGCTTGTGTGTGGAAAAGTGCTTTATCTCTGTTATCACCAGCTGTACACAAACAACAACAACAACAACAACATGAGGCAATAAGAGAGAAAAGCAGAAATATAACTACTATGTCTGATTCATATTCTGCTCTGAGACTGTGATATTAGGATATATAAATATACTATAGACAAGTATTTACACCAAATGGAAGTATACAAAATCTCACACTCACACACAGTCACACTCACACACAGTCACACTCTCACACAGTCACACTCACACACAGTCACACTCTCACACATCTCACACAGTCACACTCACACACAGTCACACTCTCACACAGTCACACTCACACACAGTCACACTCTCACACACAGTCACACTCTCACACACAGTCACACTCACACACAGTCACACTCTCACACACAGTCACACTCTCACACAGTCACACTCACACACAGTCACACTCTCACACAGTCACACTCTCACACAGTCACACTCACACACAGTCACACTCTCACACAGTCACACTCTCACACAGTCACACTCTCACACACAGTCACACTCTCACACACAGTCACACTCTCACACAGTCACACTCACACACACAGTCACACTCACACAGTCACACTCTCACACAGTCACACCTCCACACAGTCACACTCACACAGTCACACTCTCACACACAGTCACACTCACACAGTCACACTCCACCATCAGTCACACCTCACAACAGACTCACACCAGTCACACTCACACTGTCACACAGTCACACTCACACACAGTCACACTCTCACACAGTCACACTCACACACAGTCACACTCTCACACAGTCACACTCTCACACAGTCACACTCTCACACAGTCACACTCTCACACAGTCACACTCACACAGTCACACTCTCACACAGTCACACTCTCACACAGTCACACTCACACACAGTCACACTCTCACACAGTCACACTCACACACAGTCACACTCTCACACAGTCACACTCACACACAGTCACACTCACACAGTCACACTCACACACTCTTGTTCCTGCTGCTCTCTGTGTGTTTCAGGTCAGACAGAATAACACATCTTTATTCATTATTTTATAAACGTGCATTGACTTTTAAATTCAAAATAACTGTGTGTGTGTGTTCCAGTGGAGGAGCAGTCCTGATGGAGGACTCGGAGCCGGAGCCCCCCCCCCTCAGCGACCCCCCCCCTGGGTGTGATGCTGATCGATGCTGAAGTCGCACAGAGGGCGTGTCGAGAAGTGCTGCAGCAGCTGAAGCTGAACCAGGGGGAGGAGCCTCAACGAATGAAACTGGACCAGGGGGAGGGGCCTCAGCGGGGGGAGGAGCCTCAGCAGGTAGAGGAGCCTCAACAAATGAAGCGGGACCAGGGGGAGGAGCCTCAATCGATTAAACTGACCCAGGGGGAGGATCCTCAACTAATGAAGCTGGACCAGGGGGAAGAGCCTCAATCGATTAAACTGACCCAGGGAGAGGAGCCTCAATCAATTAAACTGACCCAGGGGGAGGAGCCTCAATCGATGATACTGACCCAGGGGGAGGAGCCTCAATCGATGAAACTGACCCAGGGGGAGGAGCCTCAATCGATGATACTGACCCAGGGGGAAGAGCCTCAGCAGATTAATCTGAACCAGGGGGAGGGGCCTCGGTGGGGGGAGGAGCCTCAACATATGAAGCTAAACCAGGGGGAGGAGCCTCAGTGGGGGGAGGAGCCTCAACATATTAAGCTGAACCAGGGGGAGGAGCCTCAATCAATGAAACTGACCCAGGGGGAGGAGCCTCAGCAGATTAATGTGAACCAGGGGGAGGGGCCTCAGTGGGGGGAGGAGCCTCAACATATGAAGCTGAACCAGGGGGAGGAGCCTCAGTGGGGGGAGGAGCCTCAACATATGAAGCTGAACCAGAGGGAGGAGCCTCAGTGGGGGGAGGAGCCTCAATCGATGAAACTGACCCAGGGGGAGGAGCCTCAATCGATGAAACTGACCCAGGGGGAGGAGCCTCAATCGATGAAACTGACCCAGGGGGAGGAGCCTCAACTAATGAAGCTGAACCAGGGGGAGGAGCCTCAACTAATGAAGCTGAACCAGGGGGAGGAGCCTCAGCAACGCCCCGCCCCCCCCACGCTGCAGGTGGATGACACAGAGGCCCCGCCCCCTGCCCCTGAGGCCCCGCCCCCTGCCTCTATCCCTTCCCCTCCTGAGGCCCCGCCCCATGTCTCTGCCCCGCCCCCTCCTGAGGCCCCGCCCCCCGGCTCGGTGAAGAGTCTCCGCCTCCGGCAGCGTTCCAACCCGTCCAAACAGTCGTGGCTGCTCCGCCTGTTCGAGTCCAAGCTGTTTGACGTCTCCATGGCGATCTCCTACCTGCACAGCTCCAAGGAGCCGGGGGTGCAGGCCTACATCGGGAACCGGCTGTTCAGCTTCAGCCACGACCAGGTGGACTTCTACCTGCCGCAGCTGCTCACCATGTACATCCACATGGACGAGGACGTGGGCGACGCCATCAAGCCCTACGTGGTGAGTGAGGGCCCTGAACGCAGCATTCACTCACCTGTTAAGATAAGAAGTACTTTATAGTCAACGTTAACATCTCTTCAAGCCCTACGTGGTGAGGGGCCCTGAACGCAGCATTTACACACCTGTTAGCATCCTCTGTTTCTAAATCCAGCATCTCTGTGTGGTGTGTTCAGGTGCAGTATACAATACGATATTACTTTATTTGTCAGTTTTGATTTGAAAGCTGCTGACAAACCTTTGTACCAGGTCGTGTTGCAGTACTGCAGAATGGACATGATCACACAAGCCTGTGACCTAAGATTTTCAACGACATAATTACTCTGTAGCTATGTTAGTTTGACAATAAAGAACCTTGAACCTTGAGATGTGAAGAACAACAGAAGAATTTCTCCGCTCGCCCCAAAAGACCTAAGACGGCGGAGAAAATAAATTCTTAGTTTTGTCCTTTTGCACAGATGTTCAATGTGCTCCTTCCATGACAGCAGATGTTCAATGTGCTCCTTCCATGACAGCAGATGTTCAATGTGCTCCTTCCATGACAGCAGATGTTCAATGTGCTCCTTCCATGACAGCAGACGGTCAATGTGCTCCTTCCATGACAGCAGACGGTCATCATTACACCCAAGTATTTGTATGAAACTGCTTGATTTCATCTGTATGGCAATGGGGACTTTATGGGAGTCCGATGGTGAGCCAAAAATGATTTCCTCAGTTTTCTTGGTGTTGATCTCAAGAGCATATCAGTCCACTCGACCACCTGAGTTACAGCCTGTTGGTGCAGCTCAGGGTCGTCTGTGTTACTGAGCAGAGATATTATTGCAGTATCATCAGAGTACTTAATGATGACTTGATTTGGTGTGTTGGTACGACATCAGTGTAGAGAGTAAAGAGCACAGCTGAACTCACGCAGCCCTGGGGGGCACCTACGTTGGTTGTGATGGCAGATGCCAGGGTTTTGTTAACCTTCACAAGTTGCTCTCTACTAGTGAGGAAAGCAGCATACCAGCACATCAGGTATGGATTTACTTCCATTTTGGCCATTTTGACACCAAGATGTCTGCTTGTATTGTGTTGAATGCTGATGAGAAGTCTAGGAAGAGGGCTGTTGCATAGGTGTTACGTTTATCTAAATGTTTAGTGATGATGTGAACCAAAGTGGCCACACTCAGGAGTGGTGTGTTCAGGTACACCACTGCAGACAGAGCATCTGGTTCAGTCTTCACTGTGTAACCCCTCCCCCTCTCTGTGGTGTGTTCAGGTACACCGCTGCAGACAGAGCATCTGGTTCAGTCTTCAGTGTGTAACCCCTCCCCCTCTGTGGTGTGTTCAGGTGCACTGTGTAACCCCTCCCCCTCTCTGTGGTGTGTTCAGGTACACCGCTGCAGACAGAGCATCTGGTTCAGTCTTCAGTGTGCCTGGCTGTTGGGAGCGTATTCTTCAGATATGCACATCTCCACTCAGAGACACTCCAGAGGCACCAAGCTGAGGAAGATCATCCTGTCTGACGAGCTGAAGCCAGCAGGGACCCGGGGGCGCAGAGACCCCCTGACGCTGACCCCCTTCTGCCCCCTGACCCCCCCCCCAGGCCCCCTGACCCCCCCTGAACACAGCCTCTCGCCCTCCAAACGGACGCACCAACGCTCCAAGTCCGACGCCACAGTGAGCATCAGCCTGAGCAGCAACCTGAAGAGGACGAGCAGCAACCCCCGGGTGGAGAGCCAGGATGAGGTGAGGGGGGTGGGGGTGTGTTCAAAGACTCTAAGGTTTTATCATCTGCTCAGCAGCTACAGTGGAGAGATGGCAATGACATTCTTCTGACCTGAGCTCATCCAACAATGCATGTATAATAAAATACAAAATAGTGCATTAAGTCTATGTACATGCAAATAGTGTGTGTGTGTGTGTGTGTGTGTGTGTGTGTGTGTGTGTGTGTGTGTGTGTGTGTGTGTGTGTGTGTGTGTGTGTGTGTGTGTGTGTGTGTGTGTGTGTGTGTGTGTGTGTGTGTGTGTGTGTGTGTGTGTGTGTGTGTGTGTGTGTGTGGTGTGTGTGTGTGTGTGTGTGTGTGTGTGTGTGTGTGTGTGTGTGTGTGTGTGTGTGTGTGTGTGTGTGTGTGTGTGTGTGTGTGTGTGTGTGTGTGTGTGTGTGTGTGTGTGTGTGTGTGTGTGTGTGTGTGATGCTGCAGAGGGACATCACACACTACAAACACAGTGTGTGAAGAGCCGTGACCTCTGACCTCTGCCCTCAGGACAGCAGCTCCAGCTCCGAAAGTCTGGAGTTTGTCAAGCGGCCCGTAAGTCCTCCTCAGGGTGCATTGTGGGTAACGAGGTGCTGGAGGCTCTGGGTTCTGGTTCAGGGTGTTTCTCTGGACCTTGATTCTGTTTCTGTCTCATCCAATCAGATGTGTGGTGTGTGTTGGGGAGAACCAATCAGGAGGCTGCTCCGGGGCCATGTGACCTCTCACTGATTCTTTATTATCATTGAACGTTAATCTAATTCCTTCCTTCATGTCTGTCTTCAGCTGCTCTCTGTGCACACACAGAATATCAGTTTACACTAGTTATCATTTCAATATAATATACCTTCCCAATAACTCTTATTTCAAGTCCTAACCCATCATGTATTGATCTAACCAGATACTATTCAGTGATTTGACCAGCAGCTGATCACACGGGGGGTTCCACAGGGATCAGCATTAGGACCTCCACTATTTATAATAAATACTCTTAAACCTGTAGCTGGTTGGGATCTCCTTCTGTACTCTGATGAGCCTAACCTGTAGCTGGTTGGGATCTCCTTCTGTACTCTGATGAGCCTAACCTGCAGCTGGTTGGGATCTCCTTCTGTACTCTGATGAGCCTAACCTGTAGCTGGTTGGGATCTCCTTCTGTACTCTGATGAGCCTAACTCTAACCTGCAGCTGGTTGGGATCTCCTTCTGTACTCTGATGAGCCTAACTCTAACCTGCAGCTGGTTGGGATCTCCTTCTGTACTCTGATGAGCCTAACCTGTAGCTGGTTGGGATCTCCTTCTGTACTCTGATGAGCCTAACCTGTAGCTGGTTGGGATCTCCTTCTGTACTCTGATGAGCCTAACCTGTAGCTGGTTGGGATCTCCTTCTGTACTCTGATGAGCCTAACTCTAACCTGCAGCTGGTTGGGATCTCCTTCTGTACTCTGATGAGCCTAACCTGTAGCTGGTTGGGATCTCCTTCTGTACTCTGATGAGCCTAACTCTAACCTGCAGCTGGTTGGGATCTCCTTCTGTACTCTGATGAGCCTAACCTGTAGCTGGTTGGGATCTCCTTCTGTACTCTGATGAGCCTAACCTGTAGCTGGTTGGGATCTCCTTCTGTACTCTGATGAGCCTAACTCTAACCTTATACTTCAATACAAACAATGAAGAAAGGCAGAAACATGTCTTTCCTTTTAGTTTGAAAAGATAGATGTAATCAGTTTATGTTCATGAAAGGAAGCAGCCGACTGGTCCCTCCATAAACCACCTCAGGCTTTCCTAAAGACCCCCACCATTAAACCATACACCCCCAGTCCGTTAACCAAATCTCTTTTCCCCCCCGTGGAATAACAGTCCTTCACATACGTCTGTTACACACATACAAGACTAAAGAACACAATTGAACAGAGTAAATCATATCATATGATCATAAATGATGTGATGATCATTTGACACAACATATCATCATGGCCATATTCAACTCTGTTATCACTCCTGATATTCAGCAGCCCTAACCTTAGGACGTTCTCCCAGAATGCAACGGGTCCTGACCCCTTCACCTCACCTGTCCCCCCCCAGCCGGTGCGCCTGGCCCCCCAGAGGGAGTTCATTAAGTCCCTGATGGGCATCGGGAAGCGGCTGGCGACCCTCCCCACCAAGGAGCAGAAGACCCAGCGCCTGGTCTCAGAGCTCTCGCTGCTGAACCACAAGCTGCCCGCCAGAGTCTGGCTGCCCACCGCCGCCTTCGACCACCACGTGGTGAGGGTCCCACACACACAGGCCGTGGTGCTCAACTCCAAGGACAAGGTAACACCTGTGGACACACCTGAGACACCTGAGACTGTTAGCTTAGCACAAACACAAGGTCACACCTGAGACACACCTGAGACACCTGAAACTGTTAGCTTAGCACAAACACAAGGTCACACCTGGGGACACACCTGAGACACCTGAAACTGTTAGCTTAGCACAAACACAAGGTCACACCTGAGACACACCTGAGACACCTGAGACTGTTAGCTTAGCACAAACACAAGGTCACACCTGGGGACACACCTGGGGACACCTGAGAACACATGACACACTACCCTGAGAACACATGACACACATCCGAGTACACCTGAGAATTGACACTGTTAGCTTAGCACAAACACAGGGTAACACCTGACAGTAGTAGTTGTAGTCTGAGTGTTGTCTGACTCCAGGTGAGTCATGTGACCATGTTGACCTCTGATCCCAGGCTCCCTACCTGATCTACGTGGAGGTTCTGGAGTGTGAGAACTTCGAGACATCCAGCGTTCCGGTGCGGATCCCGGAGAACCGGATCCGCAGCACGCGCTCCGTGGAGAACCTCCCGGACTGCGGCATGACGGCGGAGCAGCGAGCCGGAAGCTTCTCCACCGTGCCCAACTATGACAACGACGACGAGGCCTGGAGCGTGGACGATATCGGAGAGCTGCAGGTGGAGGTGAGAGGGGGAGGGGCTACATGATGAATAACCAATCAGAGGGAGGGGAGCATGGGGAGGGGCTACATGCTACACGGAGTGTTTCCTGACGGACACACGCGGAGTGTTTCCTGACGGACACACGCGGAGTGTTTCCTGACGGACACACGCGGAGTGTTTCCTGACGGACACACGCGGAGTGTTTCCTGACGGACACACGCGGAGTGTTTCCTGACGGACACACGCGGAGTGTTTCCTGACGGACACACGCGGAGTGTTACCTGAGGGACACACGCGGAGTGTTTCCTGACGGACACACGCGGAGTGTTACCTGACGGACACACGCGGAGTGTTTCCTGACGGACACACGCGGAGTGTTACCTGAGGGACACACGCGGAGTGTTACCTGACGGACACACGCGGAGTGTTTCCTGACGGACACACGCGGAGTGTTACCTGAGGGACACATGCGGAGTGTTTCCTGACGGACACACGCGGAGTGTTACCTGAGGGACACACGCGGAGTGTTTCCTGACGAACACGTACACTTGTTAGTCGGTCAGGTATCAGCAGGTAAAGTCAGGTGATGCAGACTCTCTGCTGGAGGGCTTGATAAGCCACTCCCCCTCCACACTGGTTGGTTTGGAACAGACCTTAAAGGGGACCTATCATGCAAAATGCACTTTTGTACGTCTTTTCTACATGAATATGTGTCCCCGGTGTTCCAGGGAACTCACCAAGTGTCAGAAAACACAACCCTCTCTATTTTCCTCCATACCAAATCTCTAAAAAAGGGGCTGCAACGGATCTGATAAAAACTGATCCAGATTTGAACACTGTCCTGACGTCAGGACGGTGGCGCTACGGCTATTGGGCCAACTCCACCAATCAGGAGGAGACAGCCACGGCCATTGCCGTTCGAAAGCGCTGGAGACGCTGTAGTACATATGCCAGGCCTGTAAGTGGCGCTGTAGTCTGCCACAAAAGCAGCGAAGAAGACTTCCCGCCCATAGTTACCATGGTTACCCTTCTGTTTAGGGATGTCCCGATCACCTTTTTTTGCTCCCGATCCGATTCCGATCATTTGATTTTGACAATCTGCCGATACCGATTTTTCCCGATCCGATCTTTATGCAATGCATTAAGAGAAAAAAAAGGAGAAAAGCATTCAAGTTGTCCCTTAAACCCCACGTTCTCCACCACAGATAACGGCTGGTCATCCACACTGAAAGTGTCGGTTGTTTCAGTGCCGTTACCCGAGTGGCCGCTGTGTACTCCTCGTGTTGTTGTTGGTGTTTGTGTTAGATTGGTCGTGTTGAACGTAGCTCTGTTCTTTCCACCACGCGGAACCTCCGCCTTGCAAACATTGCATCTGGCTGTTACACTGCCTTCACTTTCAATTTTATAATACTTCCAAATTCCTGACATTTTCTCTGTCCCGACTCCCGAGTCACCAGCTGAACGTAGCCTCTTGTTAGCTTACTGCTACTATTAGACACTGCGCCCACTCTGTTGCCAGATTTGAGAGAAATAAGCAACCAGGTCTATGAAAACAAGCCCAAAAGAAGCAACACATACATGATGTTGTGTAATTTTAAACCAAAACTAAGGCCTCAGGATGACTTTAAGACGTGAACATGGTCATTTTTGTTTTGTAACATTAAATAAAATAATAAAAATATTTTATAAAAAAAAAAAAAAAAAAAAAAATCCCGATCCCCGATTTTTTTTCTCCCGATTCCGATCTTTTGAAAATCACGTGATCGGCTCCGATCCCCGATTACGTGATCGGATCGGGACATCTCTACTTCTGTTTATTCTCCGCTGTGGCTTTCTTTCTCCCTCCCCGAGGCAAGCGTTTGCTCCCGCTGCTTTAATTCAATGCAATCCCTCCCCGTCGAGGCAAGCACTGTAACTCTCTCCGGTTAGTCCACCAGCAGATGACAAACACCCACCTCTCCGCCTCTTCCAAGGAACCAGGGGACCGTGCGGCAGAGTTTCAGTTTCAGTTTCTTTCGCCGGTCAAGATGGTCCGTTAAAGTTTAAA
>NW_022987917.1:0-61184 GCF_902827165.1 Trematomus bernacchii
TGTGTGTGTGGTGGTGGTGTGGTGTGTGGGTGTGTGTGTTGTGGTTGTGTGTGTGTGGTGTGGTGTTGTGTGTGTGTGTGTGTGTGTGTCTGTGTCTGTGTCTGTGGTGTTGTGTGTGGTGTGTGTGTGTGTCTGTGTCTGTGTGTGTGTGGTGTGTGTGTGTGTGTGTGTGTGTGTGTGTGTGTGGTGTGTGTGGGTGTGTGTGTGTGTGTGTGTGTGTGTCTGTGTCTGTGTCTGTGTGTGTGGTGTGTGTGGGTGTGTGTGTGTGTGTGTGGTGTGTGTCTGGTCTGTGTGTGTGTGTGTGTGGTGTGTGTGTGTGTGTGTGTGTGTGTGTGTGTGTGTGTGGTGTGTTAGCTTCCTAGAGCAACGTGGTGCTGCTCTGCATGAATGAGGTGAGAATGGGTGAGTGACTTGAGGTCTGGAAAGAGCTTCTGAGGGCTCCAGGAGACCTGATAAAGAGATTGAAGTACAGACAGTTACCATGTCATTCACAGGAGCATGGTGGGGGTCATGGTTTAAATACCTCAATCTCAATCTTTATTTATTTATATAGCACATTTTAAAAACACATATTAAATAACACAATGGGAGTACAATAATAAAACATAATACATGATATGAGTGAATGTTCTTAATGGTACACTACATTAATTTAAAAATAAGAAATGTCCAAGGATACAAAAAAATTAAATACAATTTAGCAGAAAGAACAAAATAAATGAGAAATAATTATACATAAAAGTACCCTGAGCAGTGCTCTATACATATCATGTGTTGTATATATATCTATAAATTCTTCTTCTTCCCAGGAGGAGAAGCCGATCATGCGGCTTTCACACCAGCGCTTTTCCCTCTCTAGCTCCTAGCGAGAGCTTTTCTGGTTCAGCTCCGGTTTCCCTTTTCAGCTCCCGCTTTGTTCACACTGCCCAGAGCTGCCGCTGCTGCGTCATGACGTCACCGTTTACATCGCTGATTTTCTCCCCAACGGAGCTCACAACAACAACAACAACAACAACGGGGGACTGCGTCGGGTTGATGATCGTGTTGCTTTTAATCATACGAAGCCAGATTAAATTAAATAAGGACTTCTCCAACCTTATACTTTTCTCCAGAGTGCCGTGGTTAATTGTTTATTAATGTGTTTCATTTAGCGACCGCTGCAGTGCTGGCTGCTCTTCCACGGGAGTTTATTCTCCTGTTAGCTCCGGGTTAGCTCACACGGCTCCTAAAGTATTCACTGTCTGACTGTCACACAAGCAGCTTGATACATATCCCCAGTTCCCCTTAAGTGAATGTGTGTCAGTCTGAATTGACGCTGTTTTGGCATCACAACGCTGTTATGAAAGTTTCTCTGGTATAACATGGGTGATGTTTAGCATAGCAACCGAAGCTAAACTGACTACTTGCTAAGCCGTTTTCTACAGGCACTTTTTACCGGCGTATTTTTCATTATGATTCTACTTGTGATAGTCGGACATGACAACCTGTGCAGCCCATGTATTGATTCCATCCGATAGCTGCTATAATAACAAACGTCTGCCTGCTCTCCACAATGATCAATAACAGTGAACGGATGGTCAAAGTAAGGTACAAATAAACAGAATCACACGAAGCCTGGTTAGTGTTGCCTGACTTTATAAAGTGTGTTTTTTTATAAGTGTGTGGTTGCCTTCTAGTCACTTTGCTCAGCACTACTGCTTGTAGGCAGGCATGACGAGACTCTTCAGTCGACCCATGTTCAGGGGAGGTGGGTTTGGTTTCCTGCACGCCTCGACGTAAGAGAGACGTAAGCGACGCCGCCTCTTAGCTCCAAAGCTCTTGCCTCTAGACCGACAATTTTTTGGAGCTGGAAGTGAACCGGATTCCGGAGCTAAGAGGCGGCGCCGCTGCTGCGGTGTGAAGAGGAAAAACCGGTACTTTTCAGCTCCAGCTCCGAGCCGGAGCCGGAGCTGAAAAAGCGCCGGTGTGAAAGGGGCATCAGAGGGTGCTTTGAGCTCTCACAGATTATCTGCAGGAGTTCTGCATCACAATGGAAATGCAAAGAGAAACAGCCTCCTTCATTTCAATGAGACGTCCTCCACTTCCTCCTCCTGTTCCATGTGTTCTGCTGTGTTGCCCAAATAAAAACCTCTTTAAATGTGCACAAACAATGTTTCCTGCAGAAAGACACACAGAGGTGTTCCTCATGTGTTTTTGGTTTAATGGAGAACAACAACCATTTTAGATTACAAATACAAAACTTGTGTTTACAACACAGAAAAAGTCCTTCAGCCCGGGAGCTGATAACGCTTTGGGAATACAGAGCTGCAGGGATGTTGTATTCTTGTGTTGGTCCCTGAACGCAGCATCTCCGGGTCCAATGGGATTCCTCCGTGTGATTTGGATTATTGCAGAAAAATTAATCTCTGTGTCACACAAACATTTTTCAGGTGCTTACCCTTTTAGTTCATTAGGCTAATCTCCACTAATAACACAACTTTATGATTTCTGAAGTAAAAGCTAACGTTAGGCTATAAAGGAAACCACAGCAACGGGTCACATGACTTCACGTCACCACCGCTAAGCTAAAGGAGGCTAATGTTGGGCTATAAAGGAACTACAGCACGGTCACATGACTTCACGTCACCACCGCTAAGCTAAAGGAGGCTAATGTTGGGCTATAAAGGAACTACAGCACGGTCACATGACTTCACGTCACCACCGCCTAAGCTAAAGGAGGCTAATGTTGGGCTATAAAGGAACTACAGCACGGTCACATGACTTCACGTCACCACCGCTAAGCTTAAAGGGAGGCTAATGTTGGGCTATAAAGGAACTACAGCACGGTCACATGACTTCACGTCACCACCGCTAAGCTAAAGGAGGCTAATGTTGGGCTATAAAGGAACTACAGCACGGTCACATGACTTCACGTCTCCACCGCTAAGCTAAGGTGGCTAATGTTGGGCTTATAAAGGAACTACAGTACGGTCACATGACTTCACGTGGGTTTTAGGACTCATAATGCTGACTCATATCAGGGTTTAGGACTCATAATGCTGACTCATGTCAGGGTTTATCATAATGTTGACTCATTTTAGGGTTTAGGACTCATAATGCTGACTCATGTCAGGGTTTAGGACTCATAATGCTGACTCATCTCAGGGTTTAGGACTCATAATGTTGATTTATTAAGTCCTGGTTGCCTAGATGTTACTCTACAAAGACATTACGTCAGTTTATTCCCTGTCAGTTAAATATGACATCAACATAATCCGGGTTATTTTGTAGTTTGACCTGAATGACAGCCCATAAAATGAAATATGATGCTGAAATGGAGTTTGGTGAAAGGCCTGAATAAAAGCCTTCAAGGATTCCTGGATTATTTGAGGGACCGTCAGAGGCTCCTCACAAATCCCTGAAGGAGCCACAAACACTCCAGAGCTTCAGGGGAAACTCAGGCCGTTTCTCAATGTCGAGTAAAGCTGCTCCAGAGCCACTATTTCAAGCATACTACGTCATCGAGTGGTGCCGAATCACTGTTTAAATGCCCAGCATACATGTGCTACCAAGCAAGCCTCCTCGACATTGAGAAACGGCCTCAGTCTGATGTTTTAATCTGATTACTTTTCAGGTGACAACTAAAATGGCGCCCTGGTGTTGTGGCTGTTTTTGTTCGCACCACCAGACACAAAATCAAATTATTTGTATGTGTAAACGTACCTGGCAATAAACTTGATTCTGATTTATTGGTATAGTGTGTCTGTGTCTGTAGTTAACTTACATTTGATAAACTTATCATGTCACTTAGAAATCCTAAATCTAGAGAAAAATGGGAGTTAAATAATTTAAAAAAAAGACATGAAGGGAGTGTGTAACGTCACTCTTCATCATGAGGCTTTGAGAGGGTCGATCTTGTGATTTAAATACAAATAAACAGCAATAAAAGCGTTAAATAAGGAAGTCTTTCTCTGTGAGGATTTATCAGATAAATATTGAATCCAACGGCCGGACGCCAGAGAGCGAGAAGAAGAGCTGTGATTGGCTGAGACAGTAGTGGAGGCGGGAAGGTTTTGGGAGAAGAAGAGCTGTGATTGGCTGACACAGCAGTGGAGGCGGGAACGTGTTGGGAGAAGAAGAGCTGTGATTGGCTGACACAGCAGTGGAGGCGGGAACGTGTTGGGAGAAGAAGAGCGGTGATTGGCTGAGGGCGGTACCCATCAGCCGGTAAATAAGACGCCGGTTTGGAAGTTTGAACACAGAGAAGCAGTCGCAGCCGCGGCGGAATAACGCGTTTTAACGGATATTTAAGAGGAAATAAAGCAGGTAGAAACAGAACTAAGGTGGCGGGAGGCTCCACTGACTCGGGTCCGTCAGCTGGAGGCTTTGGGAACATGGTGGAACATACGCAGTATGGCGGGTCCCGGCAGGCGGCCTCACCGTGCAGCTCCACACCGCTACAGACGGTCTCACCGTGCAGCTCCGCACCGCTACAGACGGCCTCAGCGTGCAGCACCGCACCGCAGAAACCAGACCGCTGGAAGACCGCCACGGGACACATCAAGAGGCCGATGAACGCCTTCATGGTGTGGTCCAAGATCGAGAGGAGGAAGATCATGGACCAGTCCCCGGACCTGCACAACGCGGAGATCTCCAAGCGGCTCGGGAAGCGCTGGAAGCTGCTCAGAGACTCGGAGAAGATCCCGTTCATCCGGGAGGCGGAGCGGCTCCGGCTACAGCACATGGCCCAACATCCGGACTACAAGTACCGGCCCAGGAAGAAGGCCCGGACCGAGGGCTGTACCGGAGCCTCTTCCCCGGAGAAAACCTCCACCGTGAGACCCACCTCCGCCGTGAGACCCACCCCCGTCGTGAGACCCACCCCTGTCGTGAGACCCACCCCTGTCGTGAGACCCACCCCTGTCGTGAGACCCACTCCCGTCTCCACCGTGAGACCCACCTCCACCGTGAGACCCACCTCCACTGTGAGAACCACTTCCACAGATAAGAAGTTCTCCCGGTTGAAGCCCAGCAGCACCAGGAGGCCGGGTCAGGTCCCGGTGCAGCAGGACCCCCGATACCGCTACGTGCTGACCAGCAGCTTCACGGCCACTAAGCTCGTTAAACGGGAGTTCACCGACTCCGAGGAAGAGGAGGAAGATGAGGAGGACGAAGAGGAGATAAAGAGTGAAGAAGAGGAGGAGAGGCTCTTCTACAGCTTCAAGAATATCACCCGGCAGCAGAGCTCTGTCCCCCGGCAGCAGAGCTCCAGCAGCCCGGCCTCCTCCTCCAGCGCCGGGGAAGAGGAACTCCACCTCAGGTAGGAAACCTCCTTATTGAATCAAATAGCGCGAGAGAATGTGTTGAGATGGGTTAGTGCTCAGCAGCTACAGTGTAGATGTGACAATGAAAAACTGAAGTCTCCTCCAACAGAGCAACATGAATATAGGACATAAAACAGATCAGACAGTGCAAAATAATTCAAGATTCAAAGGTTTTATTGTCATATGAACATAGGAAACAGTGTAGAAATATCAATGACATTCTTCTGACCTGAGCTCCTCCAACAATGCAACATAATCAAATACGCAAGAAGTCTAAATACAAGTACGTGGAATATGATATATAGATGAATAAGATGTTTATGGATGTTCTTTAAAGTCCATCTTAAAGGTGTCATCGTGACTCTGATCTAACGGTGAGATTTAAATGCCAGAATGTGAAATATATAAAAAATAATGTTTGAATTTCCCCAGATGTAGACATTTTAGCAAATATGTAGCCGTGTTTTGATCCTGTATCCATCCCATAACCCCACAGACAGACAAGTGGGTATTTTGAGCTTTAAAAAAAACCTTCTTTAAGCTGCAGCTGTTAGATATCTTAGTCATTTTGACATATTTAGCAAACATTTATCTTCAGTGTTTGGTCCTGAGCTCTCAGTCCATGATGAGACTGAGTTGGTCTGAAAGAGAATAATCTGATGATAGAAGTTACTGTGACTTTTAAAGCTGGAGAAACTACAGGAGCGTCTCCAGATTAATTCCCAGAGTCTTTGGGGAGCATCAGCCCGAACTCTGTGAGGTTTAAAGGAACTTTTTAAAGTCGGCAGGTCTAAAAGAAATCCCCAGAAAAGCTGTTAAATATCAAACATGTGCAAAACCTTATAATGAGAGAAACCTCCAAATGATTACAGATGTAACGTCTGAACTTCCCCAGAGACCTGGAGCGGATTACAAGCTCCAGGTCTCAGTCCGGATGCACAGAGACGCATGACAACACATACATTTAAAGAAAACTATAATAACTTGAACTAAGACTAAATGAAATAGGGTTTATTGAAACTGCTTCAGGCTAACAACACAGACCAGAGACACGTGTGAAACATCACAAACTAACGGTCACATCTGATAAGGAGGTGAATGTAATGAAACGTAACGTCTGAGTCTCAGCAGAAAGGCTCATGTAAACACAGACCATATCTCTTCCAGAACACGTCTCATTGTTTCTGACAGCAACGTTTCTGATTGGCCCGTGGGTGTAAAGCCCGCCCACATTTGAGTAATGTGGTCATGACGCAGCGAATCTGGATCAGCTCCGTTGTTCCCTTGTTTTTAGAGATGTGGGTACGGAGGGTTAGAGAGAGGGGTTTGTTTCCTGACACTTTGAGAGTCTCCTGACACACCGGACACACACCGGGGACACACACCGGACACACACCGGGGACACACGGGGGACACGCACCGGACACACACACCGGGGACGCACCGGACACACACACACCGGGGACGCACCGGACACACACACCGGGGACACACACGGGACGCACCGGGGACACACACCGGGGACACACACGGGACGCACCGGGGACACACACCGGACACACACCGGGGACACACACCGGACACACACACCGGGGACGCACCGGGGACGCACCGGGGACACACACGGGACGCACCGGGGACACACGGGACGCACCGGGAACACACGGGACACACCGGGGACACATGGGGACACACACCGGGGACACACGGTGACGTAGAGAAGACATCAGAAAGTGACTTTAGCGTGATAGGAGACCTTTAAGGCTAAATGAAATACGGTTTATTGCGGTGATACTATTTAAATAAATCTGACTGAGTCTGTTTGCAGGAACCATGGGCGGCGCCAGGATTGTTTTGCTGCAGTAGCTTAGCAGTTGCTATATGACAGCACGGCGTTGCTAGTTAATTTTCGAAACAAACAATACCAGTGGGCCAAGCACGAGCCTGTTCATATTGTCGCGTTCACCGCTATTCAAGATCACCGATCACGAGCCTTCAATGTCCAAAACGTTCTCTTTATTTTATGGTACTGACGGCCACAGCCACGCCTTACAGAGCCAATCAATAGTATAACACTCATTATGACTTTTCCCCACACTCCAACACAACTCCTACCGTCTCTACTCCCTACACACACACACCTGGAAGGGGCGGTCTCTCCCTAACTCCCACCAACAGCATTGCCTAAATAACTTTGCAAATGTACTAAACTGCACATCTGATAACTGAAATAACTATTAACTTGGACACGCTACAATATTATCATTAATATTTACATTAAAACATTTCTTTGACACTTGTAACATTACTTTGCAAGGTAAGCACAACCAGAATAAGTTTGTAAAAGCAGAATTTGAACACTGTTTCTGTGCTCCTACAATATGTGTGTATAATACCATTACACCCTAAGCGTGCACAATAGCGATCGTTCACTGTTTCAACTGGCATGCTGTGGCATTTAACCACACACACACACACACACACACACAGGGTTGTCCGGCTGGACCGGCTCCATTGGAGATCGCGCCCGTTTACGCTGACTTGTGAGAAATCTTTCCATTTTCGATCTGTGTTCACATACTGAGAATTATAACAACATTAGCCAAGTAACAGTTTGCGCTTTAACTTACAACGACCCCTGATAGATCTCGCGAGAATGTGTATAAATGTATATAGATACATTTTCATAACAAAACAATGGGGTTGCTAAGCCGTTGCTAAGCCGTTGCTAGGCCAATTGTTGGAGTTGCTATAGCTACCCCCTGGCAGGAACCTGGACGACCTGATAGGGACAAGAACAGCATATGAATTAGGGCTGTGCGATTATGGCAAAAATCATAATCACGATTATTTGGGTCAATAATTGATATCACGATTATTAAATACGATTATTCATTGACTTTGAAAAAATCAATTTATTGAACTTTAAAACAAATAATAATTTGAACAGTATCTTTTTAACTGTTGATTACCCTGAACGTATAATTCAACTGAAAAACCAATACAAAAATAAATAAAATAAATGAAACATTTAAATAAATAATATCAAAATAATAAATACCAATAAACAAGATCAACAAATATTTTGGAGCGCACTTCCCCAAGCTACTAAACATATATAAATATGATAAATACAAATAAATGAGACCAAAATTAATGAGATCAAATATGTTGCAGTGTCACAACCTAGCAAAGCTAAATAATAGTTTTTTTCGATTATGTTGTTTTCGTAATTGTGGCAGGCCAAAATCGTAATTGCGATTAAAATACGATTTAATTGCACAGCCCTAGTTTGAACATACATGTTTATAGACTTCTTGCGAACTAATTTTTCTCAAAAATGTCTAAATTCAGACTTTTTCTGAATACTTACAATTTGTAATAGCGACTCGACACCGGCTTGAGCTTCAATCTCAGGATCCATGTATCTGTGATCCTCTCCAGAATGGAAGTAGTCATCACATACAGAGCATCAACTAGTTCCTGAACAGTGTCCTTCACATGCTGATATCCAAGAGAGGGAGTTACACAGTCACAAGATGGAGGAATAGAAAGCAGTATTCAATGTTTACTTCAGATTAGCTCCACGTCAGAAATGAGCATGCTTGTCATATGTCTATCTCCATAGAGGCTGAATCATCATGTTAATCACATAGCTATCATATGCCTCAAACAGTCCTGATGCTCTTCTAGGTAATCATACATCCTGTCATGTTCACAGCTACAGTTGGGATACCTTTGTTATCATGTTACTCTCGTTGGAAGAGGACATTCAGACCGTGTTGTGTGTTTGCAGGAACCTGGACGACCTCCCTCTCAGTCTGCTGGCCGGCCTCCACGCCTCCTCCTCTTCCTCCTCCTCCTCCTCTGATCCGTGGCCCCCGTCGGGAGGATCGCCCCCCGTCGGGACCCTCAGTCTCTCTCTGGTGGATCCGGACCAGGACTCTGAGGGCAGCCTCGGCTCTCACTTCGACTTCCCGGACTACTGCGACCCCGAACTCATCAGCTACTTCCCCGACCTGGTGTTCTCCTACTGACACACACACACACACACACACACCAGGACTTGATGAATGAGTTTGAACCCAGATCTGTGAAACCGAACATACCTCGTCTTTTTTTATGAAATGAAGTATTTTTGTACAGTGGACGGGATCCAGACGTTCTCCAGACGCCCCCCCCCCTCTCTGAATGTTGTTGTTATTATTTGTGTGGGGGGGTCAGATGTAAATGTTTGTAAGATAGTTAGTGTGAGTGAGTTAGATCCCGCTTATTTTTTTATATTAACGGCACATTTTTGTTTCTGCTCATTATTTTTGTGCAATATAAAAGAGAAATAAATAAAAACGTTTTTCTGTATTTGAATAAATCAGCTGGACCTGAGTCGTGTTTATCTGCTCTCCCATTGGACGGCGTGTTTATCTGCTCTCCCATTGGACGGCGTGTTTATCTGCTCTCCCATTGGACGGCGTGTTTATCTGCTCTCCCATTGGACGGCGTGTTTATCTGCTCTCCCATTGGACGGCGTGTTTATCTGCTCTCCCATTGGACGGCGTGTTTATCTGCTCTCCCATTGGACGGCGTGTTTATCTGCTCTCCCATTGGACGGCGTGTTTATCTGCTCTCCCATTGGACGGCACGTCTCTTAAAGGGACAGGAGTCTTGTTTATCTGCTCTCCCATTGGATGGCGTGTTTATCTGCTCTCCCATTGGACAGCACGTCTCTTAAAGGGACAGGAGTCTTGTTTATCTGCTCTCCCATTGGACGGCTTGTTTATCTGCTCTCCCATTGGACGGCTTGTTTATCTGCTCTCCCATTGGACGGCACGTCTCTTAAAGGGACAGGAGTCTTGTTTATCTGCTCTCCCATTGGACGGCTTGTTTATCTGCTCTCCCATTGGACGGCGTGTTTATCTGCTCTCCCATGGATCAGGACAAAAAGAGAGAGAATCTTTGTTCCTGAAACTTTCAGGAACAGGGAGACGTCACATTCCACATCATGACTGCACTGTCCCCAGGTCAACACACGGGACCACTCCTCTCCATTTAAAGAACATTTAGCGGATGCTTTGACCCAAACCTCTACGACACCTTCCTCTCAAACCCTCTAAGATATAAAACATCTGTGTGAGTGGGCTTTTATGTTGAAGGCTCACCTGTGTGATAAACACACCTCTAGCTTAAGTTTGGTGCACCGGATCATATAACATTAACAGATGCAGAGTTAACAGATTAAACAGATTACAACGGAATCGGCCAACTTGAATAATCACAGGTTTCTAACGGTGACTTTACATATTTTACATATTTTGTGAATTTGGCTGCGATATGCTAGAAAAGCGCAAAATGAACGTATTTATATTTATACATTTTATTAAAGTGAACACACAGCTACCATCCGAAAATATTAATAACGAGTGACTCTGAACTTCTCTCTCTCACACACACACACACACACCACCACACACACACACACCACACACAGACTCTCTTCGCGCACACACAGCTCAGGGGTGGTGGAAATAAACTCCCTCATGAGAACATGAACGTCCAGTGAGTCCAGAATCTCCTGCTGTATATGCAGCAAGGCCAGGTGAGTGAGTCTCAGGCCAGGGGAGAGAGTCTCAGGCCAGGTGAGAGAGTCTCGGGCCAGGTGAGTGTGTCTCAGGTCAGTTGAGTGAGTCAGGTGAGTGAGTCTCAGGTCAGGTGAGTGAGTCTCAGGTCAGGTGAGTGTGTCTCAGGTCAGGTGAGTGAGTCTCGGGCCAGGTGAGTGTGTCTCAGGTCAGTTGAGTGAGTCAGGTGAGTGAGTCTCAGGTCAGGTGAGTGTGTCTCAGGTCAGGTGAGTGAGTCTCAGGTCAGGTGAGTGAGTCTCGGGTCAGGTGAGTGAGTCTCGGGCCAGGTGAGTGTGTCTCGGGTCAGGTGAGTGAGTCTCAGGCCAGGTGAGTGTGTCGAGTCAGGTGAGTGAGTCTCGGGTCAGGTGAGTGAGTCTCGGGCCAGGTGAGTGAGTCTCAGGCCAGGTGAGTGAGTCTCAGGTCAGGTGAGTGAGTCTCAGGCCAGGTGAGTGAGTCTCAGGTCAGGTGAGTGAGTCTCAGGCCAGGTGAGAGTCTCTGGCCAGGTGAGTGAGTCTCAGGCCAGGTGAGTGAGTCTCAGGCCAGGTGAGTGAGTCTCAGGTCAGGTGAGAGTCTCAGGCCAGGTGAGTGAGTCTCTGGCCAGGTGAGTGAGTCTCGGGCCAGGTGAGTGAGTCTCAGGCCAGGTGAGAGTCTCAGGCCAGGTGAGTGAGTCTCTGGCCAGGTGAGTGAGTCTCGGGCCAGGTGAGTGAGTCTCAGGTCAGGTGAGTGAGTCTCAGGCCAGGTGAGTGAGTCTCAGGTCAGGTGAGTGAGTCTCAGGCCAGGTGAGAGAGTATCAGGCCAGGTGAGTGAGTCTCAGGCCAGGTGAGAGTCTCAGGCCAGGTGAGTGAGTCTCAGGCCAGGTGAGTGAGTCTCAGGCCAGGTGAGAGTCTCAGGCCAGGTGAGTGAGTCTCAGGCCAGGTGAGAGTCTCAGGTCAGGTGAGTGAGTCTCAGGCCAGGTGAGTGAGTCTCGGGCCAGGTGAGTGAGTCTCGGGCCAGTTGAGTGAGTCTCGGGTCAGGTGAGTGAGTCTCAGGTGAGTGAGTCTCAGGCCAGGTGAGTGAGTCTCAGGCCAGGTGAGTGAGTCTCGGGTCAGGTGAGTGTGTCTCGGGCCAGGTGAGTGAGTCTCGGCCCAGGTGAGTGAGTCTCGGGTCAGGTGAGTGTGTCTCGGGCCAGGTGAGTGTGTCTCGGGCCAGGTGAGTGAGTCTCGGGTCAGGTGAGTGTGTCTCGGGCCAGGTGAGTGAGTCTCAGGTCAGGTGAGTGAGTCTCAGGTGAGTGAGTCTCAGGCCAGGTGAGTGAGTCTCAGGCCAGGTGAGTGAGTCTCAGGCCAGGTGAGTGAGTCTCGGGTCAGGTGAGTGTGTCTCGGGCCAGGTGAGTGAGTCTCGGCCCAGGTGAGTGAGTCTCGGGTCAGGTGAGTGTGTCTCGGGCCAGGTGAGTGAGTCTCAGGCCAGGTGAGTGAGTCTCTTCTGGGTAACTGTTACTCAGCCAGGTTTTCAGGTGGCGGAGCGCCGAGAAGGATCTCTCTGACGAGGCCAGGGAGATGGAGCAGCTGGAGGAGATGTTCCACGTATTTGAAGAGTCCTCTTGTTTGCATGTGCAGGCTGGACATACACACAGCCAGTTGGTGAACAGTGCAAAAGTCCTCATCCTTCGTAAGGTCTCCCAGCATCCTCATTTGCATGTGAAGACCAGAGACATCTATGTTTCATGGCAGCTGGAGAGATCTCACTCTTTTTCTCACGCCTGGCTTGATTTCACTCTGCACAAGATCAAGAGCCTCGAAAAGCTCTCTCCTCCACGATGCCACTCCTTTTGTTGGTTCAACATCTTCAGCCTCTGTCGTGCTGCGGCATGGGGGCGGTGTCTTGCTGACCCGGCTGCCAGCTGGCATCTTGAGGTCGTGTGCAGCTGCTGAGGTTTTGGTTTTATTTAGGATTTCCTCCACGGCCTTTTCGTTGCGTAGGGCATGCACGCGCCCTTTCAGGGTCTTTACGCACTCCAGTGCTCCAGCTTTTCCCCCTTGGACTTTAGCCACAGCCTCGCATGGACCAGAAAGAGCTTCTGCGCACAGAAGGCCAAACACCGCTCTCGCCTTCTTTGCTTGCTTTAGAAGCCCGGAGATCTTCGTCCTGGTTTCACCGCGCACTCTGCGCTCTTCCTGGAGGGTTTGTAGTGTCTGGAGAAGTGGGCCATACGCACGGCTTAACCTGGATATCGCGTTGGCCCTGACGCACCACCTTAGAAATAAATAGTTCTGCTGTCAAAAATATTTCACCTATTTTATTAAATAAAATAATTATCACTCTTCGATACTGTTATTCTTATTTACTGTTACTTACTGTTATTCTTACTAAAAGTAAGTATGTTCTCTCCTCCGGGTTGCTGCAGTGACAGTTGTCTGTGTCCACCTGACTCCGAGTCGAGGTTGAATTGCCCAGTAATAATAGTCTGCTACTTATTCATGATATTTTCTATATATCAACCATTTAAAAAACAACCATGTTTTATAGACTGCTTACACTAAAATGCTAACTCAAAATAAAACTGTTTTATTGATTTGTTTAGTGAACTTTTTGGCAGTTGCAACTCTCCGCCAACAGATGGGGCTGCTGCAGCCCCCTCAGCACCCCCCCCTTCCCACGTTCCTGCATCTGGCTGCAACTTCATTTCATTTCATTTCAAACCTTTATTTATCCAGGTGTATCCCATTGAGATCATTGATCTCTTTTTCAAGGGAGACCAACTTAGAAACTATTTATCTAATATATCATTTCCAATCACTTGTATAGACTCTTATTGCACTATTTTATTTGTATTACTTGTGTGGCGACCCCTCCACACCACTAGGCGTTCCGTGGTCTCTCTCTGTTTGCAGGTTCCAGTGCTGTGGGGTGATTGAGGACTGACGAGCTGCACCTGAGCAGCCCCTATTGGAACATGCAGAGTGTCACAAGCAGAAGCACAAGTGTGCAGGAGCAGGAGCAGGAGCAGGAGCAGGAGCAGGAGCAGGAGCAGGAGCAGGAGCAGGAGCAGGAGCAGGAGCAGGGGGGAGAAAAGAGAGGAAAAAAAGAGTACAAGTGTTTTATTGTCATCTAAAAACAGAGGGATGACAGCTCATATGAGACTTCAAAGGTCTTTTATTTTGAAACTCTACATCAGAATGTCCTGATTTTCTCTGAGTGACGAGATGGGGTGTCCTGCTATCACCCTGAAGAGAAATAAGTCTTTGATACTGGAGAGTTTTTGTTTTATTCATATCTAAAAACGTGTGTGTGTGTGTGTGTCAACCTGGTCTCACCAGAATGCGTGACTCCACCACGACTCCTTAACACCGCAGTGCGTGGTGGAGTCACGCACTCTGCTACATGTACGTGTCTGCACCACGCACTCTGCTACATGTACGTGTCTGCACCACGCACTCTGCTACATGTACGTGTCTGCACCACGCACTCTGCTACATGTACGTGTCTGCACCACGCACTCTGCTACATGTACGTGTCTGCACCACGCACTCTGCTACATGTACGTGTCTGCACCACGCACTCTGCTACATGTACGTGTCTGCACCACGCACTCTGCTACATGTACGTGTCTGCACCACGCACTCTGCTACATGTACGTGTCTGCACCACGCACTCTGCTACATGTACGTGTCTGCACCACGCACTCTGCTACATGTACGTGTCTGCACCACGCACTCTGCTACATGTACGTGTCTGCACCACGCACTCTGCTACATGTACGTGTCTGCACCACGCACTCTGCTACATGTACGTGTCTGCACCACGCACTCTGCTACATGTACGTGTCTGCACCACGCACTCTGCTACATGTACGTGTCTGCACCACGCACTCTGCTACATGTACGTGTCTGCACCACGCACTCTGCTACATGTACGTGTCTGCACCCACGCACTCTGCTACATGTACGTGTCTGCACCACGCACTCTGCTACATGTACGTGTCTGCACCACGCACTCTGCTACATGTACGTGTCTGCACCACGCACTCTGCTACATGTACGTGTCTGCACCACGCACTCTGCTACATGTACGTGTCTGCACCACGCACTCTGCTACATGTACGTGTCTGCACCACGCACTCTGCTACATGTACGTGTCTGCACCACGCACTCTGCTACATGTACGTGTCTGCACCACGCACTCTGCTACATGTACGTGTCTGCACCACGCACTCTGCTACATGTACGTGTCTGCACCACGCACTCTGCTACATGTACGTGTCTGCACCACGCACTCTGCTACATGTACGTGTCTGCACCACGCACTCTGCTACATGTACGTGTCTGCACCACGCACTCTGCTACATGTACGTGTCTGCACCACGCACTCTGCTACATGTACGTGTCTGCACCACGCACTCTGCTACATGTACGTGTCTGCACCACGCACTCTGCTACATGTACGTGTCTGCACCACGCACTCTGCTACATGTACGTGTCTGCACCACACAAACAACCCCAATGTAAAGTGAATGAGGCTCCTTTGTCGTGGTGCACACACCCATTTCTACAATGTCCAGCAGTGAGCTTTTATTCTATAAAACGTTTTTAAAATCTACTTTATAGCTTGTAGTAACTCACGGGAGGCTTCTTTTATTTTATTTGTATTCATAATAATTTTTATTTTTCGTCAGAATGTATTATGGTGCATTATTCACCAATTTTTGTTCTCAAAAAACAATGTATTGTGTGAAATACAACTGTGATTTTTATTAAATGAGTTAGTTTTTAAGGAAGGCCAGAGCTTCAGCTGTGTCAAAGAGATTGTTCCCTTTAGTTAACGTTATTTAAAAGATAATTATATTCCTATTTGATCATGTCCCCTTTACTGTATTACGGACCCAGAGAGCGATGAGCGTCCATTCCCATTGGATAACGGAGGACTTTACACCCGGAAGTAAGTATTCTCCTTACTGTCGATTGATTTGACAGAGATATCTGCACTCATCAACTCAAAAACACCAGATTATCTTGTTAATTACACAACATTGATTGGTTTAAATTGTGTATAATGCTTTTGTAATTTTCCCCTTTGATTCGGAGAAACAAATGTGTTCAGAGTTTAGGATGGCCGAAGACACTACACTACCCAGAATCCTCAGCTATTGTTCCGCTTTGCCTCAAGCTCTGTGATTGGTTGACCTCCAACTGCATTCCATATGAAAAAAAACGTTTCGTAAAAGATAAAATGATACTTTATTCAGCAGTGCTTGCTTTACTCTTTGAAAGTCATCACATGAATGCATTGTAATGAATGGTTAAAGCACGTTATTACACGTTTAGAGTCATTGCAATGCTGGTAGATTGTGTTGCTTTTTAATGACTGTTTTAAAATGCCTTTTTCTGAATGTCTTTCATTTTTGTAAAGCACTTTTGAATGAGTTATATTTGATGAAAACATTTAAATATTAAGAGTACATACAAAATAGCGGGAAAGTAGAAGGTCAATGATAGAAATATAGAATAGAAAATATCAAGAAGATACTGTCAGTGATCTCTACAATAAAACAGTTTAGTGCCTGATAGGAGGATGTGCAAAACAGACAAACTAATAAGGCTTTATTTAAACATGAAAGAATACTTTAGGTTAATGTAACACATGCACCAAAAGTGAATGCTGAGCACAGAATAATTTATACAAATCAGTTTCGATCAACCTCTCTAATATAAATGTAGAAATTTCAGTGTGTGGACCAGCACATCAGAAGTCTAGGTTGCTCAGGAGAAAATGGATAAAGTGCAACAAAGGTGAAAAGACACAAAGCAGACGTTGTTTGGAAAAAGTACAGAAAGCTATAATATTTATTCCCTTTCTTTCAGATAAACATATATATATTCAGTTACCTTGAATTTGAGAGTATCCTGGTTTTAATTATTTGTACCTATTCATTTTATAACTATTTTGGTATCATTTAGTGTTATTACTTCTGTTTTAATTATCCCTATTTAATATAAACTAATGGTTTTATTTAAATTTAGTAGCTAAGCTATATATTCTAATTTTGGGAACCAGGACTCTGTATTTGAAATGTTATTTCAGATTCTTAAATAAAATGAAAGAAAACTTATCACATTACTTCTATACACATATAGTTATAACATATTCAACATAGTATCACACAATCAATAATCAATCAGTTCTTGGCTCTCAACTTGTGAAGAGGAAAAGATGCACAAGTTCTTGTCCTACTATCGTGGTGGGTAACTGTAATAGTTCTCTTCTTTTAGATAGGTCGATGGGTAGCTCGCCAGACTGAAATTCGCCACAGTACACCAGCAGAGATGAGGGCAGCGTTCCAGTCAAAGAATCCAGAAAATCTCCTTCACATCACACAAAAAAAAGACCCGACCTGACAACAAGGCCAAGAGTCAAATGAATGCTTATACAATGGTTTAAATGCAAATTGAAACAGCACTTCTCTGTATCTTAATCAAATCAACAAAATACACTGCACATGTTCCTAAAATCCTATTAAACAAACAATTCTAAATACAACAATTATCAGTCAGCTTATTTAACACATCTGTCACACATGTTATTATTTTAACAAAGTGTACTAAACTCATTTTCGGCCAACCTATAACCAGCCACAGTTAGCTCCACTTTGCTCATATTACACAACAATGAACAGACTAAGCTGTGGTCAATGCCCCTTCAATGTGCCACAACAGGCGGCAAAGCAACGTGAAGACCACCGCCAAAACCACAGACAATAGAGCGGTGCAGTGACTTCACGTCCCTCCGCCCCGCACACATTAAAGCAACACGGATACACGCTAGGCTAACGTGTTAGCAACGGTTAGCCGCGGCTAATTTAGCATCGATAATTTCATTAAAATACATATTTAACATCCGTATTTTCTCATGCAACTCACCAATGGTATCATATAAGAGGCAATGCTCTTGGGGAAAAGTAGAAAAGTCGGTCAATCTAAGTGAAAAGTTGTCAAAATAACTACAATTAAAATCTATAGAGCTAATGCTGCCGAGTCATCATTCCAAAAGGATAAACAGTAGTGATGTGTCGGTCGCGAACGAGCCGGCTCAAAGAGCCGGCTCTTTTAAGTGAACGACGGGAGCCGGCTCGCGCCCGCGAACGAGCCGTTTTTTTTTGTTATTTTGTTGTTAAGTAATACAAGACAGAATGATATGATGATCTCCGCGCTACAGCTGCTCCGTGCATGCATGCAGTGACATGTAATATCCAAGGATTAGAGACTGTTGGATGCTGCTGTACTGAGCATTGCAATATATTTATTTTCACTATGTCATTTATTTATGATTATCCTTGGGCTCAGCAAAGATTTGATGTCAGCTGTTGCTGTCTTTTTTTCTATAGTTAATACTGAAATAGAGCCCTGCTGTTTAGTCAGGGCCTTTTCTTTAAATATAATTTTAAAATGTCGATACAGTAGCCCCTTTATTTAAATGTCTATGCTTAAGTTTTATCTCAATCTCAATCTTTATTTATTTATATAGCACATTTAAAACAACCTTCAGTTGACCAAAGTGCTGTACAGGCAATACATATTAAATAACACAATGGGAGTACAATAATAAAACAATAATTAAAAACATGATAAAAAGCACAATAACTAGAAAAATATTTAAAAAAAAACACATACAAATGTAAAAATGTAATGTTCAACTAGTATTAAAAGCCAGTGCAAAGAGGTGAGTTTTTAGCTGAGATTTAAAAAGTTCAATAGACTCAGCAGTCCGGATATGTACTGGGAGGCTGTTCCACAGTCTAGGAGCTGCAACACTGAAAGCCCTGTCACCTCGGGTTTTTTATAGGTGTTGCTATCTGCTTTGTGTAGCGTGGTTCAAGCAAGTCAGTGCATTCATTGGGTGGTATCAGAGAGATACAAGGGTCTGTAAATGCAATGAAAACTGGCCACAGCAAATAATTGATATTAAACATGTCATTTTTACTTTTGAATACTTCAGTACAAAGGATGTATTGAATAATTTAAGTGATATGTGTACACATATAAATCATGAGTCAAAACAGGGCTACATTTGATTGAATTATAAAAGGTATAATATGTAGTAAACTGAAGAGCCGTTTGGGAGCCGAAAGAGCCGGCTCTTCTTGGTGAGCCGAGCCAAATGATCCGGCTCACCAAGAAGAGCCGGAATTCCCATCACTAATAAACAGCCATCTCACTTCCTGTTAGATAGCAGACACGGGGCGGGTCTAAACTTTGATTGGCTTAGCCTTGCTTTACAACCACTTTAGATGGACAGGGGATTTATCTAATCACACTCATTTAAATGTTTTCATGAAGAATTGTCTAAATCATGTTGTCCTAAATTGCATATTGTGTATCTATATTGTTTCTATTTTAGTTTCAAATAATTTATATTATTTGTGTATGTAGTGCTCAGCCTTAAAATAAAGTTGACATTTTAGTCAATGTTATTTCTCAGTGTCTTAGTAACCGGGGGTTACATTAAGGTCTTCTTTTAAATAAGAAAAAAGCTTTGGGGGTATCTACAGATACTAAGCCTGACAAAGTACTTAACGTCTAATATATTGCATGGTTTGTTTTGGAACTTGACAATCAACTTTCCTGCAATGTTAACTATGTTGAAGCACTTATTTTTATATTAATTATACTCTTATAAGATGTATGTAGATAGAATAAGAAATGTGCAGAATATGTTTAATGGTGGAGGTACACACATATCGATAGATGTCTTGTAATGCACTGTTGAGGAACCTGTGACCCAAGTTTTTCATTCATTGCATAACTACAGCGTAGTTGTGTATATGATATGTCAATAAACCTTAGAAAATCTTGAAATCTTGAAAGGGATGTGCAAAATAGCCATTATATACAGTTTTTAATGAACTATTAGAGAATAACGAGTAATGAATATACTTTATAGAGATCTGCAGATAAATATTTAGTCTTCTCAAGCACCCACTACCAAATATCTCTCCTGATTGTTGGCACTTGACAATCAACTTCAATGCATTTTACTCAGGTGTAACTAAAGCCTGATTTAAGGGTTGTTTATATTTCACATCATTAATCCAAATCTGTAAAGTAACTAAAAATACCAGGTTAACCTTAAAGAAAGCCCTCAGGATTATAAAAGACCCCCATCACCCCAGCCACAAACTGTTCTGTCTGCTGCCGTCTGGCAGGCGGTACCGCAGCATCTGGACTAAAACCACCAGACTCAGGGACAGCTTCATCTAATATATCATATTCCAATCACTTGTAGACTCGTATTGCACTATTTCACTTTTTACTATTTTACTATTTTTCTTTTTGTATTTATTTGCACTATTTGTTCTGTGTAGCCTATCTGTTTTATTGTGTTGCACTGTTGGAGGAGCCTGTGACCTAAGGGGGGGGGGGGGGGGGGGGGGTAGGACACGTTCTAAGCACATGGTGTAGTCCCATAGCTGAGGATTCTGGGTAGTGTAGTGTCTTCTGCAATCCTAAACTCTGAACACATATTTGTTTCTCCGAATCGAAGGGGAAAATTACAAAAGCATTGCACACAATATATACATTTACTGTGGTGAGTTAAACAACCTTACTCGGGTTTCTAAAATAGGGGGACGCATCGGGGGTCTCGGGGGGGTTCCCCGGGTCCGGTAAACAAGAGGTCTGGGGACTTAGATTATTTCACACTTCCAGGAGAGACAACAGGAAAATCACCTCTATTTGCCCGCTCACAGAGCCCCGAAGGACGGACTAGAGACCTCCAGCAGCAGTCCCTAACAGTGGGACTCTGTTTCTTTCACAGCTCCAGCAGAGACCAGGGGAAAATCACCTCTCTTTGCCCGCTCACAGACCCCCAAAGTACGGACTAATGACTTCCAGCATGGCCCCCTAACAGTGGGACTCTGTTTAGTTCACAGCTCTAAGAGAGACCAGGGGAAAATCACCTCTCTTTGCCCGCTCACAGAGCCCCAAAGTACGGACTAATGACCTCCAGCATGGCCCCCTAACAGTGGGACTATGTGTAGTTCACAGCTCCAGGAGAGACCAGGGAAAAATCACCTCATTCTGCCCGCTCACAGAGCCCCAAAGTACGGACTAATGACCTCCAGCATGGCCCCCTAACAGTGGGACTATGTGTAGTTCACAGCTCCAGGAGAGACCAGGGGAAAATCACCTCATTCTGCCCGCACACAGAGCCCCAAAGTACGGACTAATGACCTCCAGCATGGCCCCCTAACAGTGGCACCTCCATAACCTTGCACACCCTGAGTCCCCGGGCCCCCACAGTTAAGCACTCCCCCCACGGACTAAACAAAGGTATTCACACCCACCAGAACCTCGTGCCCCTGGTGACCCTACAAGGGGGTGGTTTTTATGGTGCTTCTATGTCCGCCCATCAGCATCCATATTCGTCCTTCTTCACGGGACCAGCCCCCCTTCTGTGGAGGGTATTTTCGTGCCCCTGGTCATGTTAATGCTGCCTGGTCCTCAGCATCCGAAGGACGGACTCATGACCATCAGCATGGCCCCCTAACAGTGGGACCTCCATAACCTTGCACACCCTGAGTCCCCGGGCCCCCGCACTTAAGCACTCCCCCCACGGACTAAACACAGGTATTCACACCCACCAGAACCTCGTGCCCCTGGTGACCCTACAAGGGGGGTGGTTTTTATGGTGCTTCTATGTCCGCCCATCAGCATTCATATTCGTCCTTCTTCACGGCACCACCCCCCCTTCTGTGGAGGGTATTCTCGTGCCCCTGGTGACCCTAAAGGGGGTGGATTTTGTGGTGCTTTTATGTCCGCCCATCAGCATCCAAATTCGGCCTTCTTATTGGCACCACCACCCCCTTCTGGGCTGGAGGTTCAAACACTTTAACTTTTGTTCACCCTCCTCTGGCTTACACCTCCTCCGCCAACACTTGAGCGCTCATCACAGGGTTCAGCACCAATGAGAGTGCCTCCCCGGTGCTGATGGAAAGTGGCACTTTATCTGCCCCTGGTAACCATCAAGGTTATTTTTATTTTTTTTAAATTATTTTATTTGAACAAAAACCACAGTACACACAGCCTAAAACATCAACTATTTACACGTTGCAGGAACAAAAACCACAGTACACACAGCCTAAAACATAAACTATTTACACGTTGCAGTAACAAAAACCACAGTACACACAGCCTAAAACATCAACTATTTACACGTAGCAGTACTGCTGCTATAACAGTACTACTACATTTTTTACCCTACGTTTTAAAGTGCAGTTATGCGCCCTGGAGGTGTTGCACTATTAACAAAATGTATGCCCAGGATTCAGGCACCTTCCCTGGCTTGTAAAGTGCAGTTATGCGCCCTGGAGGTGTTGCACTATTAACAAAATGTATGCCCAGGATTCAGGCACCTTCCCTGGCTTGTAAAGTGCAGTTATGCGCCCTGGAGGTGTTGCACTATTAACAAAATGTATGCCCAGGATTCAGGCACCTTCCCTGGCTTGTAAAGTGCAGTTATGCGCCCTGGAGGTGTTGCACTATTTACAAAATGTATGCCCAGGATTCAGGCACCTTCCCTTGCTTGTAAAGTGCAGTTATGCGCCCTGGAGGTGTTGCACTATTTACAAAATGTATACACAGGATTATAATAATAATTATATACACGGTATACATATTCACAATGTTTAGCGGGATTCAGGGGACCAAATTAGGCGTCTAATTCTTACGGTGCACCAGGGCAAACAGGTTGAGTCCACGGCCCCTGCCCCATCATCAGGAGTGTCAACCAGCCCCGGTCCCGACTTCATTGGCCTCTTTCCCTCCCGCTTCCGCTTCCGCTGCTGCTGCCGCTCCAATGACCCATCAGGTGAAGACGAAGAAGCAGTACTGTTATAGCAGCCCTCTTCGGAGGTCTCCCCATCTGACAGCGGTAGACATCCTTCTGATGATGATGCAGCTGCTGCCGCATCTGATGACGCCCTGAACATGGAGCGGATTCTCAATGCCTCCTTTATTCCTGGCGCATTCGCGTAGAACCGGTCCGCCGTGGTTACGTTGTGACACATAAACCTGGCGAGAATCGACCGGCTTTCTGGATCTTGGTGATGCTTGATATTGTCAGCCAGGGCAGTGCGCAGGATTGTGAAGGTGACGGCTGTTTCTAGCCAAGCATCAGCCCATGCCCTCTTCAAGTGAGCGTTCAGGTTCTTGGAGGCCCGATTCCCCCTTGTGAAAAGGAAGAATTCATTCTGAGGATCCAGCAATGCCTCTTTAATCCCCATCCACCGCATGACCCAGCTAAACTCCTCTACTGTAAGCGCCAGCTGTGCTTCGCCATATGTCTTGGCCGTCTTGTGATCCTGCACATGGATGATGTAGCCCTCAGCAGTTCCCCTTATGGCTGCCTCTAAGACCTCACTGTTTTTCATGTTTGCGTACACGCCCGTACGGTGGCCATACAGGAGGCTCCAATGGAGGGTGAGATAGCCATAGAGAAGCTTCTGGGTGGTTGAGGTCGGCGTGCCGGCCATCAGGTCGAGGAGCTCCGGGATGCGCTTCTCAGCGGCCGCCATGGTGGCGAGAAGCTCCGCCTGGCTCGGCAGACGATCCAGTTTGTTCCTCTTCACCTTAAACTGATGTAGAGTGACTGCCTTATTCAAGTGTTTCATGTTGGCTTTCACCTCTCTCATTATGTGGGTCATATCAGACTGGGTGAGCCTGCACCCCCGGGGCTTTGACTCAGACATGTACCCCATGAACTGGTGCACATTCTTCAGGAAGAACTCTGATGTTGTGACTGCCCGGCCCGGCTTTACAATATACTCGCTCCAGCCACGGATCATCTTCATGTTTCTTAGGAACAGCCAGTCTGACAGGCGGTTAACACCATGGGCCATGTATACTATGAAGTTCTTTATCCGGCTGATCTTCGACACAACATTGTCTTTCTGTTTTACTGTCGGAGCGACACCCAAACAATGATCCAAGTATGTCTGAAGGTACGCCTCCATGCTTCTAGGCAACGTGATTTCACGCATGGTATTCCCCCGTCCACACCCAGTGGACCAGTAATTTGAGGGAGAGGGCAAGTCCTTAGCCAGCTTAGAGGCACGGGTCTTCCGGCATACAGGGGTCTCGCTACCGGAGGCTACTGCAAACATGACAGTTTCCACCGGGCTCTTCACAGGGGTCTCGCTACCGGAGGCTACTGCAAACATGACAGTTTCCACCGGGCTCTTCACAGGGGTCTCGCTACCGGAGGCTACTGCAAACATGACAGTTTCCACCGGGCTCTTCACAGGGGTCTCGCTACCGGAGGCTACTGCAAACATGACAGTTTCCACCGGGCTCTTCACAGGGGTCTCGCTACCGGAGGCTACTGCAAACATGACAGTCTTCACCGGGCTCTTCACAGGGGTCTCGCTACCGGAGGAAACTGGTAATATGACAGTCTTCACTGGGCTCTTCACAGGGTTCTTGACCGTACTCTTCCCACCGGAGGCTACTGCAAGCATGACAGCCTTCACTGGGCTCTTCACAGGGTTCTTTACCGGTCTCTTTCCACCGGAGGCTACTGCAAGCATGACAGTCTTCACTGGGCTCTTCACAGGGTTCTTTACCGGTCTCTTTCCACCGGAGGCTACTGCAAGCATGACAGTCTTCACTGGGCTCTTCACAGGGTTCTTTACCGGTCTCTTCCCACCGGATGCTACTGCAAGCATGACAGTCTTCACCGGGCTCTTCACAGGGGTCCCGCTACCAGAGGTTACTGGGGACTGCATGACAGTCTTCACCGGGCTCTTCACAGGGGTATTGCTGCCTGAGGCTACTGTGTTTATGCCGGAGGTACTTGGGATTGCCAGGCCCTTAAATCGTATACATTCGTCCTCTTCCTCAAGCACAGCAGCACTCTGCTTCCTGGGTTTTAGCTCCTTTTTCAGCCTGGAGCGCAGGGTCTTCACCTCATCATTGAGGGCATCCTTCTGAGCCCTCAATGCCACATTTTCCAGCATCACCTGCCTGCAGTCCTCGTTGTCACACTCGGTATGTGGGGAGAAGGGTGGAGGGTGCCCGGGGTATTCCTCCTCATTGTCTATATCCAATGATGTAGCCATTCCAATGATGGGGTTAGTCTCACGGAGGTCATGGAGCAACTGCAGTGCCACACTATGCTTCAGCCTTGCCATGACCTGCTGTGCCTCATGTCGGGACAACTCAGGGTGGTCATGTTTTACATGACGGTCCAGTCTCTTCCCAGCGTACGAACACCCAGCGATGGGACAGGGTTTGGTCCGAACATTTATCCTTCCACTGGCTATTTTCAGGAGGATTCCCCTCTCCTCCAAGTTCCGCACTGCATGCTTGTGCTTAAGGTGTTTGTTCAATGCCAGATAGAAGAGTCTGCACACCGGGCATTCAGATGGACATCCTTACTGAAACACACATAATGAATTTGATCAAAATTATGTTATAGTTCTCCGTTTATATGCGTTAGCATGATCGGTGGTTGCGACACTGGGTCCGATGCATCAATTCATGGTGCATGGACCAAGGGAGGTATTGGGTTACCACCGGGTCAGATGGTCCCACCTCCGCACCAACGCGGGGCTGGTGATGGCAACATTGGGTCCGATGCATCAATACATGGTGCCCCGTTTATATGCGTGAGCGTGATCGGTGGTTGCGACACTGGGTCCGATGCATCAATTCATGGTGCATGGACCAAGGGAGGTATTGGGTTACCACCGGGTCAGATGGTCCCACCTCCGCACCAACGCGGGGCTGGTGATGGCAACATTGGGTCCGATGCATCAATACATGGTGCCCCGTTTATATGCGTTAGCGTGATCGGTGGTTGCGACACTGGGTCCGATGCATCAATTCATGGTGCATGGACCAAGGGAGGTATTGGGTTACCACCGGGTCAGATGGTCCCACCTCTGCACCAACGCGGGGCTGGTGATGGCAACATTGGGTCCGATGCATCAATACATGGTGCCCCGTTTATATGCGTGAGCGTGATCGGTGGTTGCGACACTGGGTCCGATGCATCAATTCATGGTGCATGGACCAAGGGAGGTATTGGGTTACCACCGGGTCAGATGGTCCCACCTCCGCACCAACGCGGGGCTGGTGATGGCAACATTGGGTCCGATGCATCAATACATGGTGCCCCGACCATGAGAGGGTTTGGGGTACCCCGGAACCAGGCACCACCCCAGCAGGAAACGGGTTGTATGGTCAAAGGAGGAAAGAGTGATAGAACCGGGGTAAAGCAAAGAAAGTGTCCGACAATAGTGACTTGTGAGGCGGCCAGAGAGTCTGTCATATCTCGGTCCTATCCTCCAGGCAACGCTGTGGCCAAAACTGGGCTAAAAACAAAAAAAACAAAAAAATATTTCATCCAGGGAAATTTGGGTAAAAATGAAAAAAAAGTACCCGGGAATAGTACCTCATGACCCAGTAGGAGTCCCCTGTCGACTCCCATGGCTTTCCTCCATAGGCAAAATCATCCAACTCAACTTTGGTGAGAACCGGGAAAAGGGGTCAAAATGGAAAAATTGTACCCCAAAATAGTGTCTCATGACCCCGCAATAGTCCCCCGCGGACTCCCCTGACATTCCTCCATGGGCAAAATCATCCAACTCAACTTTGGTGAGAACCGGGAAAAGGGGTCAAAATGGAAAAATTGTACCCCAAAATAGTGTCTCATGACCCCGCAAGAGTCCCCCGCGGACTCCCCTGACATTCTGACATGGGCAAAATCATCCAACTCAACTTTGGTGAGAACCGGGAAAAGGGGTAAAAATGGAAAAATTGTACCCCAAAATAGTGTCTCATGACCCCGCAAGAGTCCCCCGCGGACTCCCTGACATTCTGACATGGGCAAAATCATCCAACTCAACTTTGGTGAGAACCGGGAAAAGGGGTCAAAATGGAAAATTGTACCCCAAAATAGTTCCTCAAAATCGGGTAGAGTCACCTGCCAAGCGACCTACATTCCTCCATGTCTCAAAATGTCGAACTTTAACTATTTGGGAGAACCGGGAAAAGGGGTCAAAATGGAAAAATTGTATCCCAAAATAGTCCCTCAAAATCGGGTAGAGTCACCTGCCAAGCAACCTACATTCCTCCATGTCGAACTTAAAGTATTTGGAGAACCAGGCTGGGGGGTCCTCGCGCCACAAAATTAGGCCCACTCAGAGTGCTTGGTGAGCGGATACATTCTTCCAAGATTTGCAACAGCCGTTTTTTTTCTGAGTGCACCCAAAAACTGGGTTTCCGATTTCGTGCAGACGGTAGCTTGGAAAGTATGCATGGATCTTTTTGACAGGGAAGCGGAAATGAAGCCCAGGGACTTTTTCCCCTTCTCCGTTGTACCAACCATCGGAGAAGGGGAAAAATCGGCCCGAAGCGCCAAACACCTGGCCCCTTCTCCCGTTGGCACTCTGTCATTCTTTTGACAATTTTTCAAAACTTCATTTTTGATTATTTTAAGATATAATGATCCGTTTTCTTCACTTTTTTTTGCTTTCCACGGGTGGGGGCGCCTGGCAGGCCGCCTATGAGAACCAAATTCGGCCTGGATCATCCAGGATATTTGGGCTAAGCTCCATAAACTGACTAAATCAGCCAGAGAGGTCACCTTTCTAGCCCAAATATATATAATACAAATACATTTAAATAGTAAAAGGTGCACTTGTGCTCTGCATTACCCGGAATTTTATTTTCATAGCCCCATGATAGTGATTAAAAATAATTTTCATGGGAAAAAGTGTTAAAACGCCTGATTAAATTATATGCAGGACCCCAGTGAGCTCCAGACTATGTGCATTGTGTTGGGGAACCATATAAATGATAGAATAAATGCATTTTACAGCACATGTCTTTTCAACCCAGGAAAGAGTGCTCAAAAGGTGGGTAAAGCTGTGTTAAACAGTGGGTTAACATGTTTCAAATGACAGCACACTGCTGCTTGTTGGCAGGCTGACTCAGTTCACTTGTCTCTCACACACACCCAGGGCGGCGAAAGAGGACACATCAACCCAGGAGAGAGGGCTCAAAAGGTGGGTAAAGCTGTGTTAAACAGTGGGGTAACATGTTTGAAATGACAGCAGAGTGCTGCTGCTTGTTGGCAGGCTGACTCAGTTCACTTGTCTCACACACACCCAGGGGGGGAAAGATAACACTTGTACCCAGGAATAAGTGTTTGAAAGGCGGGGAAAAGTTGTTTGAAATAGTATAATACCTCCAGGGCGCATAACTGCACTTTACAAGCCAGAAATAATGTTTAAATGGTCGGGGAAAGTATTTTTAAATGTCTGGAAGAGAGTTTTAGCCAGTCATTTTGCACGAAATCATTTAACATTGACGCTCTCCTGAAAATGCACAGAATATGTGCTTTTTCAGGAGACCGTCAATGTTAAATGATATCTCGCAAAATGACTGACTAAAACCCCGGAATAAGTGTTTGAAAGGCGGGGAAAAGTTGTTTAAAATAGTCTGATACCTCCAGGGCGCATAACATGGGTAAAAAGTGTGTTAAAAGGTCGGGGAACATGTTTCAAATGACAGCAGACTGGTGGTTGTTAGCAGGCTGGCTCAGTTCACTTGTCTCACACACACCCAGGGGGGGGAAAGAGGACACATCAACCCAGGAGAGAGTCCTCAAAACGTGGGTAAAGGTGTGTTAAACAGTGGGGTAACATGTTTCAAATGACAGCAGAGTGCTGCTGCTTGTTGGCAGGCTGACTCAGTTCACTTGTCTCTCACACACCCACACCCAGGGCGGCGAAAGGGGACACATCAACCCAGGAAAGAGTCCTCAAAACGTGGGTAAAGCTGTGTTAAACAGTGGGGTAACATGTTTGAAATGACAGCAGACTGGTGGTTGTTAGCAGGCTGGCTCAGTTCACTTGTCTCACACACACCCAGGGGGGGAAAGAGGACACATCAACCCAGGAGAGAGTCCTCAAAACGTGGGTAAAGGTGTGTTAAACAGTGGGGTAACATGTTTCAAATGACAGCACGGTGCTGCTTGTTGGCAGGCTGACTCAGTTCACTTGTCTCACACACACCCAGGGGGGGAAAGATAACACTTGTACCCAGGAGAGAGGGCTCAAAAGGTGGGTAAAGCTGTGTTAAACAGTGGGGTAACATGTTTGAAATGACAGCAGAGTGCTGCTGCTTGTTGGCAGGCTGACTCAGTTCACTTGTCTCTCACACACCCACACCCAGGGCGGCGAAAGGGGACACATCAACCCAGGAAAGAGTCCTCAAAACGTGGGTAAAGCTGTGTTAAACAGTGGGGTAACATGTTTGAAATGACAGCAGACTGGTGGTTGTTAGCAGGCTGGCTCAGTTCACTTGTCTCACACACACCCAGGGGGGGAAAGAGGACACATCAACCCAGGAGAGAGTCCTCAAAACGTGGGTAAAGGTGTGTTAAACAGTGGGGTAACATGTTTCAAATGACAGCACGGTGCTGCTTGTTGGCAGGCTGACTCAGTTCACTTGTCTCACACACACCCAGGGGGGGAAAGATAACACTTGTACCCAGGAATAAGTGTTTGAAAGGCGGGGAAAAGTTGTTTGAAATAGTATAATACTTCCAGGGCGCATAACTGCACTTTACAAGCCAGAAATAATGTTTAAATGGTCGGGGAAAGTATTTTTAAATCTCTGGAAGAGAGTTTTAGCCAGTCATTTTGCACGAAATCATTTAACATTGACGCTCTCCTGAAAATGCACAGAATATGTGCTTTTTCAGGAGAGCGTCAATGTTAAATGATATCGTGCAAAATGACTGACTAAAACCCCGGAATAAGTGTTTGAAAGGCGGGGAAAAGTTGTTTAAAATAGGCTGATACCTCCAGGGCGCATCACCAAAAATGTACAAGCCAGGGAAGGTGCCTCAATCCCGGATACTTTAGGTCTGTCACTTAGGGTGACCGCACCACTCCGACGCTCCCGAGAGCGGACGTCCATTGTCTGTAAGGCACCTAAGAGGGAGAAGGGGAAAAAACGGCCCGAAGCGCCAAACACTTGGCCCCTTCTCCTGTTGGCACTCAGTCATTTTTTGACAATTTTTCAAAACTTAATTTTTGATTATTTTAAGATATAATTAACCGTTTTCTTCACTTTATTTTGCTTTTCACGGGTGGGGGCGCCTGGCAGGCCGCCTATGAGCACCCAAATTCGGCATGGATCATCCAGGATTTGTGGGCTAAGCTCCATAAACTGACTAAATCACCCAGAGAGGTCACCTTTCTAGCCCAAAAATATATAATACAAATACATTTAAATAGTAAAAGGTGCAATTGTGCTCTGCATTACCCGGAATTTGATTTTCATAGCCCCATGATAGTGATTAAAAATCATTTTCGTGGGAAAAAGTGTTAAAACGCTTGATTAAATTATATGCAGGACCCCAGTGAGCTCCAGACTATGTGCATTGTGTTGGGGAACCATATAAATGATAGAATAAATGCATTTAAATGCAAAAATAGTGATTTAAAATCATTTTAGGGGGACAATTGTGGAGAGGAGCCTGAAAATTACTCTGCAGCACCCCGGATAACTACCAGTTCATCTCGTTTAAATGTGGTGGTGATAGTGGCATTAACTAGTACCCAGTACTGGGAGAGAACCAGGCTACAGCACATGTCTTTTCAACCCAGGAACGAGTGCTCAAAACGTGGGTAAAGGTGTGTTAAACAGTGGGGTAACATGTTTCAAATGACAGCACACTGCTGCTTGTTGGCAGGCTGACTCAGTTCACTTGTCTCACACACACCCAGGGGGGGGCGAAAGAGGACACATTGACCCAGCAGTAAGTGCTCAAAACGTGGGTAAAGGTGTGTCGAACAGTGGGGTAACATGTTTCAAATGACAGCACACTGCTGCTTGTTGGCAGGCTGACTCAGTTCACTTGTCTCACACACACCCAGGGGGGGGGCGAAAGAGGACACATTGACCCAGCAGTAAGTGCTCAAAACGTGGGTAAAGGTGTGTTAAACAGTGGGGTAACATGTTTCAAATGACAGCATGGTGCTGCTTGTTGGCAGGCTGACTCAGTTCACTTGTCTCATACACACCCAGGGGGGGAAAGATAACACTTGTACCAAGGAATAAGTGTTTGAAAGGCGGGGAAAAGTTGTTTGAAATAGTATAATACCTCCAGGGCGCATAACTGCTCTTTACAAGCCAGAAATAATGTTTAAATGGTCGGGGAAAGTATTTTTAAATGTCTGGAAGAGAGTTTTAGCCAGTCATTTTGCACGAAATCATTTAACATTGACGCTCTCCTGAAAATGCACAGAATATGTGCATTTTCAGGAGAGCGTCAATGTTAAATGATATCGTGCAAAATGACTGACTAAAACCCCGGAATAAGTGTTTGAAAGGCGGGGAAAAGTTGTTTAAAATAGTCTGATACCTCCAGGGCGCATCACCAAAAATGTACAAGCCAGGGAAGGTGCCTGAATCCCGGATACTTTAGGTCTGTCACTTAGGGTGACCGCACCACTCCGACGCTCCCGAGAGCGGACGTCCATTGTTTGTAAGGCACCTAAGACAGAGCAGGGACTTTTCTGGGAGAAAAAGGTTCCCATGTCTGATTGGCTGGGCGGATTGCAAACCACGCCCCGTAAAACTTCCAAAAAGTTTTGTGAAGCCGCCATTTTATTTTCCTGGCATTAGCATTATTAGCATTAGCATTAGCCCAGCGCGCAAACAGAGAGAGACTAACTTATGGCAACACAAAAGAAAACATGGGAGCGGTGGAGATGAGGAGGTGTCGGCGTTCTGGCGATTTACTCTGAAGGCTTCAGTAGAAGCTGCTGGGAGTCCCAGCAGCTTCTACTGAAGCCTTCCCCAACTCCGGGGACTTCCGGCCGGGGACTCCGGGTGGCAGTATACGCCGTGAAGTAGGGTGGCCATTTCCATAACACCAAAAAGGAGGACACTTTGGGATTATCTTTTAGTTTTTATCCTGGCTTCACTGAATCCTTCACACTCAAAACACAATAAGACCAGTGTACTAACCACAAGTTGAATGTCTATTTTCGATACTTTTGCCCTTTCCTGGCTGCTTCCAAGAGTTTTTTGTTTGTAAGGAGTCTCTGGTACATGTCTGTGCACTCAAATGTGAAGTTGACACAAATTTGCAGCTCTGCCTTGACACTGTCCACATCCAGACGATTTCTCTCATTTCTCCATGCTGAGGTCATCATTGAGAACACACGTTCTGTATGGGCATTGCTACATGGGATGGAGAAGATGTAGGCGCTGACCTTCCTCAGATTCACAAGTGGGACTTCTGCTTTGGAAAACAGTTTGAGATACCACTCCTCACTGTGGCATCCTTCCATTTCTGAAGAGCTGAGAATAGCTTCCACCATGCCATATTCCTCATAGAGTCCATCCATGTCAATGTCTTTCAGGCTGCAGGCTTGGACTGCATCACTGTATTCTCCATAGGACACAGCAGTTGTGAGGCCAAGCTTTGACACTTTACTATGAAAGCTGTTCTCAGAGAAGTCATACCTTTCACTCACGTATTTCTTGGCTCTTTCATAGAAAACAAGAAAATCAGCCTCACATTTCTTTGCCAGATCAGGGGTTAGCTGCTTGAGTTTGTTGTTCACAGCAAAGCCAAAAAATGTGTCCTTTAACCTTCTCTCAAGTTTCCCTTTCAGTTCAGTCATTACCTTAAACACAGAGGTTATGCTGAATGATTTGGCCTCAAGTGCTTCAATGCAGTCTGAAAACACTTTCAGAATGTGACTGAGGAAGAGAAAATACATCTCAGATACTTCGTTGCCATCCTCTCCAAAGCATTTCCACAAAATCTTGGAGCATTCCTCCTCACCTAGACTCTGAAAGTAGCTGGTCAGGGGTCTCCAACACTTCAGGATTCTGTCAATAGATGGCAGCAGAGACAACCATCTTGTGACAACGTGCCGCAGCAGATTGCATTCCTCCACTTCCACAAACTCGCAGAATTCCTTCAACTGTGCCGTTCTGCTAGCTGAGATGCTAAAATGGCTATACACCTTAAGCACAACATTTTGAAAGTCAATATCCAAGTTGCTTGCTGCATATCTTGTTAAATTGTGCAGAATATGGGCTAAACAGTTTGCAGCGAGCACGTCTTTTTGAGCCAGTTTCAGTTTCTGATAAACACTGTTGTGTTTTCCATAGTTAACGCTGGCGTTGTCTGCTACATATGCTGACATTTTTTTCACATCTAGTCCAGACATCTCCAGTTTAGATAGCAACTGATTTGTTATAGCTTCTGACTTTTCGTTGCTATCACTGTAAAAATCCAACAGTGCATGTTGCACGCCCTCCTCAAAGTGAAAATATCTCAGTACAATGGGGAAACACTTGATCGTACCTTTGTTTGATGCATCACTTGCCACTGAATAATGCAGTTCATTTTCGTTTATATAATCCACATGCGTCTGGACAGAGTAAAGCTTTGGCTTTTGTTTTTCCACAGGTCATCCCTTTTGCTATTGATGAGTCGTTGTAGATTGTGCGATCAACTTTTATTCCACAGTCTACACTCCTGTATGACTGGTGATGCTTGATGGCATGATAAACTTTACAAAGTTCTGCAGCGGAGATTTTGTCATCTTGAGGCGATGAAGCTTCACGGAAAAACGTTAAAAGTGAAGAGGCACCTGCACTTTGATCGTGCTTATCTGTGTTAGCATGTCTGTCGACAGCACCTTTTCCTTTGCTGCTTACGTCCACATCGCAACGACACAACGTGCAAAAAGCATGGAAGTCGTCCTTTCGGCTTTTTGTGAGGAATCCATGCTCTTTCGACCATTCAGGATTAAATGAAGTCTTTCGTTTTGGCATTTCTGCGGTTTAACCCTACCGCTAACTAGGTGGAGTTGGCTCATGAGCTAGTCGGCTAGCGCTAACGTCACTCTGTGCCACAGTGCCCTGCCGTGAACGTGACGTCAAGAAGCACATGGCTAATTGTTTACGTTTATTAACCAATGAAATACAAGATATTTATTTGACATCGCATTCAGCCAATAATTTGTAAGACCACAAGTCTTACGGGGATATATACTTACACATAAATAATTTTTTGTATTTCTTTGTATAATTTTTTTTTTTTTTTTATACCCTAAAAGTATAAAATAGGGATGACCTCAAAAGGAGGACAAATGAGCGTCCGGCTCAAGGCTGCGCCGGCAGACGGACACAGACATTGAAAACCGGACTGTCCGACCTAAAACCGGATGGATGGCCACCCTACCGTGAAGTGGTTTGCGGCCTGCCAGTAAACCCAAAGCAGAAAAAGAAGAAGTGACGTCAGCGGCTTCATTTGCCTAATCCTCCCTCAGGGAACTTATTCCGGTGTGAACGCGATCTGTACTAAGTTCATGAGAACTAAAGAGTTCTCATGAACTAAGTTCTCATGAACCTTTGTGGGAAAAGTACTGCGGTGTGAATGCGCCTTTTGGGCCCTGTAAGGTGTCCTGGGCCCTTTAAGAACACTAACCACTAAACACTAACCACTAACCACTAACCACTAACCACTAAACACATAACACATAACACATAACACATAACACATAACACATAACACATAACACTAACCACTAACCACTAAACGCTAACCACTAAACACTAAACACTAACCACTAAACATTAACCACTAAACACATAACACTAACCACTAAACACTAAACACTAACCACTAACCACTAACCACTAAACGCTAACCACTAAACATTAACCACTAAACACTAACCACTAACCACTAAACACTAACCACTAAACATTAACCACTAAACACATAACACTAACCACTAAACACTAAACACTAAACACTAACTATTAACCACTAACCACTAAACACTAAACACTAACTATTAACCACTAACCACTAAACACTAACTACTAACCACTAACCACTAAACACTAAACACAGTAAGAGTGCAGTACATGATAGATGTCCTCTGATTGGGTTTAGAAAGATCTCCATGTACTGTTGTCAGTGTTTCAGGTAGAATGAGTTGCAGTCTGATTGTTATCTGAGTTCTCGTCATCAGAGAAAAATGCAGGGCGTGTCAGAACCCGCTCTAACAAGTCGTGACTGTTTTTCTGTCTAACTCTTAATAGTCTGAATCAGGGAGGTGAGGGAGAGTCTGGCAGGCTGACAGCTACATCAAAATGAAAGAAATGTGTTTAATCTTAATGTCGCACTGTCTGCACACAAACACACACACACACATATCATGCGCCATGGTACATGCACTATTCCGTTGTATTGGCTTTGATGTAATATTTGCAGCGATCTCGGCCACTCAAGTCAATGCGTGTGTTTCCACCAGACGCGCCGTGTCGCGGCTCAGAAGCATCGCGGCTCAGAAGCGTCGCGGCTCAGAAGCGTCGCGGCTCAGAAGCTTCCTGGCACTGGGCTCCGCAAAAAATACGCGGCTGGTCTATTTTTGACGGAGACGCGAGGCGTTGCGTAGCGCCGGACAGGAAGTGGACCGGTCAGAGCAACACATTTTGCAGACCCTATCCCTCCGTAGTCTCTCAAGTAGGAGGATAAATGCCAGCGTTCTCCTCCGGTTTACAGGCACTGTGTCAATTATATATATAGAATAATTATTGTCACAAACGAGCTGAGGACCAAAATGCAAAACACGGGGAAACCAGGGATAGTCTGTAACCAGCTTTATTGAAGTCAATAACTGGTAGGAGACGAAAAGGCAGGTAGTAGGCAAAGGGCTGGTCGGGGACAGGCGAGGGTTCCAGGAGAAGGCAAGACGGGAGTCGCAGGTACAGACCGGGTCAGGGAGCAGGCGTGGCAGAATAGTCCGGGTACAGGCAGGGTCAGGAATCAGGCGAGGCAGGCAGGTCAGGGACAGGCAGGGTCGGAACCGGGAGAGCAATCTGGGAAGTAATGCTGGAAAGACTGGCATGCTGCAAAGTACGATCTGGCACTGAGGTGAGAGTGAAGTGGGCCTATATACTACTGGAGCTGATGGGTGTAACAGAGTGAAAGAGAGACAGGGTGTGGCTACCAGGTGACTAAGGAATGTTAATGCAGAAAATAGGTGAGTGAGAAAGCAGACTGTGACAGAACCCCCCCCTTAATGGACGGCTCCCGACGTCCAAGACAAACCTACGGGGAAAAAAACAAATAAATAAAAAATCAACAAAAAACCTACAGACACCGGGTGGAAGGTGGGGGTATGGGAAAGGTTAATACTCATCTGAGAATGCTCTCTCGGCCTCCCCCTCCTGGAAATCCTCGTCCTCCTCGACTGAAGACGCCTCCCCCTCCTCCTCGATGAAGCCCCCGGTCCGTAGCCGACGAGTACCCCCCGGCTTAACGCCTGGCTGAGCGTGGGTCCTAGAAGGCTGCTCCGGGTAGCGCAGGTGGAAGTCCCGGATGAGTTGAGGGTTGAGGATGTGACGAGCAGGAATCCACTGCCTCTCCTCAGGACCATAGCCCTCCCAGTCCACCAAATACTGAACCCCTCTTCCTCTGCGTCGGGAACGAAGTATACGACGAAGGGTATAGGTCGGACCCCCATCGATCATCCTAGGGGGTGGTGGTGGGGGAGCGGCGGGAATCATAGGACTCTCCCGGACAGGTTTAATCCTAGACACGTGGAAGGTGGGATGGATCTTCATGTTCCGGGGCAAACTCAGTCGAACTGCTGCAGGGTTAATGACCTTGACGATCTCAAAGGGTCCAATAAATCTGGGCGCTAACTTTTTAGACTCCACCCGAAGGGGAATGTTTTGAGTGGAAAGCCACACCCTCTGGCCTAGCTGGTAGCAGACTGAAGCAGAGTAGTTCGAGCCCGCCTCCAAGTCCTCCGACAACGTCTGATGAAGGCCTGGTAAGACGGACAGGTAACCTCTTTCTCCAATGCAGAGAACAAAGGGGGTTGAAACCCGTATGCACACTGAAAAGGGGAAAGACCAGTAGCGGAACTGATGAGTGTGTTGTGGGCATACTCCACCCACAGGAGTTGTTTAGACCAGGTCGTAGGATGATCGGAAGCCATGCAGCGGAGAGTGGTCTCCATCTCCTGATTCTTCCTTTCAGTCTGACCATTGGCCTGTGGATGGAAACCGGAGGTGAGACTGACCGTCGCCCCGATCAGTTCACAAAACTCCCTCCAAAACACAGAGGTGAACTGGGGCCCCCGGTCGGAAACCACATCAGTCGCCAGTCCGTGAAGGCGAAAAACGTGGAGAAGCATAAGTTCAGCCGTCTCCTTAGCTGACGGGATCTTAGGCAGGGGTACGAAGTGAGCCATTTTACTGAACCGATCCACCACCGTCAAGATGGCAGTATGTCCGTGGGACGGTGGAAGACCAGTCACAAAGTCCAACGAAATATGTGACCATGGGCGACGTGGAACCGGTAATGGATGAAGGAGGCCAGCTGGCGCTTGGTGAGAGGGTTTGTGCCGATTGCACACAGGACAGGCGTTCACAAACTCCCGGGTGTCAGCCTCCAGCGTAGCCCACCAGAACCGCTGCAAGACCATCCCTCTGGTACGTTGAATCCCAGGGTGGCAGGAAAGTCTGGAGCTGTGAGCCCACTGAAGCACCTCAGCCCTCAAAACCTGAGGCACAAACAAACGGTTAAGAGGACAAGAACTAGGACCGGGTTGGTCCACCAACGCAGTCTTAACCCTCTCCTCAATCTCCCAAGCGAGAACACCGATCACTCGAGGAGCAGGAAGAATAGTGTCCGGGATACCGCAGGTGTCTCCCTCCCTCCCGAACTGCCGGGACAAAGCGTCGGCCTTCACGTTGCGGGAGCCCGGGCGGTAGGAGAGGAAAAAATTAAACCGGGAGAAAAATAACGACCACCTGGCTTGCCGGGAATTCAGTCTTTGTGCCGACCTGATGTATTCCAGGTTCTTATGGTCGGTCCAAACCTGAAATGGCAGTTCTGTCCCCTCAAGCCAGTGTCGCCACTCCTCCAACGCCAACTTGACTGCTAGAAGCTCCCGGTTCCCCACGTCGTAGTTTCTCTCCGCCGGACTCAATCTCCTCGAAAAGAAAGCACAGGGGTGGAGCTTCTGATTCTCACCAGAGCGTTGTGACAGGATGGCCCCCACCCCTACGTCAGAAGCATCCACCTCCACCACCAACTGACCAGCAGGGTCTGGTACCTGTAGGATAGGAGCCGACGTAAACCGGCGCTTGAGGTCCTGAAAAGCCTCCTCTGCTGCATGGGACCATCTAAACGTTACCTTAGACGAGGTCAGGGCGGTGAGCGGGGCGGCCACGGTACTGTAGCCACGGATGAACCGTCTGTAAAAGTTAGCGAATCCTAGGAAACACTGCAGCTCCTTCCGGGAATCAGGAACCCGCCACGAGGTAACCGCTGAAACTTTGGAGGGATCCATCTCCACACTTCCTTGACCCACGATGTAGCCAAGAAAGGCGACCGAAGAAGTGTGAAACTCGCACTTCTCCGTCTTGACAAACAGCGAGTTCTCCAGAAGTCTCTGGAGGACTGTCTGGACGTGATGGATGTGTTCCTTGAGGGTCTTTGAAAAAATCAAAATGTCGTCCAAATAAACAAAAACATAACGATCCAACATGTCCCGGAGTACGTCGTTCACCAACGCTTGGAAAACTGCAGGGGCGTTGGTAAGTCCAAATGGCATCACCAGGTACTCGTAGTGTCCTGAAGAGGTGTTGAAGGCGGTCTTCCATTCATCCCCCTCACGGATTCGTACCAGGTGATATGCGTTTCGTAAATCCAGCTTGGTAAAGATTGTTGCTCCCTGTAGTAACTCGAATGCTGACGAGATGAGTGGCAGGGGATAACGATTCTTTACCGTGACGTCATTCAGACCCCGATAGTCAATGCAGGGTCTCAGGGTCTTATCCTTCTTCGCCACAAAAAAAAACCCTGCTCCTGCGGGTGACGTGGAAGGACGAATAATTCCCGCAGCCAGAGAGTCATTGACGTACGTCTCCATGGACTTCCTCTCCGGTGCCGAAAGTGAGTACAACCGCCCCTTGGGTGGGACTGCGCCCGGATGTAGCTCAATAGCACAGTCATAGGGCCGATGAGGTGGGAGAGATGTTGCCTTAGTCTTGCTAAAAACCTCCTTAAAGTCCAAATACTCTGCCGGAACCCCTGTGACATCCGGAACCAGGTTAATATCCACAGATAGTTGAGGTGCAGCGGCCTGCTTGAGGCAAACCTGATGACAGGAAGAACTCCACCCTAGGATGGACCCAGTTGACCAGTCAATGTTCGGGTTGTGGCGGCGGAGCCATGGATAACCCAAAATCAGAGGAATCTTGGGGGACCGTAGCACATGAAACTGGATTGTCTCATGGTGGTTCCCCGACATGAGCATATGGACCGGTGTCGTCTGGTGAGTCACCATTCCCAGCAGGTGACCGTCCAAAGCATTAGCCGGTACCGGCTGGGGCAACTGAATCTGTTGAATGCCCAGCTGTAGTGCGAGCTCCTCATCAATGATGCTGACATCTGATCCGGAGTCGATAAACACAGCCAGAGCCTGAGGTGTGCCTCTCAGGAGAAGTCGAGCATGGCACAAAGGTCTTCCATTGGGGATCAGCTCAGAGGTTCGGCCCACCAGTATACTCCCCATTACTGATGGGCTCTGCCTTTTCCCGGACAACGGGAAACAAAATGTCCAGCCTGACCACAGTAAAGGCATAAATTCCCTCTTCGACGTAACTCCCTCTCCTCAGAGCTAAGACTGGTACGACCCACTTGCATGGGCTCGACCTCCCCGTACCGTGAGTCAGAGTAGGGATGGGAATTCTCCGCCGAAACCGGAAGTTGAAATCTCCCGGAAACCGGAAGTTGTTGTCGCGAGCGGCGGCCCGCCGCTCGTGTCTGTTGCTCTTCTCTTCGTGTCTGAATTCGTCTGTCGATCCGAGAGGTGAGCTCGATCAACCCATCCAAGGAAGCAGGGAGATCATAGGAAACCAGCTCATCTCTCATATAATCCGCTAAGCCTCTCAGATATGCGTCACATTGCGCCGGCTCGTTCCAGCTACTACGGCGGCTGCTGGTGCGGAAGTCAATAGCGTAATTCACCACCGTGCCGGAACCCTGGCTCAAGCTCAGCAGACCTCCGGCAGCATCGGGACCCAGACGAACGGAACCGAACACCTTCCGCATCTCCGCGGAAAAAGCAGCAAAAGAGGCGCAGGCTGGAGTCTGCTGCTCCCACTCTGCAGTACCCCATAAGCGGGCTTTCCCCGTCAAATGATTAACGGTGAAAGCTACGCGAGCCGCCTCGGAGGCAAAGGTGTGTGGCTGCAGTGAAAACAATATGGAACAGTTTGTGAGAAAAGGACTGCATCCCTCAGGCTCACCAGCGTAGCGTTCCGGAGTTCCCACACGAGGCTCCGGAGCGTATCCAGTCGATCCAGAGGCTGGAGTGAACATCGGAGCTGCAGGCGGAGGGACGGTAGCAGCCATGCTAGCGGCTAGCTGTTGTACGGTGGCGGCCATCTGTTGCATCTGGGAGGCCAGGTAAGCCAGCGCTTGTTCCTGGGTTGAGGTTGCCTGGTGGGTCTCGGTAGCTAAGGTAGCTATCGTGACCTCCTGTCTTTGGATGGCTTCCTCAACCCTCTCAAAGCGGTCTCTAGGAGACCCGGTGTTTGCTTGGTCCATTTCTGGCCAGATCGTTCTGTCACAAACGAGCTGAGGACCAAAATGCAAAACACGGGGAAACCAGGGATAGTCTGTAACCAGCTTTATTGAAGGCAATAACTGGTAGGAGACGAAAAGGCAGGTAGTAGGCAAAGGGCTGGTCGGGGACAGGCGAGGGTTCCAGGAGAAGGCAAGACGGGAGTCGCAGGTACAGACCGGGTCAGGGAGCAGGCGTGGCAGAATAGTCCGGGTACAGGCAGGGTCAGGAATCAGGCGAGGCAGGCAGGTCAGGGACAGGCAGGGTCGGAACCGGGAGAGCAATCTGGGAAGTAATGCTGGAAAGACTGGCATGCTGCAAAGTACGATCTGGCACTGAGGTGAGAGTGAAGTGGGCCTATATACTACTGGAGCTGATGGGTGTAACAGAGTGAAAGAGAGACAGGGTGTGGCTACCAGGTGACTAAGGAATGTTAATGCAGAAAATAGGTGAGTGAGAAAGCAGACTGTGACAATTATGATGATGAATGCATTTTTTTACCACTAAAATACAGCAACACATCTTTGATTCATGTCGTTTATAACTGGAATATTACAGTTATTATTAACTTTGTCTGTACAAAGTAGCCTGTCCAGGAAATATGCCCAAATCAACAAAAACTGCGAGCCGGCAGGCAAGACGCTCCGCTTCTGAAACGCGCCCGGTGGGGTTTGTCGCTGTTGGAAGTCTGAACAAAACCACGGCGCAGACGCACCGGTCAGTGGCGTAACATCACCTACCATAGCCAATAACAAATACATGTAAACTATTTTAGTTTTGTTGTCCATTCATATCTTATTTTTCCTAGTTAACACTTATTTATTTATGCATATTTTGTTATCTCTCCAGTTTTAAAGGATATTTTTGGTTTACTGTCCTATAGTATACACTGGAATGATTTCAAACCTGTTTATCCCAATAATTATAAAGGAGTGCCTTGGAAATATGTGTTTACATAATTTGTGATCGAAACGTTTGAGACCCACTGAGATAACTTAGACTAAAGTGAACTATCTAAACCCTCAGAGAGTCCTTTACCTCACTGAGCCTCTCAGTCTGACAGGAGAGCTCTCCTCCACCCTGGTTGTAGAAACATCTACTTTTTATATCCGTTAGCGCAGCTAGCACCAGGTAACAATAAAAGCGCCGGTACCGGTGCGCCCTCTCTCTCCCTCCCTCGCTCTCTCACTCCCACGCTCACTCGCACTTTGGCTGTGAGCTGCGGGCGCCAGATAAGCCAACATCCCCCACTTTCATCACTTACAGCGCCCATCGTACAGGGCAAATGAAAAGTGTAACCGGGGTGAAAAGGGTGTTACATTTACTTAATTATGAATATTGTTACATCAAGGCCGAAAATGAGGATGAGCGCCAACGGTCAAAAATGTTTTCCCCCCTCCCAGAGCTGCCAGCTCGCCAGATCTGGCGCCCTAGGCGAACATCTATAACGCCAATGCTAAGGACCGGCCCTGCATGAAAGGGAGCAAGGTCAATGGACAGACAAATTACAAATTAATGTAGGTTGCTTGGTTACTTTGAAGACTGCGTGAACCGGTCAATGCATTTGGTGCCCCAACATTTTTTTTTTTTTTTGAAATTTATAAGAAAATAAAATCTTTTTTTTTTTTTTTTGCATGGGCCCCTGGCCCCTGGCCGGCTCTGGGCCCCTCGTCAATAGTTACGCCACTGCACCCGGTGGAATCCAGGCGTAAGGTACCACTCGGTCTAGAAACAGAGTATTTATCAGCAAAGGCATTTGGTTGAATAAAACAGACATCAATGATAGTAAGTGCTAAAGACAGATATCACTCTCTCATAATATAAGTTTCTCTGTGTCTAAAGGCTACCCCTGAGTGGAAAACTACTGCGGCACTTCAAACCACCCCCCCCCCCCCCCCCCTCATTTCCTCTGCAGCTGTTAGGGGAAGTACAGAGTTCCTCTTTCACGGAAGTCATACTTACAACAGTTGGTGTTTAAACTGTTGCGTAAAAAGCAAAGATAGCGGAAATGCAGACAGACTCAGGACTGAAGAGGAGACGAGCAGTGTTTCTGTGAGTAGACCTGAAGAGAGTCTGTGAGTGGACCTGAAGAGAGTCTGTGAGTGGACCTGAAGAGAGTCTGTGAGTGGACCTGAAGAGAGTCTGTGAGGACCTGAAGAGAGTCTGTGAGTGGACCTGAAGAGAGTATGTGAGTGGACCTGAAGAGAGTCTGTGAGTGGACCTGAAGAGAGTCTGTGAGTGGACCAGAAGAGAGTCTGTGAGTGGACCAGAAGACAGTCTGTGAGTGGACCTGAAGAGAGTCTATGAGTGGACCTGAAGAGAGTATGTGAGTGGACCTGAAGAGAGTCTGTGAGTGGACCTGAAGAGAGTCTGTGAGTAGACCTGAAGAGCATTCAGCAGGTAAGAATCCTCCCACAGGAATCTGTTTCTGAGTCACTGTTTACCTGGACAGAGTCAATGTTTACCTGGACAGAGTCACTGTTTACCTGGACAGAGTCAATGTTTGCCTGGACAGAGTCACTGTTTACCTGGACAGAGTCACTGTTAACCTGGACAGAGTCACTGTTTACCTGAACAGGACACATATTTCTTGATGCTGATTCTAAACATCAGTCCGAACTATTGTGTAGGGTTTCTCTCTGAGTGAAAGCAGAATGAGTTTAGAAAGATCTCCATGTACTGTTGTCAGTGTTTCAGGTAGAATGAGTTGCAGTCTGTGTGAAGTCAACTTGGAGAATCCACAGGAGAGCAAAGGGTTAAAAAGTCGGGCTGATTGACAGAGTGGCAGCTGTCTGTAATCATTCCCTAATTGCTAATCAGCGTCGCTGCACCTTTAAAAGCAACACACCTGAAAGGAGGGCGGTAATCAAAGCTGGAGAGGGACAAACTAAAGAGCGTGCGTCCAGCAGCAGCAACGAACCAGCAGAAGAAACATCAAAGAAGCAGCACTGGTGCAGCCATAAAAAGCTGGAGAGGCGGCCGGTGAGAGACGAACTGTGTGGTTAGAGAAGAGTCATACAACTTGCCGTTCATGACGCACGTTAGAATGTATAGAATGTACGTTCTAGTTCAGTGTAATTTGTTTGATGTCCTCAAGCTAAAGCAACATGATGGTTGAGTTAAAAACGAATGTGATTTGATAGAAACGGTTTGAATGCTGCTAAAGATTCAGTCTATTATATTTGCATTTTTAATGAGACTGCATGAGTTAAAAACTGTTTAAAAACATAATTCGTAAAAATACACTAAGAAAGGAAAACAATATTCACAAGTGTTAAAAAATATATGTAAAGCATGTATTTTTGCATTTATTATTTCATGTGCATTGTATTTACAGTAATTATTTTTATTTTTCATTTAAGGTTTTTCACCTTACAACCTTACTACATATGCTGTACTGCAACAACAAAAACTAAAGTAAAGAAGAACTCAAAAGAAAACAAAGTTGTGGTCCTTGTACGAGTGAAACCCAGTGAAAACCTCCTATGGACTGTACCATCCCTTTCAAGCGGGGAAACTGCAAATATACCCAAGGGCTTGACAGTCTGATTGTTCTCTGAGTTCTCGTCATCAGATAAAAATGCAGGGCAAGTCAGAACCCGCTCTAACAAGTCTTGACTGTTTTTCGGTCTAACTCTTAACACTCTGAATAAGGGAAGGGGTGTGAAGGGCCCGTCTTCCAACACTGACCTGGTTTCACTGAAGAGCCTTGACAATGTCAAATGTTTTTTAAGTTTTAGATTATACATCTGGGACTAGATCGCCCAAATTCGAAAAAAATATATAACAGTACATGTTTTGATATATGTTGGGCTATACAAAAAATTAGCATGAAAAGTAAATGGGAGATTTAGAAAAAAAAAAAAAAAAAAATATTCTTCCCATAGATTTGAACTGCATTACTTATTTTTCATATTTTGAGTGATATATCAAAAACACATTTCTTATCAGTTCACAAAAGACCTCGTTTTAATTAAAGTCCGTAACTGCATTCATGTAATTAACGTACATATTTTAAGCCAAGCAATTATATATTTTCTCTAAACCTAACAAAGAAGTTTTGTTGAATGGTTAGTGAGCGCAGTTCAGTTGTGTGGGATATTTAGTGGGGGGCGGGGCTGTAAATTACCTGTGGATGTACATTGAAGTGACTGTTTGTGTGTGCTGTGATACACTGTGACACACTAACACATATTTAGGGGTCAACACACTGAGTTTCTGTGTGGTTCTGGGGCCGTGGGGAACATTCTGGGCTGATCAGGTCCTGTTGAGGCTCCAACAAGGCTCCTGAATATCTGAGAGGAGGGGCTACCTGTGATGTAAAGCTTGTGGTAATGAATGAGCATGTTGTTGTGTTTGTGTGAAGGTGGGGGCTCTGCTATGAAACCTGAAACTGAATCTGAACCTGGACCTGAATCTGAACCGGAACCTGGTCCTGAACCTGAACCCTAACCTGGTCCTGAACCGGAACCTGGTCCTGAACCTGTGTCCAGTAACCAGCTTACTGCCGGAAACCAGAACCAGGTGTGTGAGTCTCTCTCTACCATCAGCCCTAACTGTATCCCACTGTCACAATATCCCATCTGTCCAGTTCAGGTCCAGGTTATTTCTTTGTACCAGTTAGACCAGGGTAGACTTGGTTTGCAGAAGTAAGAAAAGGTATCTATCGTGACACATGCTTCAAACAACACAGACACAAAAAAAAAAAAACACTAGCACAGACAAAGGTGTTTTTAAACCTCTTGGTTCTACACCTTTAGGAAGATTAACCTCCGGCCCGAAGGAAGAAGCTGAAGCTCAGGTTGCAGGGGGTGGGAGTCTTCATTAAACATGGAGTTAGACAGCCTCTGTAACGGTCTGATGAGTAGGGGCTCCAGGTTTAGCTGAGACTCACCAATCAGTCTGCTAGACCACTTTATGATCTGACTGAGACAGTTTCTGCTCTTTAAAGACAGGTTACCAAACCAAGACATTAAAGGAAAAGACAGAACTGACTGTGCTGACTGTCTTCAAGTTTAGGATTGACTTCCTGAATGTCTTTCGTGAAGTCTAAGGTATTAAAACAAGTTTAGAAACGATTAGGGTATTTACTAACTCGACATCTGAATTGAAGCCATCCAAAGTCACATGGCAGCTGTTCTTTGGATCCCGAAGGCCTGTTAATAATAATAATAATCCATTTTATTTATAAGTGCACTTTTCATTTGCGTAAACAAAACTCAAAGTGCTACAGAGTAAAAAGGGTAAAACAAAACAACAAAAACAACAAAAACAATCAAAACAATTAAGACAACAGAATAAAGCAGTGACGGCAAAATGTTTGGGTTTTACAAATCTAGTTAACCTGTTCCACCCTGAGCCTGTTTTTCAGGTCTCAGGCTCGAAAATGACATTCCCAGAACAAATGACCATATCTTCTCTTCTAAAAGAGTTAAATGAATAATCTTTTTTCTCAAAGTAATGATAAACCTGTGAGTTGGATGGAGAAGAGTCAGAATCAATATAGATGTTTTTTATTTTAAAGAAAATTCTGATTGAACATAGTAAAAAAACTGTAAATTATAGAGTCCGTCCAAAAAATTCTTTTTTACTTATAGTGAAAACTACCCTTGGATGATGGGTTAGTAGACTAAAAGCTTTAGGAATCCAAAGTACAACATATAATAAGTACCCTGTATCAAGATTGATGCAAAACAAGTGACATTTGACCATTTTAGAGAGGTTTAGAAAAAAGAACTCCACCTCTGGGGTCATTTGGGTGGAAATGGGCGTTTTTGCCGTTTCTCTGGAACCCATTGGTCGATTTTGATGAATGACATCTCTTTTGAACCGTTAGAGCCAATAGAATCGAAGGGGAATTTCCACCTACACACCAACGTTACCATTGAGAAGTGAGAGCTATGCGCAGGCAGTTTGCCCAAAATGAAACCTATTTTACGCTCTGAAATCTGAAAACTGAAAACTAGTTTAATTGCTGATGGATTATCAGAAATCATTTCAAAGGGACACAGACACATTGGATTAACCTATGGATTAACTTCAGCAGCGTTTTTATCGTTTTAATGCCATTGAAGACCACTTTTGACCAGACAACAACAAAGGTAAGACATATTGCCGTGTTAGCTACCTAATGCTACGTGGTGTTTTTGTTTCTCATGTCGCGAGTTCTGATCATCGAGTGATGATACAGATACCCATCGATTCTGTGTAATCTCACGATGCTAATCGATGGGTTGGATGTGCAGTTACGATAAGTAATAAGGGTTTTATACTGTGAGTTCGGTACTAACGGCGTTAGCATTTTGTCGCTCAGGGCTAATTCAGAGGCTCAGCGTTAGTCTTGTTTTCTTTTGCTAAAAATGGTTCATATCATCGGTTAGCTGAGTTTCTTCCCGTTACATGGATATGAAACATTCAGACGCTGTTTCCTGCAGATTATGCGTTTTCCCCCCCGCCGGCGGGGGGATGGGGCTTAACATTAAAGGCTATTCTAAAAAGATGCGTTTTTAGGCCTGTTATGGTTTTCAAAAGTACAAAGTACAATACGACAACATATTGTTCTGTAAGATAAATATTTTCTTTCTTGGTATCTGCAGGGAGAAAAGATGGAGACACCTAGAAAAGTCCTAAAAATAACTTTACAAAGTTTGGGGGATGATGACTTTAAAGACTTCAAGTGGGAGCTGCAGGAGAAGGTCCTAGGATTCCCAGGAATCCCAAAGAGTGAACTAGAGAAAGCAGACCGGAGGGACACAGTGGATCTGATGCTTCGGGACTACGGCATAAACACCATTAAAGTGACCAGAGAAGTTTTGAGGGAAATAAATCAGAATGCTCTAGAAGAGAAATTATCAAAATTCCCATCAGACCCTGAAGGTAGGTCTTTAAAAAAGGGAGTGTACCAAAATATAACTTTTTTTTTATTTTTCACAGCAATGCATCATGTTTTAGACTCCTGATATCCCCCTCAGAGAACCATCACCTCCACATGGTGTCGGGGTTGAGGTACACCTGAAAGCAGAGAGGTCAGGGTCACTAGTTTCTGGCAAGGTCACCCTGTTGGTTCCAGGTGAGGGGTAGTAGAACCTTTATAGATCAGCATTTTAGGAATCCAATTACCTTTCCTGGATTAGGGAGAGTGGGTTTCGGTAACATTTTCCAAAATATATCGCCTTTCGTCTCTTCCTAACCACTACTCCGTAACCTCTGTGAAACATCTTGGGCTTAATGATAGGAGGATTCATCAGGACTTAGGAAAAGAGACTGCTGTGCTTTGAGAGTCCGACCGCACTGACACTATCCAACGTCATTATGATTAGCAGCTGATGTTATTAAGAAGGAGAAGACGCTTTATTTCATCCCAAAGGGGAAATTCAGCTCAGTTGTTCACTCGGTTGTGGTAACAGACAGTACAATACACACACATGCACAGCACAAGTGAGAGAGGTCTGAACAAAACAGGCAGCCAGTCTGTCCAGCGCCAGGGAGCAGTTGGGGGTTCTGTGCCCTGCTCAAGGGCAGGAGGTGAACTGGCACCTCTCCTGGAACCAGTCTACACTCCGTATAATTGTGGTCCGATCGGGACTCCAACCGGCGACCCTTCGGTTCCCAACTCAAATTCCTACAGACTGCGCCACTAAAACACTGGCCAAGCATGGGCTGGGAATCGGACCCGGGCGTCCAGGCGAGAATTCTACTGAACCACCAAACGAGTTTCTCCTGGTGGGACATTGGAGATATGTAATACAAGTGGGTGATGCTAAATGCCAGTGTTGGGCAGGGGATGGATCAGAGGAATGACCAGAAAGTCATCAGTTGGCTCTGAAATGGCAGTGAGTCCTTGAGTGCTACGTTTACCCAGGAAAGAGACAATTCTGTTTGGAATGAGGTTTGTCCTGCCGAACTGTCAGATATCTCAGGAGGGGGAGTCATGGATAAACCCCGGCTGTTTTCCACAGTGTAGGTTAGCTGCTGACTCAGTCTCAGGATGTTGAATGGGACTGATGCACACCGAGTTCAGGAGGCAGAGCTGAGGGCTTGGAGAACAGCTGTTGTTGCTCAGGTGGTCAGAAGGGGCCACAGGGACACACTGTGGGGGTTTGTCCTGACATAAGATTGGACAGTTGTGATTTACATTCCTGTTCAATGCTACATGGAGGCAGACAGTGTCATTGTCCATGTTTTAAAGGGGACTGTAGGGTAAGCTCTAAACATCAGAGGAGCACATTGCTCAGCCTCACTGGGATTGCTCACTGCAGATTCTGTCCTAGTCATTACTAACAGCCCAGCCCCCTACAGGTGGAAGGAGGTATCATTTGCCGTCCAACATGACTTGGAGAGAAAGGGACGGGTTATTACTGTGACCCCCCAGGGTGTCTTGTAGATAGTAGGCTACTACAGGAGCATACTGCGACTCACTAAGAGCCATCCACTTCCTGTATAACTGGAGAGAGAGCTGTGTCCACACCCTCAGTGGGTGCTGGGATCTGCTGGTATCGTGCCTCATCTCCCAGCAGCAGGAATAAGAGTCAGTCAGGTTTAGGGCCATGGTTCTCTGTGGGAAAACTGATGGTTCTCTGTGGGGTGGAACGTATCCTGGACAATGTACAGATAATTATGCAACAAGATCCAGTGACTTGATATAAGGAAAATAACCTGCTATTTTGTCAGAAATGGGTCCAATTAGAAGGAAATATGTTGATGTGTCTTTCATGTAAATATCTTTCTTATTCATTCAGATATTCTCACTAAGTGCCAAGGTGAACTCAAATCAAACCTGAAGAAAACATATGAAAATATCAAATTTCTGGAAAAATCTGAATCCCTACATAAAATCTACACGGAGATCTACATCACCAAGGGAGACACCGGAGAGGTCAACAAGGAACATGAGATCAGACAGATCGAACGAGCATCCAGTAAACCAGACAGATCAGAAACACCCATCAGACAAGAAGACCTCTTTAAAGGCTCAACTGAAAGAGATGCACCAATCAGAGTGATGACAAAGGGAGTGGCTGGCATTGGGAAAACAGTCTTAACACAGAAGTTCACTCTGGACTGGGCTGAAGGCAAAGCCAACCAGGACATCCAGTTCCTATTTCCATTACCTTTCAGAGAGCTGAATGTGGTGAGAAAGGAAAAGTTCAGCTTGGTGGAACTTGTTCATCACTTCTTCTCTGAAACCAGAGACGCAGGAATCTGCAAGTTTGATAAGTTCAAGGTTGTGTTCATCTTTGACGGTCTGGATGAGTGTCGACTTCCTCTGGATTTCCAGAAAACTGACATCCTGACTGATATCAGAAAGTCCACCTCAGTGGATCGGCTGCTGACAAACCTCATCAGAGGGAAGCTGCTTCCCTCTGCTCGCCTCTGGATAACCACACGACCTGCAGCAGCCAATCAGATCCCTCCTGAGTGTGTGGACATGGTGACAGAGGTCCGAGGGTTCACTGACCCACAGAAGGAGGAGTACTTCAGGAAGAGATTCAGAGATAAGAAGCAGGCCGGCACCATCATCTCCCACTTCAAGACCTCACGAAGCCTCCACATCATGTGCCACATCCCAGTCTTCTGCTGGATCTCTGCTTCAGTTCTGGAGGACATGTTGAAAACTGAGGGAGGAGAGCTGCCCAAGACCCTGACTGAGATGTACATCCACTTCCTGGTGATTCAGTCCAAAGTGAACGTCAAGTATGATGAAGAAGTTGAGACAGATCAACACTGGAGTCCAGAGAGCAGGAAGATGAAGATGATGGAGTCTCTGGGAAAACTGGCTTTTGAGCAGCTGCAGAAAGGCAACCTGATCTTCTATAAGTCCAACCTGAGAGAGTGTGGCATCGATATCAGAGCAGCCTCAGTGTACTCAGGAGTGTTCACACAGGTCTTTAAAAAGGTGAGAGGAACGTACAAGAACACAGTGTTCTGCTTCGTCCATCTGAGCGTTCAGGAGTTTCTGGCTGCTCTTCATGTCCATCTGACCTTCATCAACTCTGGAGACAACCTGATGGCCCCCTGGTGGTCTCAATTCTTCAGACGAAAACCTAAACATCTCTACCAGAATGCTGTGCACAAGGCCTTACAGAGTCCAAACGGACACCTGGACTTGTTCCTCCGCTTCCTCCTGGGTCTTTCAATGGAGACAAATCAGACCTTATTACAGGACCTGCTGACACAGACAGGAAGAAGCTCACAGACCAACCAGGAAACAGTGAAATACATCAAGGAAAAGATAAGAAAAAACCCATCTCCGGAGAAAAGCATCAACCTGTTCCACTGTCTGAATGAACTGAATGATGGTTCTCTAGTGGAGGAGATCCAACAGTCCCTGAGTTCAGGAAGTCTCTCCACAGAGGATCTGTCTCCTGCTCAGTGGTCAGCTCTGGTCTTCATCTTACTGTCATCAGAAGAAGATCTGGACGTGTTTGACCTGAAGAAATACTGTGCTTCAGAGGAGGCTCTTCTGAGGCTGCTGCCAGTGGTCAAAGCCGCCAGGAAAGCTCTGTAAGTGGAAATAAAACTACATTAACTAGGAACAGTTTGAGACATGAGAATAAAACTGTTTGTGTTCACTGCTGATCTTTCCCCAGGCTGAGTGGCTGCAACCTGTCAGAGAGAAGCTGTGAAGCTCTGTCCTCAGTCCTCAGCTCCCAGTCCTCTAGTCTGAGAGATCTGGACCTGAGTGACAACGACCTGAAGGATTCAGGAGTGAAGAAGCTGTCTGCTGGACTGGAGAGTCCACACTGTGAACTGGAGACTCTCAGGTCAGAGTTCAGCTTTTTATTTTCAAGCAGTTCAATTATTTCATCCAGCTTTTTGTTCATGTTGATAAAGATGGTCCACCTCTGATGTTCCTGCTCAAGTGACTTTTTAAAGCGCTGAGTTTACTGTATTCCCTGGTTCCAGACTGTCAGGCTGTCTGGTCACAGAGGAAGGCTGTGCTTCTCTGGCTTCAGCTCTGAGCTCCAACCCTTCCCATCTAAGAGAGCTGGACCTGAGCTACAATCATCCAGGAGACTCAGGAGAGAAGCTGCTGTCTGCTGGACTGGAGGATCCACTCTGGAGACTGGAGACACTCAGGTATGGACAGACTGACTGCAGGTTCCTCATATTTTTCTAATGTAATCTCTTTCATCTCTGGTCTTCCATCATGAAGGACGTCTCATTTCCCTTGATTATGTTCACAGCAGTGAGTTAACCTTGAAGTCTTATTACATGGAAACAGCCATTCAGTCCAAACACTTTTCGAACTGAGTGTCTCTGAGACACGGAGTGCGGTTGGTGGCTCAGGCCGCAAGCACAGTGGAGCAGGTGCTGCTGGCTGTGGGGGATCAGGTGGGTCATGTAAACATCTCCTATGCTTCCCGCATGAACAAAGCGGTCGTGGTCTTTTTGAAAGACCAGAAATATGTGACGGAACTTATTGCGAGCGGATTAATGCTAAAAGAGGAATATATTCAAGTTTCACCGCTGGCGACACCGTCCACGCGGATCACTGTGTCTGGCATTCCTCCGTTCATCCCGAATGAGGCGCTGGAACGGGAGCTGAAGCGTTTCGGTAAGTTTGCCAGTAATCTCCGCAGTGTTGCTCTGGGGTGTAAGGATGAAAAGCTAAAACATGTCCAATCTCTGCGGAGACAGGTTTTAATGTTTCTGAATTGTCCCACTCAGACACTAGATGTGTCCTTCCGGGTGAGGCACGAAGAGGGTTTTTATATGGTTTATGCGAGCTCAGGGAACGTAAAGTGTTTTGAGTGCGGGGAGTCGGGTCATAAACGTGTTGCATGTCCACAGAGACGGCACGCCGCTCCGCCGGGTGCGGCTGAGCCCGGGGCAGCTGGGCCCGGGGCAGCTGGGCCCGGGACAGCCGGGCCCGGGGTCGCTGGGGCAGCCGGGGCCGGGCCCGGGGTTGCCAGGGCGGCCGAGCCTGGGGCAGCTGGGTCCGCGGCCGCGGAACCCGGTGTCGCGGGGGCTGCTGCTGCACCCGCCGGGGCCCCCGAGGGCTGCGGATGAAGTAGGGATGAATATCGTGAGAGATGAAACGGGGCAGGTCTGCTGCCGTCTGGCTCTGGGCGGCAGAAAGAGCTTCAACAGGCTGCAGACAGTAATGAGGTGACAGAGACACAGAGATGGACACAGACGGTGAGGGGGATTCTGACTGTGTTTCAGTTGCAGATAGTCTCTCTCAGAACGCAGAGATATATTCTTTGGAAGAGATTAATGTCTTTTTAGAGGAGTCTTTTGGCAAGGCAGTGGAAGTGAGAGACTTTTCCCCTGACACTAACAAGTTTCTTCATACAGTGAGCACTCTTCAGAAAGTTGTAGGGTTAGACCTGCTGGATGAAAAGAAACGCTATCGTCTCAGGAAGCATGTAACTGCTATGAGAAAAGGTACGAAAGAAAGCAAAAGAGGGAGGAAACTGAAAAGGGTTAAATAAAATGTCAACATGATCATGCAACACTGGGTGTCTCCTCTCTGCTGTGTGTACCTGTCTGTTCTTTCTCTCTGTCTCCTTCCTCTAATGCAGGCTTTAAGGGTTGCTTCTTTAAACATTAACAGGGTAGAAGTGCACAGAAAAGAGCTTTAGTGTTAGAGGTCTTTAATCAGAAAAAATGAGATGTGATATTTCTGCAGGAAACGCACAGTGATAGCCTGAATGAGACGGACTGGGGGATGTGGTGGGGGGGTCAGTATGTACTCAGTCATGGCTCAAACCTTAGTGCTGGAGTAGCCTCTCTAAATGTTAAGATGTGATCCAGCACAGAGATAGTGGCAGGTAGAGCCTTGATGGTGAAAGTGGAACTGTTAGAGTTCTTTTTCACTTTTATTAATGTTTATGCACCCAATCAGGGCCCTGCACGTGTATCTGTGTTTCAGTTATTAAAAGACAAGCTAGACACTAGTGTACAGGGGGAGTGTGTTATACTGGGGGCGGGGGACTGGAACGTTTGCACTAATGTCACTTTAGACAGAATAGGACGGGAGCCTCATCCTCAGTCGTCCCTTTTACTGTCACAGGTGATAAGAGAGGCTGACTTAGTGGATGTGTGGAGGATGAAACACCCCTCTGTTAAACAATACACCTGGATGAGAATGCTGGATGGGGGCGTCAGTGCAGGCTAGACAGGTTTGACATGTCTGCTTCTTTTATTACTCGTGCAGTGAACTGTCACATCCAACCTGTTGGTTTTACAGATCATCAGCTAGTTTGGTTTTATCCAACAGAGAAACCTAGATCGTTCTGGCAGTTTAATGTTCACATTTTACAAGATCTGATGTTCTGTGAGAATTTTAAATTGTTCTGGATCAACTGGAAATGAAAGAAAGAGTATTTTCCCTCCCTGAGTCAGTGGTGGGAGGAAAGGCTCAGATTACAGTGTTCTGCCAACAGTATACAGCCTACTCCACTGCCAACATTAGGAGAGCTATAGAGCACTTAGAGAGGGAGATCAGAGAGGTAGAGAGTGTGTCTGCTCAAAATATAGAACAGTCCGAGTCCTAAAACAACAACAGCTTAACTGTTTTCTTCAGGAGAAAGCCAAGGGAGCTCTGATCAGAGCCCGTTTGACTTCCATGAGAGACATTGATGCACCAACCACCTTTTTCTTCAACCTGGAGAGGTCTGTGGGCCGAAGGAAGCAGATGGTATGTCTCCCCGATGGACAGGTAACCTCTGAACCTGCTGAGATGAGGAGGCATGCAGTGTCCTTCTACATGGACCTGTTCAAAGCCGAAGGTTGTGACGTAGAAGCTGCTGATGAACTTCTTCAGGGTCTTCCACAGCTGGGTCCAGCCGAAAGTGACACCCTGGGCTCTGACATTACGCTGGAGGAACTGACCTCTGCGGTGACACAGATGGCCTCCGGCAAGGCTCCGGGCATAGACGGTTTACCTGCAGACTTTTTTAAACATTTCTGGAGTATTCTAGGACATGACTTGTTGGACGTATTGATGGAGTCCTTTGGGAAAGGGACTCTTCCAGCTTCCTGTAGGCGTGCTGTGATTTCACTGTTGCCTAAGAAAGGAGATTTAACCCTGCTGAAGAATTGGAGACCTGTGGCTCTCTTATGTACGGACTATAAGATACTGTCAAAGGTTTTAGCTAACAGACTGAAGTGTTTTATCGAACTTCTTATTGGTACTGATCAGACATATTGCATCCCTGGCAGATCAATCGTGGACAATTTGTTTTTGATGAGAGACACTTTTGATGTTTGCAAACTGTATAATATAAATGTTGGTATTATTTCTATTGACCAGGAGAAGGCGTTTGATCGTGTGGATCACACTTTTCTGGCTGCCACTTTGCAGGCTTTTGGTGTTGGGGAGCATTTTTTGTCCTGGGTGAAGTGTTTGTACAGTGATGCATGTTGTGTTGTGAAGGTGGGGGAGGGCTGAGCAGACCTGTACCAGTTCAAAGGGGGATCAGGCAGGGCTGCCCTATCTCAGGCCTATTATATAGTATTGCCATCGAGCACCTTTTGTGCAGACTTAGAAACCGGCTGAGGGGCCTGTGTCTGCCAGAGCAAAACACTCTCACTCCATAAACGTCCAGGAGCGACCCTTGGTCAGGGTCCCGAGGCGTGCAGTTGTGACGCTCCGAGGCTCCTTCAGCTTCATAAACAGACGCAAAGAGCTTTCAACTGATTGTAATGTATTCCCATCTGCGGCGGGATTTGACGCTCATGGAAGCACGACATTCGTTTGTGTCGGCGGCTGTTAAAGGCAATGTGAGCGTCCATTCCCATTGGATAACGGAGAATTGTACACCCGGAAGTAAGTATTCCCCTTACTGTCGATTGATTTGACAGTGATATCTCTACTACTCATCAACTCAAAAACACCAGATTATCTTGTTAATTACACAACATTGATTGGTTTAAATTGTGTGCAATGCTTTTGTGTTTTTCCCCTTCGATTCGGAGAAACAAATATTTTTTCGGAGTTTAGGATGGCAGAAGACACTACACTACCCAGAATCCTCAGCTATCGTTTGGGACTACACCATGTGCTCTGTTTGACAAACTCCGTGATTAGTTCTCAAGCTCTGTGATTGGTTGACCTCCAACTGCATTCCATATGAAAAAAAACGTTTCGTAAAAGATCAAATCATACTTTATTCAGCAGTGCTTGCTTTACTCTTTGAAAGTCATCACATGAATGCATTGTAATGAATGGTTTGGCTGCATTAAACATTACACATCTGTCGTAGTTCTTTATTTATCTACAGAGATCGGGCTTCAGAATAGACCGGAAACTATTCTTTTACCGTTCTGTTTTCATTTCACAATAAAGTTAGTGGTAATATTTAGTTTTGATATTATTGTTTTTTATGAACTATAGAGCGCTGGGTCATGTTAAGACCATCTTTTCTGTGTTGCTGTGGTTTTTTACATCGCTTTTGTGTTACAAATATCAAAACAATAACAGAATATATCCGTCGTAAACTAAACCAGAAACAGCAGTATATTTTATTTTGTTAACACTGTAAACTTGACAGCTTTTTAACCCGCACCTCCTACTGGTTAAAGCACGTTATTACACGTTTAGAGTCATTGCAATGCAGGTAGATTGTGTTGCTTTTTAATGACTGTTTAAAATGCCTTTTTCTGAATGTCTTTCATTTTTGTAAAGCACTTTTGAATGTGTTATATTTGATGAAAACATTTAAATATTAAGAGTACATACAAAATAGCGGGAAAGTAGAAGGTCAATGATAGAAATATCGAATAGAAAATATCAAGAAGATACTGTAAATGGTATCTAGAATAAAACAGTTTAGTGCCGGATGTATAAAGATATGAATAGGAGGATGTGCAAAACAGACAAACTAATTAGGCTTTATTTAAACATTAAATAATACTTTAGGTTAAGGTCTTCTTTTAAATACATGTAAGCAAAAAGCTTTGGTGGTATCTACAGATAAATATTAAGCCTGACAAAGTACTTAACGTCTAATATATTGCATGGTTTGTTTTGGGACTTGACAATCAACTTTCCTGCAATGTTAACTATGTTGAAGCACTTATTTTAACTGATATTATACATATTTATTATACTCTTATAATATGTATGTAGATAGAATAAGAAATGTGCAGAATATGACAGTTTAATGGTGGAGGTACACACATATTGATAGATCTCTTGTTGAGGAACCTATGACCCAAGTGTGTCATCATTGCATAACTACACCGTAGTTGTGTATATGATATTTCAATAAACCTTTTAAAATCTTGAAATCTTGAAAGTGATGTGCAAAATAGCCATTATATACAGTTTTTAATGAACAATTAGAGAATAACGAGTAATAAATATGCTTTATAGGGATCTGCAGCTAAATATTTAGTCTTCTCAAGCACCCACTACCAAATATCTCTCCTGATTGTTGGCACTTGACAATCACCTTCACTGAATTTTACTCAGGTGTAACTAAAGTCTGATTTAAGGGTTGTTTATATTTCACATCATTAATCCAAATCTGTAAAGTAACTAAAAATACCAGGTTAACCTTAAAGAAAGCCCTCAGGATTATCAAAGACCCCCATCACCCCAGCCACAAACTATTCTGTCTGCTGCCGTCTGGCAGGCGGTACCGCAGCATCCGGACTAAAACCACCAGACTCAGGGACAGCTTCATCCCACAGGGCAGAAGACTATTAAACACCTGAACTTTGAAACAACATCCATAACATTCATCTGGCTGCTAATTAGAAATTATTTGTCTAATATATCATATTCAATCACTTGTATATAGACTATTTCACTTTTTACTATTTTACTATTTTTCTTTTTGTATTTACTTGCACAAATGTTTCTGTGTATCTGTTTTATTGTGTTGCACTGTTGGAGGAGCCTGTGACCTAAGGGGGGGGGGGGGGGGGGGGGGGGGGTAGGACACGTTCAAGTCTTGATTTGAATAGTGTGCCGTCGATGGGTTTCATTCCATTTCAAAGTGCTGTTTGACGCCGCACTGCCACTCCAACATCCAATCATAGAGCTTGAGAACTAATCACAGGGTTTGTCAAACAGAGCACATGCTGTAGTCCTAAACGATAGCTGAGGATTCTGGGTAGTGTAGTGTCTTCTGCCATCCTAAACTCCGAAAAAATATTTGTTTCTCCGAATCGAAGGGGAAAAATACAAAAGCATTGTACACAATTTAAACCAATCAATGTTGTGTAATTAACAAGATAATCTGGTGTTTTTGAGTCGATGAGTAGTGCAGATATCACTGTAAAATCAATCGACAGTAAGGAGAATACTTACTTCCGGGTGTAAAATTCTCCGTTATCCAATGGGAATGGACGCTCACATTGCCTAGAAATGCCGCCGACACAAACGAATGTCGTGCTTCCATGAGCGTCAAATCCCGCCGCAGATGGGAATACATTGCAATCAGTTGAAAGCTATTTGCGTCCCTTTGTGAAGCTGAAGGAGCCTCGGAGCGTCCCAACTGCACGCCTCGGGACCCTGACCAAGGGTCGCTCCTGGACGTTTATGGAGTGAGAGTGTGTTGGCCAAAGTCAGCTCAGGCGGTGGTTGTATCAGCTTATGCTGATGATATCAGTGTTTTTACCCAGGGTCAGCGAGATATCCAGGAGCTACAGGACAGTTTAGTTTTGTATAGGAAGGCTGCTTCAGCCAAAGTTAACTGGGAGAAGAATGAGGCAGTTTTGGTAGGTCAGTGGAGTGTATGAAATAGTCTTCCTGGTAACCTCAGCTGGGGAAACAGGGGTTTAAAGGGAGTTTGGTTGGGTTCTGAGGACATGGTGGCACAGAACTGGGAGGGATTGCTGGGAAAGGTGCAAGCAAAATTAGCCAAATGGAAATGAGTTTTACCAGACCACCCGACCCCCGGCCTGGGATGTGGCTGTTTGAGGAGCCACTGTTTGACACTGGTTTTCTTTCTGGAACCCTTTTCTCTTCGGCCACCCTAAAAAATGTGTTCATTGAAGCGGGAGTGGTAAAACTTGGCCATTTGACGGGGGTCTCCACAGAAAAACTGGCTGAGGTGACGGGCATTCGATCAACCCGAGTTCTGGAGAACCTGGTAGATGAGGTGTGGCAGTCGCTGTCGCCATCCCACCAGACTTTTGGTGTTTGGTTTGGGCTCTTCCCCTCAGGGCAGCTGGCGGATCCTGTATAAAGCTCCGGTTGAGAAACGGATGGCTGACATCCAATGGAGAATCATACATGGAGCACTAGCCACTAACAAATACAGAGCTCATATTGACCCGAGCACAAGGGGGCGCTGTCCGTTCTGTTTTATGGCAGAAACATTGGAGCATTTAGTGGTGTCCTGTCCCTGATTGGCTGGTCTTAAAAGAATGTTACAGGGGTGGGTGGAAGGGTTCGGGGAGGTTTTCTCCATACCACTTTGTGTCCTTGGCCCCAAATACATCCTGAAAAAGAGGGAAACTCTAGTACTGATACATTTCTTGTTTGCTAATGCAAAATGAGCGATCTGGAAAAGTAGGAAGAACCAAGTTGCTGGAGTGGGATGGACGGATGCAGTGCTCTGTCTGAGGGGGCTGGTGGCAGCACGTCTGAGGGTGGAACATGCGTACTATACGCTGATCAATCATCTGCAGGGGGTTCTGGATGTGTGGGCTGTGGGGCAGGTTCTGTGCTCACTGGGGGAGAAGGACTCTCTAATATTGAAGTTTTAAAGGATAGGTGTAGTCCAGAGTTCCCGTTAGCCGGTAATTACCGGACTATGACCGGTAAAATATGCTGAAGACCGGCAAATCTAAATCTCTCCGGTCAAAATGTCCGTTCAAAATAATTTCCCCTTAGCACAATACTGCATCAGTTGCGCCACTTATGTGACAGACAAGAATAGTCTGTGACAGACAAAAATAGTCAATTCTAATGTCTACACTTAATGTGGAGAAAGAGATGTCCTGTATGGGTTGATTGTGCGTTGATCTGTTGGTAATACCTCGAGGTTCCGGTGGGCATGTAAACAAATGCATAATGCTGCACTATACTTTGTGGCCTCACCCGGTTGCATAGCGACGCTTATTGTTTAGGTGTCTTTTAATGAGCAGGTAGTCATATCATTAGCTAGAACTAGCTAGATCTGATCGATATGGACATAAACGCGAGTGAAGTCTAATCTGACGGGAGAGAGAGATCGGCTGCTGCTGACGAGTCGACACGCAGCTCTGCATGATCCCCTGCAGCGGCGAGCAGAGCAACACACACTTCAGGTTAGAATATCACACGTAGCTATTTTAATTACCTCTCAAACTACCTAAACTAGTTATAGATATGTTTAGTTTTACTGTCGGGCAGAGGTGGGAGTAAGTCCTACATGTGCAAGTCCTGAGCAAGTCTCAAGTCTTGACCTACAAGTATCAAGCAAGTCCCAAGTCACTGTGGTGAGAGTCAAGCAAGTCAAGTCAAGTCATACAAAATTCTGATGAGTAAGCCCAGTTTCCGCATTTAAATCAGTTAAAAGACAGTGGTTATGAAAATGGATTTAACCCACACTATGATCTTCATTACATACACAGTTAATCATTTGAAATCTAATTTAGACCGATGACAATCATATTAGATCAATATTAACCCTAGAACTGCAGACAATATAGCTAGCACTCAATATAGCTAGGACTCAGTATAGCTAGGACTCAGTATAGCTAGGACTCAATATAGCTAGGACTCAATATAGCTAGGACTCAATATAGCTAGGACTCAATATAGCTAGGACTCAGTATAGCTAGGACTCAGTATAGCTAGGACTCAATATAGCTAGGACTCAATATAGCTAGGACTCAGTATAGCTAGGACTCAGTATAGCTAGGACTCAATATAGCTAGGACTCAATATAGCTAGGACTCAATATAGCTAGGACTCAATATAGCTAGGACTCAGTATAGCTAGGACTCAGTATAGCTAGGACTCCATATAGCTAGGACTCAATATAGCTAGGACTCAATATAGCTAGGACTCAATATAGCTAGGACTCAATATAGCTAGGACTCAATATAGCTAGGACTCAATATAGCTAGGACTCAATATAGCTAGGACTCAATATAGCTAGGACTCAGTATAGCTAGGACTCAGTATAGCTAGGACTCAATATAGCTAGGACTCAATATAGCTAGGACTCAGTATAGCTAGGACTCAATATAGCTAGGACTCAGTATAGCTAGGACTCAGTATAGCTAGGACTCAATATAGCTAGGACTCAATATAGCTAGCATTCAGTCAGTCTGTTCAAAAAGGCAGAATTCCAGGTAAGAAAATCATATATGGAATTTGCCATTACACATATTTAATTTAAATGTCTGTAAACACTAGAACCACCAACAGCATCAGCACCTACATAGATATCATTTTCAAATCATTTCATTTGTTCCTCTTCATCATTTCCTTATAAACTAAGTAGGACGATTTAAAACTCACTTAATTGGGTTAATTTAGAAATTGCTTCAGTTTATCATCAAAACAGATCAAAAAGTTCAGATTCATTTTAGAATAAATCAAGGAATGATGCACTTCTACAAACAAACACAACATCATTAAAACATTTAAACAAAACTACTAAAAGTAGATGAACTACATTATTCAACAGTTTACAGTAACTCTGATACACA